>NC_090339.1:54710542-55042011 GCF_035084215.1 Heptranchias perlo | reverse complement strand
TTTATTTTTTATTTTCTATATATATATTTTTTATTTTTTCTATATATATATTTTTTTCTATATATATATTTTTACTTTTTTCTATATATATATTTTTATTTTTATATAGATATATAATCTTTTTATTTTTACTATATATATTTTTTTATTTTTGATCCTATATATTTTTATTTTTTCTATATATATTTATTTATTTTTATATATATATATTTTTCTTATATAAATATATATTTTATTATTTAATATATATATTTTTTTTATATTTTATCTATATATTTTTTCTTATTTTTTCAATATATATTTTTTCTTTTTTCTATATATATTTTTTATTTTTTCTATATATATATTTCTCAAAAATATCACAAACAAAAACAACAACTAATAATAATCATATCTCACACACTCTAACAACCCCCCCCACCCCCCACACACCACTCCCCCCCCCCCCCCCCCCCCCCCCCCCCCCCCCCCCACCCCCCCCCCCCCCACCCACCCCCCTCCCCCCACCCCCCCCCCCACCCCCCCCCCCCCACCCCCCACCCCCACCCCCCCCCACCCCCCCCCCCACCCCCCCCCACCCCACCACACCCACCCCACCCCACCCCCACCCCCCCCCACACCCCCCCCACCCCCCCACACCCCCCCACCCCCACACCCCCACACCCCACACCCCCCCCACCCCACCCCACCCCCACACCCCCACCCCCCCCACCCACCCACCACCCCACCCCCCCCCCACACCCCCCCCCACCCCCACACCCCCCACCCACCCCCCACCCACCACACCCCCCCCCCCACCCCCCCCCACCCACCCACCCCCCCCACACCCCCCACACCCCCCCCACCCCCCCCCCACACCCCCCCACCCCCACCCACACACCCCCCCCACCCCACCCACCCACCCCCCCCACCCCCCCCACACCCACACCCCCCCCCACCACACCCCCACACACCCACCCACCCCTCCACCCCCCCCCACACACCCACCCCCCCACCCCCCACCCCCCCCACACCCCCACACCCCCCCCCACCCCCCCACACCCCACCCCCCCACCCACACCCCCCCCCCCACCACACCCCCCCACCCCCCCACACACCCCCCCCCACCCCACACCCACACTCCCCCCACCCCACCCCCCCACCCCCCCCCCACACCCCACCCCCACACCACTCCCCCCACCCCCACCCCCACACCCACACCCCCCCACCCCCCCCCACACCCCCCCCACACCCCTCCCCCACCACCCCCCCCAACCCCCCCCCACCACCCCACACCCACCACCCCCACCCCACCACACCCCCCCCCCACACACACCCACACCCCCACCCCCCCCACCCACACCACACCACCCCCACACACCCCCACACCCACACCCCCACCCCACCCACCCCCCCCACCCCCCCACACACACACTCACCCCCACCCCCCCCACACACACACTCCCCCCACCCCCCACACCCCACACCCCCCACACACCACCCCCACCCCCCCACACCCACCCCCCCCACACACCACACACCCCCCACCCCCCCCACACACACCTCCCACCACCCCCCCCACACACACCTCCCCCCACCCACCCACCTCCCCCACCCCCCACACACACCTCCCCACCCCCCACCCCCCCCCACACACCCACACCACACTCCCCACCCCCACACACACCCCACCCCCACACACACACCACCCCCACCCCACACACACTCCCCCCACCCCCCCACACTCCCACCCCCACACACCCACACACACCCCCCCCCCACACACACACTCCCCACCCCCCCACCACCCCCCCCACACACACACCCACCCCCCCACACACACCCCCACCCACACACCCCACCCCCCACACACACACCCCCCACCCCCACACACACACCCCACACCCCACGCACCCCCCACACACACACTCCCCCCACCCCCCCCACACACACACCCCCACACACACACACTCCCCCACCCCCCACACACACACCCCCACACACACACTCCCCACCCCCCCACACACACACTCCCCCACCCCCCACACACACACTCCCCCCCCCACACACACACTCACCCCCCCACCACACACACACACACACTCCCCCACCCCCCACACACACACTCACCCCCCCCACACACACACCCCCCCACACCACACACCCCACACACACACACCCCCACAACACACCCCCCCCACACACACACACCCCCCACACACACACACCCCACACACACACACACACCCCCACACACGCTCCCCCCACCCCCCCCACACACACGCTCCCCCCACCCCCCCCCACACACACGCTCCCCCCACCCCCCCCACACACACGCTCCCCCCACCCCCCCCACACACACGCTTCCCCCACCCCCCCACACACGCTCCCCCACCCCCCACACACACTTCCCCCCACCCCACCCCTCCACACACACTCCCCACCCCCACCACACTCCCCACCCCCCACACACACTCCCCCACCCCCCCCACACACACACTTCCCCCCACCCCACCCCCTCCACACACACTCCCCCCACCCCCTCCACACACACTCCCCCCACCCCCTCCACACACACTCCCCCCACCCCCTCTCCACACACACTCCCCCACCCCCTCCACACACACTCCCCCCTCCCCCACCCCCCCCCTCCCCCACCCCCCCCTCCCCCACCCCCCCACACACACACTCCCCACCCCCCCCACACACACACACAGAGTAATCTTCCAATATCAACTTATAAATCACCCAATGAAGAGAAATTTGAAAAAAGTATTTTAAAAACTTTAAAAATACCCAGCTGCACAGTAAAATTATATCCACTTAAATGGTATGAAGCTTTTCGGAAATGAATGCTTTATGTAAAGCTGTGCTGTGAAACTGCTCTTTCCATTAAAACGTTGCACTATTTCTTGTAAAACTTTATAGGAAAAGCACTCCCAAACAAGCCCAACTTGCTAAACTTTGCTTACTGCTAAACTCTCTGGGTAGCGATTTTCCTTTATGGCCTTTCAACAGCCACAAATGCTCGCGCCATGTTCCATCAGCAAAACTAGCCACTGAACATCTGTGATGCTGAATACATATTTATCCAGATTCCTGCAGATTCGGAGAGCGTAATTAGCAAAACAGAAGGAATCCAAACCACAATGTATCATTCAGGGACTCATCAGAATCAATTACAAACTTTTAGCTTTATTATTTATTCCCCCACCCCCACCCAATCCTCACCACCATTCCGGTACAAAACATTGCCACTTTTGCTCAAACAGTTCCTTTCGCGAGAGAGAGCTCGGCGGGTGTATTGCGATTTGGTCTGCATTACTGCCATCAGTACATCTGCCAATTATGTAAAGTCTAGAATTGTGGAACTCTTCCTCGCAGAGGGAACACAAAGGAGCTTCTATGCGAATTTTACACAGCTGCAGAGCCCATCATTACTGCTTTACACTGAGCGCTGACTCCTATCCACAAGGGAGCAAAATCGTTCACTATAAATGAGAAAGGAGGGGACTGTGTAACTCCAGTTTTAAATATTCTCTGCAGGGAATCGCAGCAATGAATTGTATTGCAGTTTACAGTGCTCGATTCAATGCTCAACTGGTGATGAGGCATGAATGGTTTATCTATGCAGGATTAGTCTGCTCCCCCCCCCTATTGTCTTTGGACAGCATTCGATGTCCAGGTTAGTTACTTCTGAGATCCAAGGACTAGCCTCTGAATGGGCAGGTCTGAATCAGGGCGGAAGTCACAGCTGTCGACATCTGGGAAATGTTAGAAGAGCAAGATTCATCATCGGCATCAGCAAGACAAATTGTAAACCCATTTAAACACGTGGTTGTTTTATCTGGGATGGTACAATAAACTAGGTACAATTTTCAAAAACAAAATGAATGACTTGTCATTCAAAATGATTTGGCAAGCCTACACACTTGGTCAGAAATATTGATTGCCAAAAAAACATTTTTTGCACAACACTGGATTTGGCACTTCTGCATTGCTCAATGTTAAACAGAAATAGCGCACAAGGATTGGTATAAAACCACTGCCTGTTCATTGGGTAACCAAGCTATAGCAACATTGCCTGCTTAAAGACATGATGTGGAGATGCCGGTGATGGACTGGGGTTGACAATTGTAAACAATTTTACAACACCAAGTTATAGTCCAGCAATTTTATTTTAAATTCACAAGCTTTCGGAGGCTTCCTCCTTCCTCAGGTGAACGTTCAAGTTATAGTCCAGCAATTTTATTTTAAATTCACAAGCTTTCGGAGGCTTCCTCCTTCCTCAGGTGAAGCCTCCGAAAGCTTGTGAATTTAAAATAAAATTGCTGGACTATAACTTGGTGTTGTAAAATTGTTTACAATTGCTTAAAGACAGACAGAGTGACCATCACTAAATAATCCGCATCAGGATTTTAACATGTTGGTGTCAAGCCCAGTTATTGTTCCTTCACACATCACTCTTTAGTCAGGTACAGTGAAAGATCTGGAGATGCATTGGAACACATTACAAGAAATGTTAGCAGAGGGCTTTGAGTTTAACCTCCCTAGTCCAGGGTTGTTTCTTGGGGTGCTGCTGGCGTAGTTTTGTTTTACTCTTTCTGCCACCATGGTGGTTGTAACATTTTGCAGTATAACTTTCTTGTTATAAAAGCAGGAAGAGGGAATTTTACCAGAAAGCAAAATCTGTGATTTCCTTATGTGGTCTAGACTTGACTATTCCAATGCTCTCCTGGCCGGCCTCCCATCTTCCACCCTCCATAAACTTATCCAAAACTCTGCTGCCTGTATCCGCACTTGCACCAAGTCCCTTTCACCCATCACTCCTGTGCTCGCTGACCTACATTGGCTCCCGGTCCAGGAATGCCTCGATTTTAAGATTCTCATCCTTGTTTTCAAATCCCTCCATGGCCTCGCCTCTCCCTATCTCTAAACTCCGAGGCCTACAACCCTCCGAGATCTCTGCACTCCTCCAATTCTTGCCTCTTCTGCATCCCCGATTTTAATCACTCCACCATTGATGGCCGTTCCTTCAGCTGCCTAGGCCCTAAGCTCTGGAATTCCCTCCCTAAATCTCTCTGCCACTCTGTCCTCCTTTAAGACACGTTTTAAAACCTGCCTCTTTGACCAATCTTTTGGTCACCTGTTCCAATATCTCATGTGGCTCGGTGACAAATTTTGTTTGATAATCGCTCCTGTGAAGCACCTTAGGACATTTTACTATGTTAAAGGCGCTATATAAATGCAAGGTGTTGCTGTTGTTGAAGTTAAAAGGACAATTTGCAAAACTCTGCATTTTAGTGGGACACTCTCTATCCCCTGTTTATGTTCCAGTACAATAACAGAATCCACTGCACTATGCATTATCCCACCTCTGTGCCTTCTGAGCGCCAATTAGCCATTACCAGTTGAAGCAAGGCTTCTGCCTCCAGGCACACCCCAATGCCCCCAGTTTCCCAGGGGATGCCAGGACTTGATAAATGTGCCCCAAGCATGGCACAGAAAGATTCTGTTAATGCAATAGATGTTTCTTTCTTAGCAAATTCAGAATTTGCATCTCAAAATAAAAAACATAATTCCAACGTGATTTAGGTGAAAACGTTTTGAAAACTGATCCAGCTCAAAGATGGAGTGTGTAAAATGACTTTTCCATTACATTACTGTTGCACAAAAAAGGTAGAACATATCATGCAAAGGAAATGCAATATGACTAAAATATAAGTTTACTGGCACTGTACCTACAGTTTCCGTATCAATCAGAAGACTGAAAAGTGTCAACAACAATTGTGGGCCTGCTTCAGATTTCTTCCCCAAAAGGAAGCTTCTATTAATGAAAGTCCTGTGGGGTTTGTGGTGAAATCCCATCCTCCCCCTGAACAATAGAGAGTTTTACACTCACACATTCACCCATGTTTCTAGTCAATCTTTAACGGCAGCACGATCGTGCAGAATCATCTAGAACTGAGCTTTGGGTTTTGAGATTTTTTTTTTAACAAATTGAATACCAAATAAATATTGTGGGAAGAACCAGGTTGAGTATGTTTGGCGACTAAGCAATCGATAATGCCATTGTGTCAAAGCAAAATAAATAAGAATGAAAAACGCACAATGTGTTTTGAGGAAGTGCGAGTTTTAGCCAGAGTTCATTGACTCGGCAGGAAGAAACAAACTTCATATTGTAAAGGGACACGGTGGAGGAAGTCATTTTGAAACCCTAGGGTTCGGCAAGGGCTTATTATCATAACAATTCTATTGCTTTGCCTGCTAAAAATGGAGACTTCTTTCACTGACTTGTTGTAAACCAACTAAAAAGTACAGCTCTGTCCATTTACTAATGAAAATTAGATCATAGCACATGTCTCAGTGAAGTAAAGTCAGGTCATTAGAAGCTGGAGTGATTGATATTTAAACTCTGATTCATCCTCAGCTTTCTGGGTACACAAAGGTTCCACACAGCCTTATGAAACTGTGTCTGTTTTGCATCCTATTCACAAACTGAGGTTTCATGAGCATGAGCAAGATCCTGTTTACAATAACTACCATTTCCCCACCCACCTACTCAGAATTTCGCCAAAAAGCCCAGCTTCAGTTCTGAGTCTTTCTCCCATCAACTGAGGAATGAATCTGGGAAATTGAAAGCGAACTTCGTACTTTTTCAAAGAAACTTATTTTCATTCCAAGTACTGCCGACTTTTAGATTTGGTTACAAAAAAAACTGTTTATTCCAATTTGCTTGTAGACAGCGTCTGTCCTTTTGAGAGACACTTTCCATATACAAAACCATTTTCTTCAGTTAAATAAACTAAAGAATTTTCAGTTGCTTAAAAAAATTTAACTGAAATGGAAAAACTTTTGATCCACATATTTTTGAGAGTTTGCCAGCTTGTATCTCATTTCACTTTGAAGTGGTTTTGACTTGCTACAGGTTAATCATACACGTCATTGGAGTAAGAATGCTGTTTTGCTGGAATATTTCTGGGACTTGTCCTACCAAGATCAAACCTCAGCTACTAAACTGGGATTCTATCACATGTCTAAAATTGCAATTCTTGTTTTATATAATAAATTAATTTGATTTATAACTTTAGCAAAAACAACTACACATTTTCAAGCCACTCAAGCATGGGGAACTGATATTACACACTGATATCAGTCTTCTTCCACCACCCTCCCCCCCTCCCGACTAAGCTAAAGCAGGTTTCCCAGGCAGTGTGAGACACAGACGCAGATACAATAGGTTCACTGGCATGTGTAGTACCCTGCTCAACTCTGAATGATGGAGGCCAGCTGAAAGGACTGAATTAAGGGTTTGCAACGTCATTTTTTTTGGTGGTGAAAAAATAAAATTTGACTTCTAAAAATAAAAAAGTTAAATTTGAAAGGATTCCACTTCTCCACCCACCGTCCCACCCCCCACTCCCCCAGTCACTTTTCTGTCTTGCTATTGGTAAACTTTCTGCTCTGTCAGCAGTCTCTTCACTGTTGCTACTTCCCACATCTATCAGCGAGAGAGAGTGAGCAAGAAAGAGAGCGAGCGAGCGAGGTAATGAGCGAGAGAAAAATGAGAAAAGGGAGATAAAACAGAGAAAAAGGGAGAAAAGAGGAAAAAGAGAAAAAAGCTGAAAAGCGAGAGAGAGAAAAGGGGAGAACAGAGAGCAAAGAGAGGGGGAAGAAATGAAGAGAGAAAGAGAGAGAAAGAAAGGAAAGAGAGACATGGATGAATGAACTGGAGATTTCTTTACAGCTTTTATCATCACTACTGTTCTGTGGCTCAGTCAGCAGGAGGCAGGGCAACACAGAACAAGGTAGAAGGATTGGCAACTCTCACCCCCTCCCCGCACTGGATACCCCATAAGATAGCTTAACTGAGAGCTGCTGAATGTTACTGCACATCGAGCCGGCAGGTCAAAGTGTCAGCCGCCATCACTACTCAAACTGCTGCAAAACAACGGCCTCCAAACATTACTTACCCAGTCTGCTCACAATATTTCTTTTGATATAAAGTATTCCATGGCACCAGCAGTTTAGAATAAACCACAGTCAGAATGCACAACATTCTCCAGTCTTATTGGGATTTGAAGCTGTTGTTTTTTTTTGAGAGGGCAGGATATTATTCTTTAAGCAAAACAATGCAATTTTCTGAATACTAAAACAAAGCTTAAATTATCCTTTGGAAAATAGATAGATTCAAGGCTATTACTTAAGTCAAAAGGTTTGACAAAGTTTTCCCTGTTCTGCAGAGTGGCAGTCCTTTTAATATAAATCCATAGGATGCAAGTGCAGTGCCTTGGGGCAGTACTGCTATATATGAAAACCAACCAAATGACCACTAAGCAAGTCACTGCTAACACCAGTGAGAGAAAACAAGAAGCCAAACCTCCAAGCTCATCGCTCTGAGACAGAACTGATTCATCATCCTTTATTTCGCCTTTCAAAGGCACTCAATTAGCTGCAGGGGCTACTGCTGTAGTTCAGAAGCTGCATACACCCTCAAAAGCTCACAGTCTGGCATTATAATTGTCACAGCCCTTTGAAATCAAATCCGTCTCTTTCCCTCTCTCTCTCTCTCTCTCTCTCGCCAGCATGCTTGTGGAAGTTTACTCCATAGTTCAAATGTCCCACAGCCCATTAGAAAAATCAGGACGGGAGGAAGGTTGTGGGGGGAAAAGAGAAGAGAAGAATTCCATTTTAATTCGAACATCCTCCACACAGTTAGACATTCCTTAAAAGCCTAAAAGGAAGCAAGAATATTTTGAACATAAGCTCACTAGTTCTATACTGCCAAGCAGCAGAAGTCTCGGCAGCTAAAAAAAAAAGTTCTTTAGTTACCTCATCAAAATGGTACACTTGCTTTTTAAACGTGTAGGTTTAAACCCGGAGGCCAACCACTGTTGGGACTATTCTGCTAATGCGCATAATGAGAAAACACTTCTGCAAGCATATTTTTGTTAAGGTTTTTAAAAATTTATTTTTCCATTCACAGAACTAACAAGAACACACAAGAAAAAAGTTTCAGGGCCCATACAACAGCTGCTAGCTGTGTTTCCACTGCCTGCTACATAGATCGGATTTCATGCCTTTTTTTTTGTTCCCTCTCCAGCTGGCTACCTTCCACATACCTTGGCCCACAAAGCGCTGTCTTGCCGTGAACTTTGAACTCTCTGCTGGTCTGCTTGTGTCATTCCCAGAAAAAAGAAACCTTGCTGTCCAAGCATTAAGGACAAGAGGAAAAAACGTCCATTGCTCAACGACCATTTCCTATACTCCTGTATGCCCACAAGTTTGATGGAGGATCTGTATTCCATACGTGAATACGATTTTGCCCTTTCATTCATTGTGGTTCACTGGAGACTGTACTTAATCTGCGGTACAAAGGTTACTGATTTCGCGTTAGTGGAGATATGTTGACATTGGTTGGAAAGTAATGTGTACAGCCATAATATATTCATTTTTTTGTAATAATAGGACATTTATGAAAGCAGCCTGCTGGCTGAGTCAGGGAGTAGAAAAAAGAAAAGACAGACTTGAATTTATTTCAATTCCTCAGGGTGTTCCAAACGCTTTACAGCCAATGAAGTACTTTTGAAGTGTAGTCACTGTTGTAATGTAGGAAATGTGACAGCCAATTTGCACACAGCAAGGTCCCACAAACAGCAATGTGATAATGACCAGATAATCTGTTTTTAGGTGATGTTGATTGAGGGATAAATAATGGCCAGGATACAGAACTACCCTGCTCTTCTTCGAAATAGTGCTATGGGATCTTATACATCCACCTAAAAGGGTAGATGGGGTCTCAGTTTTAACATCTCATCCGAAAGTCAGCACCTCTGACAGCGCAGCACTCCCTCAGTACTGCACTGGAGCGTCAGCCTGGATTATGTGCTCAAGTCTCTGGAGTGGGATTCAAACACACAACCTTCTGACTCGGAGGCGAGAGTGTTACCTACTGAGCCATGGCTGCTTGAGGGGGACATAAGGTCTGGTTCCCATCTTGCCCAACACTTCGCGATGATCCGTGTTGGCAGTTCTAGGCCAAGCAGCTAAACAGAAAGCCTCAGGACACCAGAGTGCTCCTCAATCGGCAAGTGTTTGGGAATTTCAAAAAAAAACAAGACTGCCCATTTTGTCTGGCACATTTCAAGCAACACTGTCTGCCAGGCAATTAAAGGGCTAATCATGACTCCCAGGTTTGCAAGTCAGAAATTCCCAAATGGGACAGTGGTACTGTTATTTCTATAGAATTTGAACAGCATCATTACACTGAAGTACTGTTTAAACACGTCAGAAAGAACATTAATCAAAAGACTGCAGGAGACTTACTGTTCCCCAGCTCCTTCAATGGTGTTGTCACTTTAAGCTGCTCTAAGCCATTACCATATTCACTTCACTTCTAACTTCACCTCAATGGAATCAATTCTTTAAAAACAGCAGAAGTGATAACTGGGAAAAACAATGCCCGGACTGCCCTGATCTCCAACTGAAAGGAGTTTTAATGGAGACGCATGGTCTTGTGGGAAGGGAGAAGCAGTGCCACATAGCTGGTGAGAATCATAGAAAGGTTACAGTGCAGAAGGAGGCCATTCGGCCCATTGAGTCTGCGTCGGCTGTATGCAAGAGCAATCCAGCTAGTCCCACTCCCCCACCCTATCCTTGTAGCCCTTTCCTTTCAAGTACTCATCCAGTTCCCTTTTGAGGGCCATGATTGAATCTGCCTTCACATTCCCTCAGGCAGTGCATTCTAGATCCTAACCACTCGCTGTGTAAAAACGTTTTTCCTCATGTCACCTTTGGTTCTTTTGCTAATCACCTTAAATCTATGTCCTCTGGTTCGTGACCCTTCTGCCAATGTGAACAGTTTCTCTCTACCTACTCTATCTAGACCCTTCATGATTTTGAATACCTCTATTAAATCTCCTTGCAACCGTCTCTGTTCCAAGGAGAACAACCCCAGCTTCTTCAGTCTATCCACACAACTAAAGCCCCTCATCCCTGGAATCATTCTAGTAAATCTCTTCTGCACACTCTCTAAGGCCTTCACATCTTTCCTAAAGTGCGGTGCCCAGAACTGGACACAATACTCTAGTTGTGGCCGAACCAGTGTTTTATAAAGGTTCATGACTTCCATACTCTATGCTTCTATTTATAAAGCCCAGGATCCCGTATGCTTTTTAAACTGCTTTCTCAACCTGCCCTGCCACCTTCAACGATTTGTGTATATATACGCCCAGATCTCTCTGTTCCAAACCCCTTTTAGAATTGTGCCCTATAGTTTATATTGCCTCTCCTCGTTCTTCCTACCGAAATGTGTCACTTCGCATTTTTCTGCGTTAAATTTCATCTGCCACGTGTCTGCCCACGCCACCAGCCTGTCTATATCCTCTTGAAGTCTATCACTATCCTCCTCCAAGTATTGTGTCATCTGCAAATTTTGAAATTGTGCCCTGTACACCCAAGTCCAAGTCATTAATATATATCAAGAAAAGCAGTGTTCCCAGCACCGACCCCTGGGGGACATCACTGTAACCTCCCTCCAGTCTGAAAAACAACCGTTCACCACTACTCTCTGTTTCTTGTTCCTTAGTCAATTCTGTATCCATGTTGCTACTGCCCCCTTTATTCCATGGGTTGCAATCTTGATAAGCCTACCATGCGGCACTTTATCAAACGCCTTTTGAAAGTCCATATACACCACATCAACTGCATTGCCCTCATCTACTCTCTCTGTTACTTCATCAAAAAACTCTATCAGGTTAGTTAAACACAAATTGCCTTTAACAAATCTGTGCTGGCTTTCCCTAATCAATCCATAATCATCCAAGTGACTGTTAATTCTGTCCCGGATTATCGTTTCTAAAAGATTCCCCACCACTGAGGTTAAACTGACTGGCCTATAGTTGCTGGGTTTATCCTTACACCCTTTTTTGAACAAGGGTGTAACATTTGCAATTCTCCAGTCCTCTGGCACCACCCCAGTATCTAAGGATGTTTGGAAGATTATGGCCAGTACCTCCGCAATTTCCACCCTTACTTCCCTCAGCAACGCAGGATGCATCCCATCTGTACCAGGTGACTTATCTACTTTAAGTACAGCTAGTCTTTCAAGTGTCTCTATCACTTTTTAGCCCATCTAGTATCTCAACTATATCTTCCTTTACTGAGACTCTGGCAGCATCTTATTCCTTGGTAAAGACAGATGCAAAGTACTCATTTAGTACCTCGGCCATCCCCTCTGCCTCCATGAGTAGATCTCCGTTAAGGTCCCTAATCGGCCCCAACCCTCCTCTTACTACCCGTTTACTATTTACATGCCTGTAGAAGGCTTTTATGTTGGCCGCCAGTCTATTCTCATACTCTCTCTTTGCCCCTCTTATTTCATTTTTCACTTCCTCTCTGAACTTTGTATATTCTGCCTGGTCCTCACTTGTGCTATCATACACCCCTTTTTTCGGATTCATCTTACTCACTATCTCTTTTGTCATCCAGGGAGCTCTGGCTTTAGTTGCCCTACCTTTCTCCCTCGTGGGAATGTGCCTAGACTGTACCCGAACCATCTCCTCTTTAAAGGCCGCCCACTGTTCAATTACAGTTTTGCCTGCCAATCTTTGATTCCAATTTACTCGGGCCAGATCTGTTCTCATCCTATTGAAATTGGACCTCCTCCAATTCGGTATTTTTACTTTAGAGTGGTCAGTGTCCTTTTCCATAGCTATTCTAAACCTTATGATACTATGATCGCTGCTCCCTAAATGCTCCCCCCACTGACACTTGCTCCACTTGGCTCGCCTCATTCCCTAGAATCACATCCAGCAATGCCTCCTGGGCCAGAAACGTACTGGTTAAGAAAGTTATCCTGAACAAATTTCAAAAATTCCTCCCCCTCTTTGCCCCTTATATTATTATTATCCCAGTCTATATTAGCATAGTTGAAGTCCCCAGTTATCACTAATCTATAGCGTTTGCACCTCTCTGTAATTTCCCTGCAAATTTGCTCCTCTATATCCTTCCCACTAGTTGGTGGCCTATAGAATATACCCAGTAGTGTAATAGCACCTCTTATTTCTTAATTCTAACCAAATAGATTCTGTCCTTGACCCCTCCAGGACATCCTCTCTCCCCAGTACTGCAATATTCTCCTCAATCAATACTGCCACCCCCCCCTCCTTTCTTTCCTTCCCTATCTTTCTTGAACACCTTTTATCCAGGAATATTTAGTACCCAATCCTGCCCTTTTTTGAGCCAGGTCTCTGTTATCACCATGACATCATATTCCCATGTGGCTATTTGCACCTGCAGTTCACCAACCTTGTTTACCACGCTTTGTGCGTTTAACACATGCACTGCAAACCAGTCTTAGACTTTCTTGTACTCTCTCTTAGTCTGATCCCCCCCCCTAATACTGTACTATTACTTGCTCTAGTGTTATCTTTCTCCCTTGATCTTTGTGCACCTTGTTTCTCCTTTCCATTGCTACATCCTGGTGCCCATCCCCCTGCCAAATTAGTTTAACCCCCCCACAGCACTAGCGAACCTCCCCGCGAGGACATTGGTCCCAGCTCCGTTGAGGTGCAACCCGTCCGGCCTGTACAGGTCCCACTTTCCCCAGAACTGGCCCCAATGCCCCAGGAATCTAAAGCCCTCCCTCCTGCACCATCTCTCCAGCCACGCATTCATCTGATCTATCCTCCTATTTCTGTATTCACTAGCACGTGGCACCGGGAGTAATCCGGAGATTACTACCTTTGAGGTCCTGTGAGGGGCAGCAAAAGAGAATTCAATAAAAACTGCGCATACTGGCATCAAGAAATTTGTTTTTTTATAAACGATTTATAAAAATGGATTGATTTTGCAAAGAAATATTTAAATGCAGTATCGTCATCAGGAACTCCGAACTCACAAGCGGTGAAAACACTTGCTTTGTGAACTGGAGATGGCTCACAACAATATTCAAACCTAATGGCTATTGGATTAGGATGAAATTTCTCTTCCCACCATATGACTTGCAAGCCAGAAATCCCTGCAAGAAACAGCGACCACCTTTCAGAATTAAAGTCTCCCGCAAACACAATTTTTACGATATATACATAGAATGTACAGCACAGAAACAGGCCGTTCGGCCCAACTGGTCCATGCCAGTGTTTATGCTCCACACGAGCCTCCTCCCACCCCACTTCCATCTCTCCCTATCAGCATACCCTTCTATTCCTTTCTCCCTCATGTGTTTATCCAGCTTCCCCTTAACTGCATCTATGCTGGTCACCTCAACTACTCCTTGTGGTAGCGAGTGCCACATTCTAACCACTCCCTGGGAAAAGAAGTTTCTCCTGAATTTCAGGGCTTATTACCATAAGGACTATTTTATATTTATGAATTCTAGTTTTGGTCTCCCCCCCCAAAAGTGGAAACATCTTCTCTACGTCTACCCTATCAAACCCTTTCTTAATCTTAAATACCTTTATCAGGTCACCCCTCAGCCTTCTCTTTTCTAGAGCAAATCTGTTCTTGAAAGGTATTATTTTCATAAAAGGCTTTGCAATGAAGATTGCATTTTCACTATGTACTAAACTATAAAAAGGCCCATATTTCTGCTGTCATATTTTGGGATGGCTGCTGTATATGTGTAGGAATTTCTGGCTTACAAAGCCAAAAATTCCGGAAGACTACTCGCCTTCAATTGGTTAGAAGAGATACAACTATGAAAATAGTTCACGTGTAGCATTTTAAAAGAATTAGCTTATAAGTAATCTTACCGGTGGTCCTGGATGCTGAAGGTTTCCATGCAGTCTCAGTTGATGCATTCGTAGCTTGTTTCGAAATTGCAACTGCAGAGAGGTTGGTTGCTGAGTGGGCCCAGGTTGTGGAGGTTGCTGCACTGCCGAGGTTGGTTGCTGCATGTAATGCACCACAGCGGGCTGGCTCTGCCCTCCGGCCACTTGAGGCATCTTCTGAGCGGATGGATCAGGGTCAAAGTGTGACAGCGGCTTGGTGTTACTGAACGAAAGCTGCTCTGAAGGCATGGAGTTCCCATTCACGGCACCTTGGCTCAAACCGGCCTGCTGCTGTACCATCATGGCGATGCGGGTGGGCTGGCTGGAGGACGCTTTATTGTAAAGGTAACTCTGCATGGCGCCGGCAGGGTTGCTCGAGGGAGGAATGTTGGGTAGCATGGCATTTGGAGGGCTGAACGGCTGCTGATGCAGGGAGGGACTCGGAAGTTTGTCCGGCCGGTAGGGTGGGGACGGTCCGGAGGAAGGAACTGGGGGCCAGTTTGCTGCCTGGCCCTGCTGTGGGTGTGACTGTTGGGAAACAGAGCGCTGATGTTGGCTAGCTGCTATCTTCTTTAGCTGCTGTGCATGTGACAATTCATGCCAGTTTGCCCCAACTCGGTTGGCATTGGTGCCCGACAACAACGTTGGCTGGGCCTGGCTTGGAGCTTGATTCTGAGATGCTGAAGACATGGGCAATGGCATTGGATTGGGTGGAGCTGATAATGGATACGATGTACCTGCAGAGGGGGGCCTCCTCTGAGGAGACCCACCAGGTGCCTGATTGTAATTGGGAGAAAATTCCCGGTTAGGTATGGGGTTCTCCAAGTGTGAAGCTGCTTGAGGAGATGGCTTCCGAGTACTGCTCTGATTTGTTTGTACAAGGCCCAGGTTCAGAGGGTCACTCCTGTTGCTCAACAGGTCAAGTTCATTCAGGGGAGGATTCGGCATATTTGTCAATTCCTCTAACAGATCCTCCAAGTCCTGATCCATTGTTTGCATATTGTTAGCTCCTTTGGAGTCAAATGAGAACATGTTGTGTCCATCCCCCACATTTGGTTTCATCTCTGCATTGGATGTCACAGCAAATTGTGAACTAATGTCATTGCCATTTGCTTGGTTACTAGCCAGGAGTCCTGCGTTGGTGCCTGGCGCTACACATCCCAAAGATGGCCCCATGGAGGCAGATGTCTGCAGAGCCTGGCTGCGGTGCCCAATCGGCAGTGAGGAGCTTTGCACATCTGGGCGAAGGACACTGGAGTTGTCGCCCTGACCCATCGGAAGATTGACATCATCAAGACAGATCCTTTTAACCTCACCCGAGAATGTGCCATCAGAAAGTTCATTGATTTTGTCATGATTGGCGGGCGAGCCATTGCTTTCCAACTTTCTCTTTATTGATCCTTGCAGCTGAAGAAAGAAAAGAACAATGTTGAGGTTAGGTCAGCTTTAGAGGACAATAAATGCGCAGCGTGGTCAAATCGATCCCTCACAGCTCATCTCTACTACAGACTCAAAACTGACCTAAAAGAATAATCTGGTGCAAGAATTCATTATTGCTCCTCATTCTCACAGGTTAAATCCTTTATCAGTGCATGTCTATTGCCTCACACCATCAACATACTAAACATTCTACACAGTAAGTGACCATTATTTGTAAATTCAGTGAACACATTCAACTAAATAGC
The DNA here is from genome assembly GCF_035084215.1 of Heptranchias perlo. NCBI lineage: Eukaryota > Metazoa > Chordata > Chondrichthyes > Hexanchiformes > Hexanchidae > Heptranchias > Heptranchias perlo. Next base: position 55,025,576 of record NC_090339.1, on the reverse strand, counting down.
ACAAGTCCTTGATATAACGAGGCAAAATATGCATCTATTAGTCAATCCATACTAGATGACGTGTATACAAAGAACAAAATATTGATGCATACACAGAGCAAGTAATTGCTATTAAAAATGTCATACTTAACATAACCCCAAAAACAAAGTCAATTATTGGTGTGAGAAATCAGGTCAATACTTTCAGTGTCACTGATAAAATGGATAACAAGGGAAACAGCATCAAGAAGCTGAAGTTTACGCTGCGAGTTGTTAAGAACATGTAATGCCTACCGTACAGAGTTGTTGAGGCAGAAATTATCCTATCTTTTAAAGGAAGAGTAGGTAAACATTTGGAGCAAAGAAAGATACATAGAGTGCAGGGCAGTGGGATTAGTTTTGGATTGCTCTAACAAAGAGCTGGCATGGGCAATGGGCCAAATGGCCTCCTTCTGTGCCATAAACTTCTGTGGTTCCATGTAATAGTGAAACAATCACAAGACACTTTCAGGAATCTTGGTTCATTTACACGACCACTGTGGAGTCATTGTGAAGTGGTATCACAATACAGCCTGAATCCAGAGATACTGCGAAACGTGACACTGGGGTGAAGTGGAATGAGCCTCACTGGGAGGAGGAAATCTCGTTCAGAGTCAAGTCAGCTCTTAACATCCGAGTTACACAATTCAAGTTTGCTGTTGGTGGAAAGCCGAAACTGTTTCACACCAACGTTAAGTTTGTAGTGTAAATACACTTAGTATTTCATATCTATGTTTGTGACTCATTACAGTTTGATTAGTCACCCTTTTCTCTCTCACATCTTATATTACCACTAGCATCGGTAAATAGTAAAGCAAAAGAAAGGAACCATTTTTTTATATACACACACATACACACACCCTAGCTAAGCTCTCCTATAAAGAGGATACAAGAGAGTCCCCAATTGATACCACCACCTGAATACAATTAACACTAATTGATATAAATCATACAATTAACAAAGGGGACAGGCAACCAACAACAACTACTTACATTTATATAGCACCTTTATATGAAGGGTTTTGATAAGAGTAAATGGGGAGAAACTGTTTCCACAGGCAGGAGGGTCGGTAACCAGAGGACACAGATTTAAGATAATTGGCAAAAATTCAACAGGGGAAATGAGAAGAAATATTTTTACACAACGAGTTGTTACAATCTGGAATGCACTACCTGAAAGGGTGGCGGAAGCAGATTCAATAGTAACTTTCAAAAGGTAATTGGATATATACTTGAAAAGGAGAAATTTGCCGAGCTATGCAGGGGAGTGGAACTAATTGGATAGCTCTTTCAAAGAGCTGGCACAGGCACGATGGGTCGAATTGCCTCCTTCTGTGCTGTAAACATTCCAAGGCACTTGAACCAGTTGCTCACTCTTAGTGCTACTCTAATCTGGCCTCTTGGAAGCATGCAAGCAAAACCCTGGTTAACTCTCAGTTGGATCTCTGCCCCCTTCCTTTGAGAAGCACCTCACCTATGCTCAGCACCTCCCATGGGCAACCTGGTGAAGATTAGGAACCCATCATGCAGGGAACTGACATGAGTACAAGTATCACCAAATTTGCTGCACAGTGCACTCTGGAGTATAAACAACTAATCTGAATATCAGTTTTAATGTTCATGTGCAGTTTGAATCCAAATCTGCTACAGCACCTTATCTCTAGTTACCAGTATCATCTAAAGGGCCTCCTTGGAACAGAAATCCATCCTGCAGGCTGATCAATTTCCAACCACTGCAAGTCCAAACTATCTTTTTTTTGTGATCTTAAACGATGAGGCTCAATAAATGCCGTTTTAAAATGTTCTAAAAAATAGCATATAGAAACAAACACCTTACAGTATTTTTCTTTTGGCCAGGTAGAAACAAAACAAAGATGACACAACTGGGCACTTGCAGTTGGTGCTTCCTTTGTCGTGATTTGACAGACAATACTCCTACAGGTTCCTGCGATGCATTTGGGTGGTTTTCTTTGGAATTTTGTGCTTACATTATCGAACATGATCATTAGATGAGCAGTATTAGGGTAGAGTGGAAAATATCAATTTCTCATTAATCTAGTCAGTACTATGATTTAGAAAGAGGAGTTATAATAATGCAATAAGCTATGCACAGGAATAATGTTGTTATATTAAAAATAGCAAACCAACCAATATAGATTATAGGCTGTATTTTGTAGCAGCGCTCCTACAGTTAAAAGAGAGTAATGCAGCTTTCTTTTACATTGCCACCTCTCCCCCTACCTCTCCCCCTACCGCCCCCACTTTATCCCCAATGTCACTTGCTGTTCCCAGGCTGAGAAAAAGGCCTGCATTCAAGCCTTTCAACAACATTTTGCTACTAGCTGCTGTGAGCTGCACCGGAATGGCCAGGGGGCGTGCCCATCAATTTTCACTTCCGCCCTGTGGGAAATCACCTAGTGTGTGCCTCCCTCTTCCCCGGCCAAGGCTGAAAACTCAGTGTGAGGAAAATTCTCATCATCATTTTAACAAAATAATTAGAGGAGTAAGGCCATTCAGCCCATCTTAATTTGTCCATCCAGAGAGATCCCAATGACCCCCACCCCCCACCCCCATTATAGTATCCAATTGTTTCTTAAATGATTCCAGGGTTTGTGCCTCCACTACTCTATCTAGAAGTTTATCCCACACTTTGATAATTCTTTGTGTAAAGAAGAATTTCCTGATATCAATCCTAAAATTATCTTTTACTAGTTTGAACTCCTTTTATCCCTAGTTTCTACTTCCACAGTTTAATTTAAAGTAATATTCTGGGTTAACTCTTTCTATATCCCTCACAATCCTATATACCTCCAAAAGATCACCTTTCAGATGTCCTCTTTCTAGGCTAAAAATGCCTAAGCTCTAGTCTTTCCTCATACCTCAGATCTCTAATACTAGGGATCAGTCCTGTGGCTCTTCTCTGCACTGCCTCTAGCACTTGAATCTCTCTCTTATTTCTGGGTGACCAGAACAGGACCCAGTACTCAAGGTGTGATCTGACCAAAGCACTATAAAGTTGGACCATTATTGTATTCTACTGTTACACATACTTTACATTAGTACCTCCCATTGTTCTGCCCACTTACATATCTTGTGGGGGGTGGACATATGAGGAGAGGTTGAGTAGATTGGGACTCTACTCACTGGAGTTCAGAAGAATGAGAGGCGATCTTATTGAAACATATAAGATTGTGAAGGGGCTTGATCGGGTGGATGCGGTAAGGATGTTCCCGAGGATGGGTGAAACTAGAACTAGAGGGCATAATCTTAGAATAAGGGGCTGCTCTTTCAAAACTGAGATGAGGAGAAACTTCTTCACTCAGAGGGTAGTAGGTCTGTGGAATTTGCTGCCCCAGGAAGCTGTGGAAGCTACATCATTAAATAAATTTAAATCAGAAATAGACAGTTTCCTAGAAGTAAAGGGAATTAGGGGTTACGGGGAGCGGGCAGGAAATTGGACATGAATTTAAATTTGAGGTTAGGATCAGATCAGCCATGATCTTATTGAATGGCGGAGCAGGCTCGAGGGGCCGATTGGCCTACTCCTGCTCCTATTTCTTATGTTCTTATGTTCTTATGATGTCCAACTCATTGTCATTTCTGAGCTGCTTCTTCCACTTCCACTGTCCCTCCTAGTTTGACGTCATTATAAATTTGATGAAAAACCTATCCTACTGATACATACCGCAATATCCTGGGCCATCCCACATAGCAACAGGAATAGGAGGAGGCCATTCAACCCCTTGAACCTGTTCCGCCATTCAATCAGATCATGGCTGATTCTGCACCTCAACTCCACCTACCTGCCTTGTTTCTGTAACTCTTAATATCCTTGCCTAACAAAAATCTATCAATCTCAAGTTTTGAAATTTTCAATTACCCCCTAGCCTCAACAGCTTTTTGTGGGGGTGGGAGGGGGAGCTGAGGGGAGAATGAGTTCCAGATTTTCACCACCCTTTGTGTGAAGAAGTGCAGTTTCTTAATAAAATTTGTGCTTTCAGAAAAGACCCATGCCTACTCCACATACGACAGCCACAACCTGGTAAGATGACTAACTGCTTGCAGCACACTTTTAAAAGCCTCCATTTTAACTCTGCCGCGAGGTGCAAAAAGGAGGACAAAACCGCTCAGATCCTATCATGAATCCAGTCACAATCTCGTCATGTCCTGATGTGATTTCTCATTATTTTTAGTCAGAGTAAGAACCGGATCAGCACCAAGCACGATGCACAAAACAGCACATCAGCTTCTCCAGCATTTTCTGTTTTTATTTCAGATTTCCAGCATCCGCAGTATTTTGCTTTTGACATCAGTCTGACTCGACTCTGCTGCTAGACTTACGCGTCAGCTATCTGGTATGTAGTGTGGGCTGGTGTGCACTGCACATAGCTGCCAGTTTGGTTTTGCTGAAGTTTCTTCCTGGGATAAACAACATCGGCTGTGGCAGCTGATCAGTGGACAGCAGGCAGTAAAGATTGCTGCCCTACCACTCAATGAAAACAGCCAAACATGCTTATTGCACGCCACTTATCCCTCGTCTACGTTAGAAAGTCGAGCTCGTGTATACAGAATTAACATAACAAATATTACAGACTACCAGGTCAAATTGAAGTCTTGTCGACAAAGAAAGGGAGGGTTCTGTCCAGTGTACAACTCTTGCTTCCAAAACGTCTGCATTCTTTTGTTGTACAAGTTACTATGGTAACTAATTGCTCCCTGCTCCAGCATTTTTTTTTAAAAAACTGTAAAAACACTCTCATCCTTTGGTGATAGCACTAAACTAGGCAAATTCTTGGCTGCATCTGTGCTTACACTAGTTGCACCAGAACTGTGCAGCATGCTAGATTTTGTGATGTTCCACAGAACTGTTATTTAATCATTTTTTTATGTAATAGGCTGGCTTCAATTGGAAAAAAAAAATCACTCTCTATTTTACCGTCTGATGAGATCAGAGTTAGTTTGCCACATTTTAAACTCATTGCTTGAAATCAAACTGAATGAATTAATTATAATATCTCAATCATATTAATGCCTTTAAATTAAATTGGCTTAACTTAGTTTTTTTTTTAAAAAGGGATTATTTAGTACATATTTTCTTTGGCCATGGCTTAATTTTAGACTTCTGGCCTATTTAAGAGCCTCTGGAGCGTTTTTTTACTTGCACATATACTTCTGATTTTAAGTATTTCCTTCGAAGTTCTGCCAAAGTTTTTTTTTAAATGTAGATGGCGAAGTGCTGACTAAATTGGCTGGCTGCAGGTTTCCAAAGCTTTAAACTTACTTTGTGCAGTGCGAGGGAGACCAAGATATTGCTTAATCAATAAAAGGGAATTTTTTTTTTAAAATAAAAAGGCCACAGCTCCAAAATATGTAATCTTTCAGTGGCCTCACTTCAAAACATAAACAAACATTTCCCCCAAAGTGTGAATAAGAATTTATTCCACATGTGCACGTTTTCCAATGCTGGAACATGTGTCTCATGTGCCACTGCTGGAATATTTCCAAGCACCGCCCAGTCAGCCATTTGTGGCTGGCAGTTGCTCACTTCTTCCCAGCTTGTCCCTCTCCTTTCTTCAGATCTCATGCTCTCCCATGCTCACCCCTCCTGATTGCCTCATCCCTGGTGCTCCATTCTCCTGACTGCTCTCCACTCCAGTTCCACTTCATAATGTTGCCTGATGTAAACAGTGGGTATTGTAATCACACACCCATCCCTTAACGAGCTGGATCTCTGATGGGCCCCAGCACTGATGGTAACAACTCCCTGACTATCCACCTCTGTGGCAACTGAGGACACCTTTAAACTCACATCCCATGTTAGCCATGACTCCTCGAGTCAGTTGAGGGTTCGAAGTCCCACTCCAGAGACTTGAGCACAAAATCTGGGCTAACACTTTAGTGGAGTACTGCACTGTTGGAGGTGCTGTCTTTCAGATGAGACGTTAAACCGAGGCCACTTCTGCCCTCTCAGGTGGACATAAAAGACCCCGTGGCACTATTTTGAAGAAGAGCAGGGGTGTTCTCCCCTGTGTTCTGGCCAATATTTATCCCGTAACCAACATCACTAAAACAGATTATCTGGTCATTGTCATATTGTGGGATCTTGCTCTGCACAAATTGACTGTGGTGCTTCCTACATTACAACAGCAAATACACTTCAAATATTACTTAATTAGCTGTAAAGGACTTTGCGATGTCCCAAGGTCGTGAAAGGTGCGATATAAATATAAATTCTTTCTTTCTTTTCTTTCAAAAAGCAACTACTTTTAAGCAAAAATACCAGGACTGGTGTCCACAAATACATGGCATAATGGTGGTTAATTTGGAATGAATTAACTTGCATTTATATAGCACCTTTCACGTCCTTAGGATGTTCGAAAAGTAATTCACAGCCAATTAATTACTTTTGAAGTGTACTCACTTTGTTGTGTAGGCAAATGTGAAATAATTTTCACACAAGGTCCTTCACACAGTAATGAAATAAAAGGCACGTTAATCCATTTTTGGTGAGATTGGTTGAGTAGGACACCAGAAAAACTGCCCTCCTCTTTTTCCAAATAGTACCATGGGATCTATTATGACCATCTTACCTGAAAGGCAGCATCTCCCGACAGTGCAGCACTCCCTCAGTTCTACACTGAAGTGTCAACCTTAGATTACATGTTCAAGAACAGGAGTAGGGCTCGAACCCATGAACTTCTAACCTGGTGGTGAGAGTTTTAGTAACCACGCCAAGCTAAACCAAGTCAGCCACTGCCTCTCCAGTCAATGTAATTCACTTCTTCCTACAGATGTGAGCTGTAGTCCAATGACCTCAATAGATTATTTTCCCTGATCTATATTCCCCAGCTGATCATATGACAATGTACCTACTAATAGATTTAAAACCACAACACACAGAGCTGTTTAGAAGAATGATTTTTTTTTAATGTTATAGATTCAACCGCTTGCCAGCATAATTTTACCCATACTCTTTGAGCCTCTGTCAAGTTATTTTATCCATCAGGACTAGAAAATGCGATATTTTCACTGTTGGTGGTTGTAACTATTAATTAAAAAAGAAAACAGATGTTATTGGAAAGTTAGGTGTTCTATACCTTCCTGTTTAAATCTCTCAAGCCATAAAACATATGATAACACGTCCAATGCAGGCTTTCCCATTAAAAAGCAAATGGTTTCCATAATACTGCACTGCTTCAGGGAATACATACCAACCCTGTACACAGTAATACTGCACCACTCATAGCAACATAAGCAGATACATACAAGTATGAATATAGACAGTATCGCATATTCATTTTCCTAAAAACTAGGTTGCCAACCAGAAGTCCCCAGAAAAGTTAGATGGTTGATGTCGCAGCCCCAGGTCCGCTGTTATTTCACTCATTAGTTTCCTCAGTTCTTTGCTGTGCCAGAAGATGGAACATTTCATATAAGTCCTGTCATAAAGACATGAGCATGTCTGCTTTTGGTGAATCGAGAAGAGAACTGCGACTGTTAAGAATCCCACTGCCAGGACTATCCAAACCTTCTGAATAAAGGAACATGCATGGAAGCAGGTTTCAACAATGGAGTCATCCCTACCTCTTCTGCTTTACTTGAAAAGAATCTCAATACCAAAATGGAGAACTCAAATCATTTGTCAGTGATGGAAGATCAGAAACATTAATGTTGGGTGGCCTGGATTTTACAAATAAAAACTTGATGAGCCAATGAAGGAGGTCATGTTCTCAAAGCTGCACAGTACCACAATTTGTTTTCAGTTTCAGCAACATTCTTTTGAAAATAATTTTATGCGGGAGATAGATACATAGGAGTTTCTTCAATAGCTCTTGCAAGTTAGCACCATGAACCCTGAGATAGATCAAAGATCGGATCTCAAGATTGCAATTCACACTTGAAATCATAGGAAACCATGGGCCTTGTTTGAGTGCATCAGGATCTTTTATTTTACAGTCTGAAACTGGTGCCTTATATAGATTATGAAATAAACACACAGTTTCAGTGCAGAGATTGATTGATCGACTCAATCCTGGCTGAACACAAGGAAGAGTACCGCTTTATGCTGGATGGATGGATAAGGGGGGCTGACTGAGGTCAGGATCATTTAGATGTTGACAGGTGACTCTTCAGTGTGTAAACACTGCCTCCCCTCCATCAGCTCCCTAATCACAAGTCTGATTTCTGGCAGTCAAAGAGGGCAAATACGAATCAATTCATGAAACAAAAACAGTGTGTCATTTTATAATGGTCATCAAATATTGGACTTCCCAATATCCAACCCGGAAATAATACATTTTAAGTATATGCTATAACTTGCAGTTGTGGTCACATATTATTTATCTTAAATTAAACAAGGGGTATTACTAAAACATTTTTTTATGCAGGTTGCTGGGTGGTCATTGCAGTTTTAAAAGATTATGAAATTTCTTAGCATGCAATTAAGAGAAAAAGCGTCACTAACCACAGCAATATTCTCCATAGGCTCTTTACGGTCGCATTGGAATATTAGCCTGGGTTGTTGCACACATTCCAGACCCACCAGAAATGGCTGGCAGGTACAGCACTAGGGCTTTCAAACTGAGTGTTATGAAAAGATTATCCCATCTAAAGTTCTTGGAACATCTGGTGTTTCACAGGAGAACTATGAAGTAAATCATAATGCACCCTAAATCCCCAAACACTAAGCAGGTCATTAATCTATTATTAGTGCATGCTAAAACGTGCCACAGAAAAAAAGATAAAGTAATTGGAGTCCATTTCAAAGCCAGTGACACACATAATATTTCCTTCTTTGCAGTTTTGTTTTTCTGTTGATTTTTTTTAAAAATGAAAGCTCCACTGTAATCAGCCTTTGTTTAAATCCACTAATACAGATGATGTATTAAGTATCCTGCAAGGCACTGCATGTGCCATGTTGTGCTGAAAACTTGTCCCCAGTTAACTGTGCTGTTATGGAACAGCAGTGAATAGTGTCATGCTATGCGATCCATTTAAAAATTCATTAGGTTTTTTTTTTGCTCATCACATTCTAAATGCAAATAGCCTTATAAACAAATTTACATGCCAGAGAGCCTGTTTTGCTGTCTGGCTTTGTTTCACAAATTAAAATGGCTACAATCTACTTGCACAATGAAGAGCAAAACAAACTTTTAATATTTTCCATTTGGAAAACATAACCTCTGGAACAAACCTTTCCCCAATAGAAAAACCACACTTGCTTCACAGCTCCGTGTGTTGGACCTGAGAAATGCTTTTCTCTTGTAGCTTCCAGCCACGTGCAATGCAGTGATGAGCCCATTCCTAGCTGGGTTGCTAAGGTGGGATATTGCTTTACGGCATTTGTGCATCTCACTTTAGTGGGGGGCTTAACTTATCCCATCAAGCACACCTCTCGTCAGCACACCAAGGAACACCAAGTACTGTTAATATTAAACCATGCAGAACAGGGTTTGGCCAGCACAATGCTTTAGACTTGTCCTTATTTCTTAGGGAGCTGGACTTGAGCCCACATCTCCTGATGGAATGCAAGTCTCCTCTCTCAGATGGCTGATAGGGTCCTAACTGAAGTGAATTTAACCAGTCTTCGATCACTAGGAATTGAGTCGAGATCTGTAGCAAACGAATGGCTAAAGCAAAGTTGTATTGTAGGACCTCACTCAAAAAACAGAATGATGCCTAACGAGGGGAATGTATGGTGAAGTGGGAATGGGAGAAGGTGAAGATTGCTCTTCTTAAGGTAAGGTTAAGGTACATTGTTGAGGTTGCAGAGAACAAACTTTATTTTGCAGTAAGCTGGTATTGTCTCATTTGGAGTCACCATTGGTGGCTGTGCCTTTAGTTGCCTAGGCCCTAAGCTCTGGAATTCCCTCTCGCTGCCTCTTAACCTCACTCTCCTCCTTTAAGATGCCCCTTAAAACCTATCTTTTTGACCAAGTTTTTGGTCACCTGTCCTATTAGCTCCTTATATGGCTCGGTGTCAAATTTTGTTTGAAAATCGCTCCTGTGAAGCGCCTTAGGACATTTTACTACGTTAAAGGCACTATATAAATGTGAGTTGTTTTTGTTGTTGTGCTGACCTTTGACACAGTGCGTGGAGGGGGGGAGTTAAGGGAGGGAATGGAGTGGAGAGAAAAACACAAGAAAGGATGAGAAACAAATGCACATTAAACCCAGCTGATGCACACAACTATTCCAAAAAATTAACTAACTCAATACAAACCAGGGACCGAACTTAGGGCCTTCCTAGTTTGAATGACTTTAGCACCATAATAAATGCTACACTTACCTGCTAAGCAACTGAGAAAGCTTGAAAATGTGTGTTCAAATTCCCATTTTAAATGAAAGAGATGGAAGTATTAGTTCCATTGTGAAAATGGAATTAATACTTGTACGCGTGATAATCTTCCTATAGTAAACTCTATAGATTCACGATGAACACTTTAAAAGCATTTTACAAATCACGCGCATGGCCCCTGAAAGATAGACTGTTTTGCCGACCCAACAGTTCAGTTTGCCAGATTGATGAAATGGAAACACCGTATTCCATGGGCTGCACAGAAAGAGGTCAGCAAGATTTCATCACAACAGATAGATAGATGAGTGAAGCAGGATATGCAAAATGTAACAGAGTGGTGTGTGCAACGCAAAACCAAAACACCCAAGTAGTTACCTCCTAAATTTGCAGTGTGGAGGAGGACATTTTTATTTTGGAGGAGAACACACAAGATTCTGAGTTTGAGTTCTCGTGTGTGGTGTAAAATTGGGATTGCAGCTGAAGTATTTCTTGTGCTTCAAGTACAGATTGATAGAATTCTCCCACAAGGTACACCCAAGTTTACAATGTAAACACTCCATGACTTCCTTCCATAAATTTCTCTTTGAGGTCCTGAGGTACATCAAAAGACAACAAGCTGCAGTGGTAAAGGCCAGAAAGGCTCATATAATAATACAAATATTAATATTGTCCCTTGGATGGGTATTTGATGTCCTGAACATGCCGTACAATTCATTACCTTCTTACTAAATTTCAAGGATGCCATTGCAATCACAGCAGAATGTCAAGAATGACCTTCTAAGTAATGTTGCTGCATACAAATATAAGAACATAAGAAATAGGAGTAGGAGTAGGCCATCTGGCCCCTTGAGCCTGCTCCTCCATTCAATAAGATCATGGCTGATCTTCGACCTCAACTCCACAATGTCACCCAAAAGTTACATAACCTAAGCAAATCATTATGATCTATGGGATTTTCCCCTTTCATATTGATAGATCCTTTATATAAATTTAATGTTAAAAATGCCACTGGTAATGGAAGTAGGGTTTAAACATTTAGCACGGTTGTATATAAAACTCTGTTACCAAGGTAACATGGGTCATAGGTCATAGATAAAAACTAGTTCCATTCAGCCTACTTTTATTCAATTTAATAAGAATCCTTCAAACAAGATCCCTTTCATTTCGAATCCTCAGGCATTTTGGTATCAAAACAATTTTTTAAAAATATGCTCCATTGCTGGCTTTACGCCACATAGTCAATTACCAGTCACTCATGTTTCAGCTATAGTTTCACCACAGCGAGATACTCTTCCTATCTCGTCATCTGTTCTGGTTGTGTAGCACACTTACAACATTGGGATAATCTGACCCAATATATGGTGATGATTTGGCATTTACTGAGATGCATGTATTCGTTTTGCTTATCTGGCAGCTTGGTTTATCCAGAAAAATGGCCAATGCAACTGTGGTCAGATTTTTGAGTCATGACTGTATATGCTTCCATTTCCTGTCAGTCTAATTCACCTCCTGCCTTTTATTAATATTCTTGCAAAGGCAGAAACTACACCCACTTCTCCTTCCCAAAGACACACAGTAAATGGGCTTTTGTGTTTGGTCTTTCACTTTTCTTTGAATCCCCAGTTATACGCTATTAATATGTAAAATTAAATTCACATTAATTTTAAGGTGTCAGCTGTGGCTCAGTGGTAGCCTCTCACCTCTGAATCAGAAGGTTGTGGGTTCAAATCCTACTCCATAGATTTGAGCACTTAATCCAGGTTGACACTTCAGTGCCAGTATTGAGGGAGTGCTGCACTGTCGGAGGCGCCATCTTTCGGATGAAACGTTAAACCGAGGCCCTGTTTGCCCTCTCAGGTGGACGTAAAAGATCCCATTGCACTATTTCAAGGAAGAGCAGGGGAGTTCGTCCCGGTGTCCTGGCCAATATTTATCCCTCAATCAACATCACTAAAAAAGATTATCTGGTCATTATCACATTGCTGTTTATGGGAGCTTGCTGTGCACAAATTGGCTACCACGTTTCCTACATTATACAGTGACTACACTTCAAAAAGAAAACTTCATTGGCTGTAAAGCACTTTGGGACGTCCCAAGGTCATGAAAGACGCTAAATAAATGCAAATCTTTCTTTCTTTTAAACCGAATTCATTAATAAAATTTCATGTAAAATTGAACTCCTGCGGGACCTACGAGAAACAGAATCTCCAAGATACTTAATATGATCACTCACAAAGTTAGAAGTGGAAGTTAAAGCCATCTACTCTTTCCCATGCAGTGTCCTGACTGTAGAACACATATGACTTAGCTTTCACATCATCGCCTACACACCGATTGCTTGCTCAAGTTCTGTTCTGCAGGTTTGTTGGTGGGGGTGGACTTGTCGTGCAGGGTGGAATATTTGATTCAAGATCTGGAATTGAGGCACCTCAGAATTCTGCAGTGCTGAGCAGTTAATTATTGTGCAATTAGCCATGGAGGTGTGAACATCACATGGAGACCCAAATAAGGTTTAGCTGCTTCAAGGCTTTGGGAGCAAACAACATTAAGTAAAATAACTTCCAAGGACAGCATTTATAAAGTGGAACTATAAATATTGTGTTATCTGAAGTGCAAGTTGGTTATAGATCTTTGGTACAGCTGTACGATGTAGTATGTTAGAGGATGTGAGAGGATACTGTGCACAAGGTCTAGTTAATGATTGTTTGAAAATCTCTGTCACTCACTGGAGGTACAGTTCCAATCAACTTACAGAATGCATGTTGAGAAGTGGGGGTTACAGAAAATTAATCAGTCACCGAGTGCTGCCACAGAATGCACAAGCAAAGCAGACACAAGTGAATCTTACTGGTCGCATCACTAGTGGTTTCCTATAAATTCACTATTACTCTAACGTGTGTTTTGCTGATGCCACATATCTAGTTCTCAGTGTAAATGAAAGTTTCTTAACAAATAAAAAGACAATGTGGGACAGTTTGGTGAAATTGCTCAGTGCAATAAGAATGTCACCGCATTGTATCTCCAGTTGCTCATTTTGAGGCAGAACGGGGATAAGAGTAGAATCCATAAGAAGGAAGAAGCATCGGGAGAGATGAAGAGCAGCTAAACAAAGAGAAGAACAGCGTGCTACTGGGAGCTTAGGAACTACAAGCAAATGGTTAGGATGCAACAAAACAACCCTACCAAACAAGAAAGAAAGAAATAGCTTACATTTATGTAGCGCCTTTCACGGCCCAAAGCGCTTTACTTTTGAATGAAATGTTTTTGAAGTGTAGTCACAACTGTAATGCAGTAGTAGGACACAAGACTGATCAACCACTGCTAAAAATCCACATGTGTGGTAGAAATACCATCTCACAGCCAAGGGATATAAATCTTACTGTTACATGTATGAGATAACAGAATGCATCTTAGTTTAGAGGCCACACATGTTGTATAATGGGATTATGTCCCAAAGCAGTGAACTTTGCATTGCTGTAATAGGATACCTCTCTTGCAAAGCTCTTGCATCTGGGAATGTAATGGTTTGCCTAGTTTGCTGTTACACAGTTTACTTACACTGGCTAAAAAGATGCATCAAAAGGAATACACAGCTAACTAAAGAACCCCTACACCAAAGTCAGGAGGCTCTTAAATCAGGAAACCTCTCTCAGCTGCTCCTACACAGGACTGTTAAGTATGGATTTAGCTGCACTCAAACATAAGTGTGTGAAAAGCTTATTAAAGCTTCTGCACGGTATTCCTCGTCTTAAAAACGCCTAGATGGTTTCACAAATTCAAAGCCACCTAGCCAGTGAGCTTGGTGTCCCCAGACTGAGTTAGAAGGGCCATCAGATAATTAAATATGGGACTGCAATCTCGCGAGTCAGCCTCTGAATGAAATGTGCACATTGCGTTCTTGTCACTTTGGCATCAATGGACAGTCTGATAGAATCGACCACCTCTGTAATCACTCACTCCCCTCCCTCCCATTTTGCACTAGAGATAAAAAAAATCCAATTAATTAATTGCAGCAATGATTAATTTTGAAAACAGTACGAGAAAAAGAAAAGGTCAAAATAGCGACTTCTTTTGGAAAAAATATTAATGATTTGGGGATTCTGCAAGTATGACTCAAAGACAATGGGAAATCCAAATAAGCAAAAGAATTAAAACTTTTGCAGAAATGAAGACTACATAATGAATTTCATTTTAGTCAGTTTACGAGTTTAATCAAATGATTAATCTCTCTGTAGCTGAACATTGATTGTCATCTGTTAGTATCCCAAAGTTATACTGGGTGATAATATCTCTTGACATTTTGATTTATTGAGGAAGTAGCTCTGAACCTAATACATTATTTCAATATGACAGAATGAATTATTATGTAAAGTAAGCTGCTGTTATTCAATCTACACTATACTAAATTACGAAGTGGGCACACAGGCAGACGTTTACAAGCCTGTTCTGTCTGGCTGCAAACCCGACTAGACATGAGCACCCACAACCTCAACCAAAAAAAATATTTTCCAGTTTCTCTTATCATGTATAACATATAACTGTGTTGGTAGGTTGATATTTTGTTACTAAAACCTGTGTTTTTTAAAAAAAATATTTGCATCAATGATGAGCACACTGTAGCACAATGCCTTGCAACAACAAAAATTTGCATTTATATAGCGCCTTTAACGTAGTAAAACATCCCAAGGCGCTTCACAGGAGCATTATCAGACAAAATTTGACACCGAGCCACATAATGAGATATTAGGACAGGTGACCAAAAGCTTGGTCTTAAAGGAGTGTCTTAAAGGAGGAGAGCGAAGTAGAGAGGCGGTGAGGGTTAGAAATGGATTTCCAGAGCTTAGGGCCTAGGCAGCTGAAGGCACGGCCACCAATGGCGGAGCGATGAAAATTGGGAATGTGCAAGACGCCAGAATTGGAGGATAGCAGAGATCTGGGCGTGTTGTAGGGCTGGAGGAGGTTACACAGATAGGGAGGGGCGAGGCCATGGAGGGATTTGAAAACAAGGATGAGAATTTTAAAATCGAGGCGTTGCCGGACCGGGAGCCAACGTAGGATGGCGAGCACAGGGTTTTTTTTTTATTCGTTCATGGGATGTGGGCGTCGCTGGCGAGGCCGGCATTTATTGCCCATCCCTAATTGCCCTTGGTGGTGGTGAGCCGCCTTCTCGAACCGCTGCAGTCCGTGTGGGTAAAGAATGAAGACGGATATGTCAATGTTCCAAAAAGAAAAACCCAACCAAAGCTCTGTGCGAGACCAACTGAATCTGCCATACAAATCTCAGCAGATTAATGAAAACTGAACAAATCTAATTTGCATGCAAACTACTATCAAAGGGAAACAATTCTGCATATCAGTACCTAATGTCTCAAACCTTGCTCAGGTTAAAACCATGGGAATCCTACCCTTACCTTATTGCAGCATCTACCACCCATGTCGCATTTAAAAAGATGCTCTTTACAAGACACGAGGTTCTCACAGCAGCCACAGCTCATTTGTCAGTTCAGCTTACTCAGATTGTACCTCCAAGAATTGTTATTCATACCGTTAACACTGCTGGGTTACTGAAGAATAGATAAGCTGTGTAAAGCTGGGAGATGTCCTGCTTGCTCCACTGTCCTTCTAATCAACAATGTGGGCACTTCCCCTACCCTCACAGTCATCACAAGATCCACAGTTCTAACAGTGAAAATTACAGGGCATCTCATGTCAACAGTCACTTGTATTAACCAGCTATCTGCCTGTAGGGATCAATGACTTCCAGTCCTGGCAGGTTGTCAATGGAAGTAAACGGAGCTGTAGTCTGAATTAGTCTGCCACCTGCAGATGTGGCCAGCAGGCATTACCCTTTAATGGTCACTTTTACATGGCCACATACAGTTTGGAGACGAGCGCTAGATTAAATCTAAAGCGATTGTACTGAAAATTGACAGCTTGAAAATAGAGATATTCAATTCCTGGTTCCAGAAGATTCATACTGAGACAGACGGGTATTACATAGGAGGACTGTAATCACTGCCATTACTATTATCAATGAGCCTGGAGTGAGCAGTTCTTCATCTCCAGCTCAAGCTGTATCACTGAGGACAGCAACTTTTCAACTCCAAGAAGCATAATTAAGTCAAGTGATTTTGTGCCTGAATGCTAAAGCTGGAGAGCTGGTTTGCTTTTAAAACGTTACATTTCTTGAAATGACTAGAGTTCTTGGAGCAGAACCATCAAGAATCACAACTAAATAGTGTCTTGGTATGTCAGCACCAAGCTACGGATACTAATGGGTAGTGGCTATAGGTTAGGTGTCTGTTTTAGCTACCTGTTCAACTGGATACATTAAGTCTCATTACCAAATATTGCTTTGTTGTAATCAAGCTTTGTTTAATTTCATCCTCATAAATAAACTAATTTGCCACTGTGACCTGCTGATTAAGTTGTCTGAACTCACAGCTTTTGTGCTCACTTTCTCCTGTGTGTATAATTTCTAACCACATGTCCATTTTAGGTTTAACAAAAAGAACCACGTCCTTATCACACTGCTGCCCCCTTCCCTTCCTCCACCCTTAAAGAAATGCACGTTTCCAGTTTTATTACATTCACCTATTCCAAGAGAATTGGTCTTCGCAGCAAAGCAGGCTGCGTTGTCAGCACTGGGACGTGATTCCAGAGACATGTAAATCAGTCTTTCCATCCGAGAACCCATGAAATCTCCTGGTCTGCAGACACAAGATTGCATCAAGGAAAGTTCTAAATCAGAAGTTACTTCTATATTGCTCTCCATATTTAGAAATTGATAGGGACTGTTCAGAGAAGCAACATGAAGGAGGAGCACAGTGGTTCAATGCTACGCATGAGAAAGATCCCAATAGTCCTATAGTACCAGTGCAGATCTAGAAATGCAAGGGATGATTATGGTTTCAGAACAGATGGGATTTCCATCCTGCCCACCCCTGTACAATTACTAAACTTCAGAAAATGGCACAAGATTTCAAACAGAAGATTTCAAACAGAATATTAACGAGTGACACAAATCAACTTATTGGAGAGACAACTGTTGGCTGGGTGTCATAGAGTCATAGAGTTATACAGCACGGATAGAGGCCCTTCGGCCCATCGTGTCCGTGCCGGCCATCAGCCCTGTCTACTCTAATCCCATATTCCAGCATTTGGTCCGTAGCCTTGTATGCTATGGCATTTCAAGTGCTCATCCAAATGCTTCTTGAATGTTGTGAGGGTTCCTGCCTCCACAACCCTTTCAGGCAGTGAGTTCCAGACTCCAACCACCCTCTGGGTGAAAAAGTTCTTTCTCAAATCCCCTCTAAACCTCCCGCCTTTTACCTTGAATCTATGTCCCCTTGTTATAGAACCCTCAACGAAGGGAAAAAGCTCCTTAGTATCCATCCTATCTGTGCCCCTCATAATTTTGTACACCTCAATCATGTCCCCCCTCAGCCTCCTCTGCTCCAAGGAAAACAAACCCAATCTTCCCAGTCTCTCTTCATAGCTGAAGCGCTCCAGCCCTGGTAACATCCTGGTGAATCTCCTCTGCACCCTCTCCAAAGCGATCACATCCTTCCTGTAGTGTGGCGACCAGAACTGCACACAGTACTCCAGCTGTGGCCTAACCAGTGTTTTATACAGCTCCATCATAACCTCCTTGCTCTTATATTCTATGCCTCGGCTAATAAAGGCAAGTATCCCATATGCCTTCTTTACCACCTTATCTACCTGTTCCGCCGCCTTCAGGGATCTGTGAACTTGCACACCAAGATCCCTCTGACCCTCTGTCTTGCCTAGGGTCCTCCCATTCATTGTGTATTCCCTCGCCTTGTTAGTCCCTCCAAAGTGCATCACCTCGCACTTTTCCGGGTTAAATTCCATTTGCCACTGTTCCGCCCATCTGACCAACCCATCTATATCGTCCTGCAGACTGAGGCTATCCTCCTCGCTATTTACCACCCTACCAATTTTTGTATCATCAGCGAACTTACTGATCATACCTTTTACATTCATATCCAAGTCATTAATGTAGACCACAAACAGCAAGGGACCCAGCACCGATCCCTGTGGTACCCCACTGGCCACAGGCTTCCAGTCACAAAAACAACCTTCGACCATCACCCTCTGCCTTCTGCCACTAAGCCAGTTTTGTATCCAAAGTGCCAAGGCACCCTGGATTCCATGGGCTCGTACCTTCTTGACCAGTCTCCTGTGGGGGACTTTATCGGAGGCCTTACTGAAATCCATGTATACCACATCCACTGCGTTACCCTCATCCACACCCCCTCAAAAAATTCAATCAAGTTAGTCAGACATGATCTTCCCTTGACAAAGCCATGTTGACTATCACTGATTAATCCTTGCTTCTCCAAGTGGAGACTAATTTTGTCCTTCAGAATTTTTTCCAAATTGTAAATCCCCATTTCCACTGCACGGTTCATTCTGGAGCATGAATGACCCCGGCGCACTGTGGCTGCAGATTGTACCTTCCACAGGATGCACTGCAGCAACTCGCCAAGGCTCCTTCCACAGCACCTCCCAAACCCGTGACCTCTACCACCTAGAAGGACAGGGGCAGCAGACCCATGGGAACAACACCACCTCCAAGTTTCTCTCCAAGTCACACACCATCCCGACTTGGACATATCTCACCCGTTCCTCCATAGTCACTGGGTCAAAAGCCTGGAGCTCCCGACCTAACAGCGCTGTGGGAGAACCTTCACCACATGAACTACAGCGCTTCAAGAAGGCATATCACCACCACCTTCTCAAGGGCAACTAGGGATGAGCAATAAATGTTGGCCTTGCCAGCGATGCCCATATCACGAGAATTAATTTTTTTAAAAATCCAGTCTAACCTGTACCCACACTGGCACATTACTAGTACAAAAAACTCGCTCCTTCTATAAAAGAGGGACTTCACACAGGAGCACCAGTGTCAGTGCTGTGCTACACTGGGGTCAGGCTCCAAATCAGCATCAACTGCCTCCTTCACCAGGGGCAGCAGCAGGACATCATTGCACTGACCATAAGATCATAAGAGACCATAAGAGATAGGAGCAGGAGTAGGCCATTCGGCCCCTCGAGCCTGCTTCGCCATTTAGTGAGGTCATGGCTGATCTGATTTTTACCTCAACTCCACTTTCCCGCCCTTTCCCCGTATCCTTTGACTCCCTTGCTGATCAAAAATTTGTCTATTGCCAGCTATTCATAGAAGACACACTGCAGGCTTTGGGCCTGTGCCCACAGTCTCAATGGATACAAGTTCAAACACAACAGTAGATGCAACAGTAAATATGCAGTGCAGGTGGGACAAATATACTGTTTGATTAGAGTCAGACAGTGAGCCAGGAGTAATTCTGAAAACATTGCCTGTGAAAAGGCAAAGAAAAAGGGACTTAAATATGCTTTTATGCTTCACCTATCCTCTAAAAGCAATGGGGTAGAAAAACATTTGAAATTATATATTTTTTTTAAACTAGTAAATGAAGGGTTTAAATACACCACACTGTTGCTGGGTGCCCCCAATACAAATATTGGAAATGCTAATCAGTACATGATGGAGTGGTCCAGAAATAGAAAGACCAGAGAATGGGTTCAGAACAACAGTTGAATCCTACTGTGAATTGGGAGAGGGAGGCTGGAAAGATCACTGGGCCTGATTGTCTCACCTCATGGAGAACCTCCATCAGTGACATGATCTAAAAAGGTCATGCTGGTATGATTTTGATTCCGAGCCAGGAAGGGGGCGGGGGGGGGGGGGGGTCAAATTGCGGATGGGAAACCCGGAAGTATGGGTTTCCTGGACGTCCCTATGATTTTGATGTAAGGACGTCTTTTTTATTGTTGGTTTGCCGTCCGACTGGCCGGCCTGATCGACTGAGACCAGCCAGTCAGACGGGAGAGCAACCAGGGAGAGGACATGTTCAGGTAAGTCTTCAGGTAAGTTTTTGATTGTATGGATGGGGGGGTGGAAGGGGGGGCATGGGGCACTAGTGGGCATGGGGCACCGGGGTTACGGGTGGGGGGGGGGTCATCAGTCATGGAGGGAGGGATCAGCGGTCAGCCACGGGAGGGGTGGGGGGGGGGTTTCGAGATTGGGGGTCATCGCGTGGGGGAGGGTCGGAGATTGGGGTGGGGGACCACGATCGTTTTGGGGGGGGGGTCGTTGCAGGTAGGCTTGTTGGGTCTGCGGGAAGCACTCCTGCTCCTCCAGGCCCACAAGGTGTGCCACCTACAGTTTCGGGTCACCTCCTCTCATGAGGTGTGAAGGAGAAGAGGCCTGGGAATCCCGGCCCCCAGGGGTTGAAATTGCAAAATCTGCAATAATGGAGGCCCACAGCCTCCTTTAAAGGTTTTAGTCACCAATTCGACGTCATCAATAGCCCCTCGTCCCGACCCAGTGAAAACCAGAAATGGGCGGGTTGGGGGCGGGTCTGAAATGGTTGCGATTTTGAATGCCCCCCGCAGCCCAATCCATCCGTTTTTCAATGTTAAAATCGTGCTCATAATAGCAGTTCAGAGGTCATATCGAACAGAAAATTGTCCAAAATAGGACCTCTAGCATACTGTATAATTTATGCTGACTGATATGTGCTCTAGCTGTAAAAAGAGGCCAACTGCTGGGATTCATTTAATGGTGATGCCAATTCAGATGAAAACCAAATGCATTTGCACTTGAGACCACATCCCACCAAGTACTATTCCACCCACCACATCCCTTGCCCATCATGCAAGTCGCAGTTACCCATTTTACCGGTTGCCACTGCTACCTTTTTGTTCTAAACTGGGAAACATTTGTTGTTTGTTGCACATGGGCAAAAAAAAAATTAGGAGATTCCCTGCTGACAGAAAATAACAACAGTGCAACTCAAGAGGGCTTTACCCAGTCTGACCACATGGATCGCAAACACTGAGCCCAGATTACATCTCTGGGTCTCAGGAGAACTATCTACAGTGATAAAGAGATCAAACACTCCAGCACTGACTATGATAACTTGGGCTCACACACAGGTATCCGTTATTCCCAGTGAAAACGCAGTAACTTTATTCAGGAAGAGTTTCTGATTTTGTATCACTTGAAAAATAATCTAAAACAGAGCAGTACAAGTCTAGAAATGATCGTTGCCAATATTAGTGGATGAATGCGTAACATGTTCGTATAGCATTTATCTGGCTGCATTTATTTTAAATGGATTAAAACTTCCTTTAACACACCGTGATGTGGAGATGCCGGTGATGGACTGGGGTGGACAAATGTAAGGAATCTTACAACACCAGGTTATAGTCCAACAGTTTTATTTGAAAATCACAAGCTTTCGGAGGCTTTCTCCTTCGTCAGGTGAGTGTGACGAAGGAGAAAGCCTCCGAAAGCTTGTGATTTTCAAATAAAACTGTTGGACTATAACCTGGTGTTGTAAGATTCCTTACATTTTAGCACACCGGACATAGCACTGTCATTCGACCTCATCAATGGCCCATTTGCCAATATTTCCAGCAGTAACTTCTGGTTATGGATGAGACGTAAAACCGAGGCCCTGTCTGCCCTCTCAGGTGGATGTAAAAAGATCCCATGGCAATATTCGAAGAATAGGGGAGTTCTCCCATTGTCCTGGCCAATATTTATCTCTCAACCAACATCATTAAAATACAGATTATCTGGTCATTATCTCAATGCTGTTTGTGGGACCTTGCTGTGCGCAAAATGGCTGTCGTATTTCCTAAATTACAACAGTGACTACACTTCAAAAGTTCTTTATTGGCTGTAAAGCGCTTCAGGACATCCTGAGGTCATGAAACGCTAAATAAATGCAAGTCTTTTTTTCTTTCTAGGACCCACTGCTTCTCCTTCCTGCAGTGCGGTGCAGTAACATTGACCACTGCGCGCTGGTGCACTGCGGCTGTGCTGTGAAAAATTTTCCAGATAATTTTAGCTCATAAAACAAAAACAGATAGATTTATTTTATGATCCAGAATTTTCTGGAAAGTCTCAGTTACAGCTGCAGAGTTTTATGATACAGTCGCAGAGCACGAGCTCACCACAATGATTCAATTCCTCCCAGATTATTCACTGCAGGAAGGAGAAGCAACAACATCTTCTGCCATTCAAAAAAAAACAATATTACAAGCTGAATGTCTGCACAACAGTAGTAAATTCAGAAGATTCCATTTGTAAGTAAACTACAGAATCTAATATGTTACATAGGGTATTAGGTCCCCATCAGTTATTTATAATAACCATATCTTTAAATTGTGTTACTCCCACACAATTCCACCAGGAGACTTTACTCCAGATTTATTTCTTACACAGCCTTCGATCACAAATGTTTCCAGTATTATTTCATTTTATGAAGTGAAACATTTTACACACGATAAAAATGTGGTTATTTTACTTTCTCCATTGACTGTCTCACCTTCCGTTGTCTTTCCCCCTGCTGGCATTGACTCCTTGCTGGGATTTGGCCCCACGAGTGACGGTCAGCCTCCCGTACCTTGCCCAAGTGGCCAGTCTTCACATGTGAGCCTAACAGCAAACATCAACGAGCTATTCAACTGCATGGGGGGCCATCTCAGCAGAGCCCAATCCTATCTCTACCCAAAAAACACACCCCCACACACACTCTTCCAGCAGGGGTTTCTGGATGGCAATCACAGAAAGTAAAAGAAAGACTTACATTTATATAGCACTTTTCACGACTTCAGTACGTCCCAAAGTGCTTTATAGCCAATGAAGTACTTTTTTCGATGTGTAGTCACTGCTGTAATGTAGGAAACGCGGCAGCCAATTTGCGCACAGCAAGGTCCCACAAACAGAAATGAGATAGTGACCAGATCATCTGTTTTAGTGATGTGGGTTGAGGGATAAATATCAGTCAGGACACCCGGGAGAGCTCCCCGGCTCTTCCTCGAAATAGTGCCAAGGGGTCTTTTACCTGAGGGGGCAGACAGGGCCTCGGTTTAATGTCTCATCCAAAAGACAGCACCTCTGACAGTGCAGCACTCCCTCAGAAGTGTCAGCCTAGATTTTGTGCTCAGGTCTCTGGAGTGGGATTTGAACCCACAAGCTTCGGCCTCAGAGATGAAAGTGCGACCAACTGAGACACTGCTGACACACAATCAGAAGCAGGACCCCAGATTGAATTTCCTCTCTTTAACCCAAGTGACACTGAGGCTAAAACTGGAGCATTGAGGCCATTACAGCATCCCCTGCTAAAATCAGCTAACTCAGCACAGACCTAGGGATCAAACATGGGACCTTGCTAGCCAGAATAAGGCAGTGAGTAGCTCAGCCAATCAACTCAACTAATGGGAGAGTACAAAGTTATTTTTACCAAAAAAATGTTTTACTTATGTTAAGAAGTGTTTCAGGTTAAAAACAAATGTTGAAGTTTTTGAACACCACCTCGCTGTAGAAGTGCTAAACACCCGCACAACAAAAAAATGTTACCTTAAAAAGAATCAATTTGGCATTTAGTTGTTCACAATCGATGCAAAGGATAACATCAGCCACCTTCACTCAATCTGGATTTCCCTTGCCTGTTAAAACCCCTGCTCAAACTGTTGATGTCTGACAACTCTAAAGACAGAATGTTCAAAGCACAGTGTAAAGACATAACTGGGTAGAAATTAGTCTTGGCCGATTAGTGCAAAATGGGCACCAGTGAATCGACAGCCCATTTTCCACGATGGAAAAGGTAAATGGGTGGAGCATTTTTGGCCAAGACTAATTTCTCGCCCAAAGTGTTAAACCTGCGATAAACAGAAACATTCCAAACCCAGGATGAGAACTCAAGTCTTATCATTTGGTCCAATTTCATATTATCTTTAACTTTTAAAAAATTCAACTATTATCCAAAATAGTTATTAATCTTACACCAATAAATTCTGACAATCAATACTATTGTGCCTCTGAAATTAGATGTTGAGAGATATTTTTGTGGACATTACTACATTTTAGTTAGAGGACACGAGCAGCCTAAATCAGACTAATACTGAGAATTGGAAAGTTAAAGTGTCTGTGTGGCAACTCAAATTAGTGTATTATGAACTGTTGATTGTTGATTTTGTTTAGTTACAATGCCGTACACATCTTTCATAAAATTTTGTTCAGTTATCATGCCATACATATACAACAACAACTTGCGTTTATTATAGCACCCTTAACGTAGTAAAATGTCCCAAGGCACTTCACAGGAGCGTAATCAGAAAAAAAAACTGACACCGAGCCAAAGAAAGAGACATTAGGGCAGGTGACCAAAAGCTTGGTCAAAGAGATAGGTTTTAAGGAATGTCTTAAAAGGAAGAGAGAGAAGCGGAGAGGCGGAGAAGGTTAGGGAGGGAATTCCAGAGCTTAGGGCCTGGATGGCTGAAAGCACGGCCGCCAATGGTGGGGTGAAGGATATATGTTTTATAAAAGTTAGCAAAATTTTTATTTATACTTTTTAATATCTATGGGCCTTTGACACAGAGATCCCTTTTACCACAACTGTTATTGTTCGGGCAAGTGATTTGACTTGGCATCACAGCCCGCAAATCTCTCGAGCTTACTGTGTGTAGCACCATTTTCTGCCCAAATTTGGATGAAGTGTCCCCGAAGGAGTGGAAATGCAAGGCTTCTGTGTGGATCTGAATGATAACAAATCACTTGCCCTGGTTTAATCAAAGAGTTACCTAAAAATGAAGAGAACTGTATTATAATTTTTTCTTGCATTACATAGGGCACCTATCGCAGAGTAAACTTACTCCAGTGGTTTAACACTTCAGTGTTTTCAGAGCAAGCTCTTCCAGGAATTTGCTGATCTGAAAATTTCCCGTTACGATAAAACTCTTTCTGAAGGAACTGCTTACATTTGGTTACAAAATTAAATACAAAAAAAACCCCTGTAATCGTCACATGTGCTGTCTTCAGTCCAGCAGCATGGACGCATAATATTGTCATGGTAACACCATGGTTCAACCACCATGTGAACTCTTGGCTGCTCTCATTAACGGTATGTTATAAAATGGCAAATGTGTAAATAGTTTGTTTATTATGTGCCAGTCTCTCTAAAGTTTAATCTTGAGACCTCCAGAACCTGGTGTGATAAAACCATCAGCTGTTGTTGTTTTTCTCTGTATCTGTAACAGAACTGGAAAGAAAAGTCTTCATTCTAATGCGCAATGGAAAAAAAAATGGTGAAATCCCCATCTGAATTTTACAGGTTTCATTGAAAGAAAAAAAAGAACAGAAATGAAAAGGTCCTTTGAGAGTGAAATCACACTGTTCTGGACAATAAGGGTAGTGGGGAGATTCCATACACTTCAGCTTTCAATCAATCAGTTTAGTACTTAATCCCACAGAGGCTAAAAATGGAATCCAGTCTTTAATGAATAAAGTTCTATTTGGTTATAGCAAACACTTGCTGGAAAGTGATATCCCTCCTTGCCTGGCAATTGCTCGTAATTTTCCACTCCAGGTTCAAAAATTACAACCTCAAACCATTTTAACGTAAAATCGCAGGCTATGGAAATTCTTATTAATAGTACTTCACAAGAAAAAAAAACTTGCAATTAGCTGAAACGAAATAGACCACACAGGCCGAAGTCTCCAGCTTCTGGGAACAGGAAGGAAGATGCCACGTGTGTCTTGATAGCTGTTTCCTCTCCACTTTACTGGCTTTTGTGATTACCCTCATCACTCCCCCTCATTGCACAATTGCAGATTCTTTTCCAGCTACATCCAATTCTGTTGTTTGTTCTACATCCTAAGAGGGCCTAGATTGCCCAAACAGAAAAATGGCCACTCATTCTTGTAAGAAAAAAAACATTTTTCTATATCTGACTTTAATATTAATGACATCTCATTGACAAACAATGCATTTTCAAATGACCAATTTTTCCATTAAGAAAGAATTAACTTGCATTTCTATAGCACCTTTCATGACCTCAGGATGTCCCAAAGCGCTTTACAGCCAATGAAGTACTTTTGAAGTGTAGTCACTGTTGTAATGTAGGAAACATGGCAGCCAATTTGCACACAGCAAGGTCCCACAAACAGCACTGAGATGATTACCAGATCATCTGTTTTAGTGATGTTGGTTGAGGGATAAATTTTGGCCAAGACACTGGGGAAGAACTCCCCTGCTCTTCTTTGAAATAGTTCATGGATCTTTTATATCCACCTGAGAGTGCAGACAGGGCCTCGGTTTAACATCTCATTGGAAAGACAGTGCAGCACTCCCTCAGTACTGCATGGGAGTGCCAGCCTAGATTTTGTGCTCAAGTCTCTGGAGTGGAATTCGAACCCACAACCTTCTGATTCAGAGGCGAGATTGCTACCCACTGAGCCACAGCTGCTGCCTACAGATATTATAATTAAAAACATTAAAAACACAAGCAGATATTATAATTTTTTGTCACCTCATGGTTGAAAAAAAAATTCTGAAACATGGAGAGAGCTGGTAAAAATATACAATTTAACTTAATAAAATGGGCTTATAGTAAGTGAAGGCAGCAATAATTAGTCATAAGTGCATGCTCCTGTCTCAAATAATCTTGTTATTAATCAACGTCCTATTTGAAAAATTTCCCCATCGTTCAAGTGTCTGCTGCTTTACAAAATGCTGTAAACAAAGATCAGATTTAAACGTTCATAATGACGCATGCGAGTCAATTTACCGTAAGAATTGCAGAAGGTGCAATAGTCACCCTTTTTAAAATTCTGATTTGTCAAACAGCAAAACGTGTTGAGAACCATTGCTTCCCTGCACAAATGACAACTGAATTGCTCCTGTCCATAAAATATAGAATCTGAAGAACTGAATGTGAGGAAGAATAGGGTATTTTGAACCAATCATCTCGGCAGGCAGTCCAAATAGACATTTCTGACGATCATAATTCGGATCTCGTGTGCTTTTTACTGGCTCCTGAATCAAAAAAAAATCCAATTAACACCTATTAAATTAAACTGCTAGAGAGAACTGAATTGGGTAGTGCAAATTTGGAACTCTCTTTCCCCAAACTTCAAAATTGAGATTGATAGATTTTTGTTAGGCACTGGTATTGAGGGATATGGAACCAAGGCGAGTTAATGGAGTTAAGATACAGATCAGCCATGATCTAATTTAATGGCAGAGCAGGCTCGAGGGGCCAAATGGCCTACTCCTATTCCTATGTAAACCTAGAGGGTATTTCCCTCCCCACCCCCACTTCTTTAATTTTTAGTCTACAACTTGAAATGGTTAGTCACTTATTAGATAAAAAGGGAGTGGCAAACAAATCAACAGGATTAAAACATGTTAGTAGGTGGGTATGTGACGGGACAAGACAATTAATTCTTCTGCTGGATTTCATTTAATACACAATTGCGAAAAAGAAATGACAACACCTCACTTGGGTTTTGGACATTTTTTTTGCCCTTGTTTGTTTGCCATTTATACTCGCAGAGACCCGAGATGCAGAAAAAGCTAAATGCAATTAGAAGCTCATATACATTACTGTGCAACATGCTGGTGGCATGACATCATCTCCTCCCACCAACAGTCATAGTCGCTGGTATTCGAAAAGGCAAGAGTGAATCACAGCCAAGTCTCGTCAAAATAAGCTTCAGAATCCTCCCAAAGTAAATCAGGGCCTTCTAGCCCATGGAGACGCCCTTTCCCTTTCAAGTTCCGAAGCCATGCTGGGCAGTCTGCTTTTGAACCTGGGCTTTTTAAAATTATAAATTATTGGGTGATGAAAATTGCTTGGCACTTGTGCAAATACTGCAGTTCCAGAATACATCTGTACTCATTTCGTGCAAAGCCTAAAGCAAACTGAAGAGCTGAAAAGAGTTTTTTTTAAGGTTTCATTGCTAATACCTTGATTTTTCCCAAATTGGGATAAGTTCAGGTTTATGCCAAGTTGTTCCTCTTTCAAATAAAAAAAAAACAGCGGGTATGCCTAGGTGTCTCAGGTGATCCTGTACAGACGCACCATTTTCTCTCTCTCAACATATTGGTGGGTAACGAGTGACCCATCACCCCTGTGCTTGCTGACCTACATTGGCTCCCAGCCCTCCAATGCCTCACATCTAAAATTTTCATCCTTGTGTTCAAATCCCACCATGGCCTCACTCCTTCATATCTCTGTAACCTCCTCCAGCTCTACAACCCTCCAAGAACTCTGCGTTCCTCCAATTCTGGCCTCTTGTGCATCCTCGACTTCCTTTGCCCCACCATTGGCGGCCGTGCCTTCAGCTATCCAGACCCTAAGCTCTGGAATTCCCTCCCTAAACCTCTCTACCTCTCTCTCCTCCTTTAAGACTCTCCTTAAAACCTTCCATCTTTTACTAAGCTTTTGGTCACCTGTTTGAACCTCTCCTTCTTTGGCTAGGTATCATTTGTTTTCTGATTACACCTGAGGAGGTTTTCCGGCGCTATATAAATGCAAGGTGTTGTTGTTGAATGACTGGAATTACAGCAACATGTAGGATATTTCTGTAACTTACCTGATCTTATGGGAGTAGGCGGGAGAAAACATATTTGGTTTTTGATTGCCTCCTATTTTCACTGATAACTCAGCGTTGGAATGTAGTTTTGGTTTCCCAAGCTTGCATCAGATTCCTACAAATGACCTCTTAGTCCTACTGGCAGGGTTGGAGGTGGGGACCCAGTCTGAATTCACTAGGGAATCTCACATGGCAACAATTGGAATCAGGATCGGATCTGTGCACAAATTTTTCAGCATTGAACCCCAGGAGTTTTCATCTCTCCTCTTAAGCATTACGCAAGTTTAGAAGAACCACATTAGAGTGTGGATTAGTGGCATAAAAAAAAAGGATCAGGCATCTGGTATGAACTTTCACCATGTCAGAAACATCAAAATATGTTTTGATATTAAGACCTTTGGAATGTCTAGGAATAGCTAGAGCATGCTTTAATACACCCAGACATCTTTAACAAAAGAAGGATTTGGCTGGAAGACATCCATTCAGTTGGAGTTCTACATGTTGGTTACATCATATTTCTGAGAAAAGATAAACAATGTTGAGCCCACTTCAGTTCATATAACTCCCTCAAGTCTCTGGATAAATTCGCATTAGAAGTAGTTTCACAGGAATGTCAGTCTCCAGCCCAGTACTGACGTCCAATGAAATAATTTAGCAACAGCAATGTTTAAAAGAACCAATTTTATACCTTTACGTGCGGTGCTGTTCAAACAACAGCTTATGAACCAGCAGTCATTAATGCTGAGGGCACTTTGGTTAAACAGCTAGTGATTTTTTTTTGTTTTGAATGAACTCCATTAGCGCTTAATCACTTTAAACCTCAGGTGTCAGACCATTCATTTGGACTAACGGGTTAGCAGGAAGACTTCAATAATAAACACTGCTGGGCACACTTTCTTCATTTAACGTTGTGAGACCGAGGTGAAGGGCCAAGGCCCAGAATGCAGGAGTAAAACAGCAATAGGATAAATCAGGAAGTAGTGATTGGTTGACACATGGGTTTTAAAAGCTTGATTATCGGAGGAGGGGGAAGGAAAGACTGAGGGAGATAATGGGTTAAATTTACACCGTCACCACCTAGGCTAAATCTGGTGAAGCAGATCCCACCTCCCCCCCCCCCTCTTTCTAGAGCCTGTCTGATTTTCATTCCTTTGATTTAGAAGGCAAGTGTCTTTATAGATAATACTTGGTCCATGTGATCTCCTGGACGGGTTTTGATCGCCTGAGGGGGTCAGAGAGGAATTTTACAGAGTATTTTTTCCCTTATTGGCCCTGGGTTTTTTCTCTGTTTTTTTGCTTCTCCCAGGAGATTACATGGTTGAGGGGGTTGGGGGGAGGAGAAGTATTTAGTCATGATGCTCCGACCCCATCATGGTGTGTGGCAGGCTTGATGGACCAGCTACCCGTCAATTTTGTATGTTCGTATATTTTGTATTTCAATGGGATGAAAATCGGGCAAGTCCTGGGCGCTGAAGGGAAAATTACTCCCAAATGTGTCTCACAGTTTTGAGGTTCTGGGAAAAAGCAAGCCAGAATAGAAAGCTATACAATGAGTCCTAATTTCAAGGCGAGGGGAGAATATTGAAGGCATTTTTACACTGGCACATGTTTAGTTCCCTATGTTTACACTGTGAAATGTGGTTCTCCAATGCCAGCAGCAGAACCATGGACCCACTTGTTTTTTTTTGTGAGTCCACGATACTGGTCCGGGAATAAAAAAAAGCCAGATTTAGCAGAGGAAATACGGAGAGTTGCCGTCCAGACACCAGTCTCCCACAATCCAAGTTAAACAAGTTCCAGTAGGATGGCATCTTTGCAGCTTAACAAAAGAGGAAAATTTATAGGAGTACTAAAAGATAATAGTACTGATAAAAGAAAGAGACAGAGACCCAAAGAGACAGAGAGACACAAAGAAACAGGGACAGAGAGAGACACACACAAAGAGACAGAGACAGAGACAGAGAGAGAGAGAGAGAGAGACCAAAAGAGACAGAGTCAGAGAGAGACACACAAAGAGACAGAGAGAGACAGACACAGAGAGACAAAGAGACAGACAGAGAGACAGAGAGAGCTTGACACAGATAGACAGAGAGAGACACAGAGAGGGCGAGAGAGGCAGGGACACAGACAGACAGAGAGTGAGACAGACAGAGAGAAAGGCAGAGAGAGAGAGGCAGAGAGAGAGAGAAACAAAAACACACAGAGAGAAACACAGAGAAACAGAAACACACAGAGAAACAGAAACACAGAGAGAGAAACAGAAACACAGAGAGAGAAACAGAAACACAGAGAGAGAGAGGCACACACACACACACACATACACACACAGAGGCACACAGAGATAGAGAGAAGCACAAAGAGAGAGATACACACACTCACCACACAGAGACACACACACAGGCACAGAGAGAGAGAGAGACAAACGTGAGAGAGACAAAAGTGAGAGACATCAGATGATAAGCTTTTTCTTCTATCCTATCCAGGAGTGTAAAAAGTCAAAGTTATTTAACTATTTACATAGTCCAAGCTCTTTTCCACCCATGTAAACCTCAGCACTTTTACTGAGTCATCCAGGTTACATTGGTGTTACAACAATTACATTTTGTTGGAGTGGATTACCTTGATCTTCAATCTAGAATGCAATAGGTTTCAACCCATGGTAATTCTAATAAGAATCCGCTGCCCAAGTTTCATCCAGAAACGCCAGCACGTAGAAGGGATTTATTCACTGAAGGACATTCAAACACAAACAACTAGACACACAGAGCACAAACAGAAAAGACTGCCACATATAATAATTCTCTTAATTACATGATTAGCAGTACTTTTCTTTTTGCTTTGCTTTAAATGGTAGTTTATTGTAGTCTACTCCTGATAATTCCAAGTCATGTTTGCACTAATTATCCAATAATTTGAATTAAGCAATGCAAATCACACAGCAAAGTAGGAATTTAGTGCAAAAAGTAAATCAGATAAGTTGAATTGAGCAATGTTGAATTAAGAGTAGGTTTTATTCTATATATTCCTCCCTTCATCAACCTCTTGTAAACAATTTTACAACACCAAGTTATAGTCCAGCAATTTTATTCATCACCGGCATCTCCACATCATGTTCATCAACCTCAGCAGAGGAGCAGGTGAGTTCTACCTGGCGTCCTGGCCAATATTTATCCCTCCACCAACATCACTAAAAAAAATTATCTGGTCATTATCACATTGCTGTGCACAAATTGGCTGCCATGTTTCCTACATCACAACAGTGACTACACTTCAAAAGTACTTCATTGGCCATAAACATATTGGGATATCCTGAGGCCATGAATGGTGCTATATAAATGCAAGTTCTTTCTTTTCACTTTTTGTATCACCTGTTAGCAGAAACGTATGCAAAGATTGTGTTCTATTGTTATGTGTATATGCAGAGTGTGTAAACACAGATATATGTAATAAATGTATCGGTTGGAGATGACATGGGCAATTCCATTAATCAGCCTTCCACGGTCTTGATTGCTGAGCCTGGAATATAGTATGTAAATTAGGTCTTTGACTTACAACATCTCAGGTGGGCAGCCCAAAGTGCTCAATTGCCCTGAAAGTGCAGTGGGGAGATAGAATGCAGAACCTGTGCCTCTGATGGCATAGCTCCTAAAAGGGTTGGATATTAGGTAGCCTACTTTCAACATAAATTGTAAGGATTTTCCTAGTGGGGTGTCTCAAACCTCAGGTGATGCTACAGTTAGTGAAAGAAGGAAAAAAGACTTGGATTTATATAGCGCCTTTAGCTTTACAGCCAATGAAGTACTTTGTTTAAGCATAGTCATTGTTGTAGTGTAGGAAACGCAGCAGCCAATTTGTGCACAAGGTCCCACAAAGAGCAATGAGATAAATGACCAGATAATCTGTTTTTAGTGACATTGGTTGAGGGATAAATATTTTTCAGGACGCGGGAGAGCTCACCTGCTGGTCTTGGAAATAGTGTCATGGGATCTTTTACCTGAGAGGACAGACGGGGCCTGGGTTTAACGTCTCATCCTGACAACTGTAATCTCATCCATAGTGAGATTACAGTGGTCAAGATATCTTGACCACTGTAATCTCAATATGGATGAGATTACAGTCGTCAGGATGAGACGTTAAACCAAGGCCACGTCTGCATCAACCTAAAACAGTTTACTTCTCTGGTTAGCAAGCATCCCAGCATATTATATATATTTTTAAAAACTGATACCAAACAAGCACACTGAGAAGTATTTTCCAATTAAATCCACATTCTCCTCTCCCGCCCCCTGCCCACCCAAACGGAGACACCACGGCATTCCAGGGACGAAAGAAAATGAGCCGAGTGCGAAACAAGGCATTTAAAAATGGGTTGGTTACTGAAAGATGCTGGACCAAGAAACAAAGGCACTTTTATTGCAGCCACTACATCACAGAGAAGTGAACCAGAGAAAACAATAACAGTGTTCAGCTTTGTTTCAGTTTACAAAGGGAGCACAGTTTGTGCAATGCAGGCTTCAAGACAGAATACCAGTTTTGTCACACACAAAAGACACACACACAATCTGAATCACTGCCAGACTCAGCTAAGTATATAAAATGAAGAGCTGCTAAATAACAAAACAATATTTTCATTTCCTCCCCTTAAGGAGCACCTGCTACACTGAAATTAACCTTTTGAAAGTATCTATGAAAGGCACGCGCTAATGGATCACTCTTGCCGACCTATCAAGCTATATTTATTGCAAAAAACAGATTCACTGACACTATTATAGATCCACCTCTGCTGTCCTCGTATGGGCTGGATACTGACAGGCCAGTTCTTTCTCACCATAAAGCACAATACATTTAATCAAATAAAAATAAGAATACTGTTGAATTAACCATCTGTATCTACAGGAGTACAGACTAATCATACATTAAAAAACTTAATTCAAAAGGAGTCACCACATTGAAAACAGATTGCTCTTTAGATAGTTTTAAACTGATTTAAAAGGTCCATGTGTTGTTTGGATAAAATTCCTCAAATGAAATAAATGTGCTCACATTTATCACAACTTGATAACAATTTTACATTCTGTCGTGTTTAGTAACACATCACAGTAAATGCCCATTGTCTTCATTCATTAACGGGTTTGTACAACGAAATAAAGCAGCAGTTTTGCTTGCAAAAAAAGCCACAAAGACAAGCTTAGAAGACTAGGAGAAAGGAAAAGATCTCTCATCTTGATAGGTCTGATATAACATGCTGCCACTCAGCTAAACAGCGAACAGTTAGTGTGACTGAAGGAGAGGTGTTTACACTGAATAGTTTTAAAGCAGCTACGGGTACAACATATTAGCCTGACAGCAGACTAACAAAGTATGAAATAGAGGTCACAGTAAAGTACTAGATATATGAAAAGGACAAAAGTAGCTTCCACAAAGGTTTCGGACCGCAGAATGGAAGTTAAAAGTTAACCACATGCTTGAAATTCCACAAGCTTGCTTGGCTAATTTTTCTCCAGGTTTGCCAAACCATTCGCCTAATTAGTCCAGGAATCGAGGCAAATCTCATTGCTGATGGTGGAGGCCCAAGGCAGCGACACAAATTTATCTAATTGTTTTCCATGCAAATTTGCCAAATTGTTACAAGCTTTGGTAGTGCAGCTTCTGTCAGCTCCACACCTCCTTCATAACAAAGCCATTGATCAGATCTGGCTGGAATTTTCCACACTTCAATCAGCCTTCCAGTACTGAAAACCAATTTACATTTCAAAACAAGCAAAAGCACCTCTTCGACATCTGCAACTGCACAAATGATCTTAACAAGGACTGTACATGTAGAACCGGAGCTATGTGCCAAACATTTCGTAATTTAAGTCACTTGAATGAAAAAAAGATATATGTTACAGTGTTAATATGCTGCAGTGCTTGAAGCTTAATATCATCTAAATGAATTGGTCTTTGTTCTAGATTGATTTCCACGTTTGGGAAGAGAACCAAGGATAATTTCATAAACGTAGTTCAACCCGATTCTGTTGTACGTGGATTGTACTTATAGGCCGAGTATAGAGACAAATTACTCACAATCCTCAAATTCAGAGGCATTACTTTAGATGTAATTGGATCCACAGATTTTGCAGTTCAAGTTAACAATGTTGAGCCAATATGAGCGATTCGAATAGAAATACTGCAACTCCAATTAAATACTCTTTGACGTTTTCATTGCATTCAATATTTATTAGCATAACATTTCTAAGGAGCTGTGCTTTCTAATTAAAGGTAGTGTAACAACAGCAACAGCCCAATCCCCGTTTTGATTGTTTATTTCGACACAATACACTCTTGCAGCCTGCAACACCCTGCGGGGACAAGACCGAAGTAGGTCAGCACAGCCTGTAATTTGCACGAAAAGATCCCATTAGACAGCCTTCTGGGGAAAAGCAGATACGCGTTGAACTGACAGTGTAAGTGACAAATAACAAACAGTCGTAAGTTGTCTTCAGCACATCTTTTTATTTATCCTCTTATTACGTGGCGAGCCCATACTCCCATCTATCATCCACTTAATGTATATCAGCATCTTCTGTCCTTTCCCTTTTTAGTGACAATCAGGTTTAAGCTGCCATTAGCCAAGACAGCTAAATACGATCTATGGCTTTGTTTGGCTACATTTTATATTCTCTCCATTTTAACACAGAAGACCATGTTGAATGCATTTAGTGCAAGTCATCAGTGCTCAGCCTATTCCCTCCTTATTGTTTGGCCGAATTGCTAGGATTCTTTGCTGCCCAGTTTAAACCTTGAACGATTTATGGCAGATGTGATACTTGTTAGCCTAACAGAAGGGCACGGATAACACAAATCCTTCAGGACTTGGAGTTCCTTTATCAGGTGCAAAGGCCACACAGCTGCTCATTGCAACTCGTAGGAACGTTTTTCCAGCATTTTCCAGCACTTGCTTTACTGACTTTCTCAACTAACACTTACAGCATTTCTCTCCTCATTCACAATACTGGGGGGTAAAGGTTTGCTTCTCCCAATTGCAGAATCGAGTAAGCTCAACAGATTCAATGAAGATGCCCAAATAAACTGTGCGGTGGAACACTGATGAATGCTGCCTCAAAGAGGATGGGTGGGCGGGGGGAGGGTCATTGTTGAGGGTCACCTAAAACTCCGCCTCTCCACATGGCAGACAATTTACTATCCCCGTTCCCTTCTGTAACAAAAGGGATATGATGTCTTTGTTAAATTTAGTTTATAAAACAGGATTTGGAAGTGGAGGAGAATCTGTTATCCGTGCATTTGTGAAGTCTGCAGCGAAGGAGCAGTAGATACTTTAAACACAACAGATTGGGATGCACCCGTTTATTTTCACAACAGTTTAACTTCCAACTGCAAATCAGTCAGTTCCACCCAACTAGGATTTTACACGAGCTTGGCTGTAACCTGCTTGCAAATTACTTCAAAGAAATTGACCTTTAAAAAGATTTAGCAGATTATCTGCATCCTTGACATCTGATCTCTTTGTACCCATTTCTAACCTGGAAGGAGGGTTTTGCAGAATGTAATTCAAAACTCCAGCCTTTGAGGATCCATTCGTTTTTTTATGGTTTTAAAAAAAAAGTCAAGGTAGTTTTTAAAAAAAAAATCAACCAATGCTGAAATAATGGACTCATGAAGAGGGATTTTATAGTCCTGCTTCGATACTTTAATACTACATTTTAAATGCTTTGACATTTTTCACTTTAGTAATGAGCCTTAGCTTCGATTTGAATTTGGAAATCTAGGTCATTTAACATAGTAAGAAGAGCACTTGCTTCAAACCTTTATTACCGCATTTAAACATGTTTTTTTCCTCTGTGCCAGACTCGACCACATGTGACAGTAAAATAGGAGGAAACTACAGGGACATATCAAGCAGCAGTAATGGGCTCTTTGCAGCTGGAGAAACAAACTGTGTGGAATGGCAATTTGGATTTATTAGAACCTTATGCTGCTCTCGCTGCTGTAGTCCTGTTAGCTAAAAGACATGGAACAAGTGACTATTAGCCTGCTGCATGCACTCCCAAATTGCTAGGTTAGATTTTGGTATCCAAGGACGTTTCTTGCCACAAACATTAGAGGAGTCGATAAATTAAAAACTTATGTTGGGCAGATTTTCATTAAGACATTTTCCCTCCCTAACTGAAATCAGACGGCCACGAATAATCCATAAATCAACTGGAACAGGTGAATTTTCAATTTAGACGTCTACGCTTTTCCAGTGCTCTTTATGTGATCTTGGAAGCGGAGAAGAGGCAGGAAAAGAAAACAACAATGTTTTGGGCCGTCAGATAAAATTCAGCACGGCAACATTCTCTTGCTACTTCCCAGCCAATCACATCGAGGAATCTGGGAAATTTAAGGACTATCAAAAATAGTCCCAGCTGTATTTAAAGCTGCTGTGCGGTTTTTTCCTTTTAAATGGATATTGTTAACTGAGTCAAAAATCCTTCTTCTGTGGAAAGGATTCAAAAAGAGGCTGCCCCAAGTCCTATTGACAAGTTCAACAGGGAATTTAATTTCTGACCATTGATTGCTTTTCCTTATGGTGACAGCACACAGCCAACAGTCATACCGGGGAGACTTGCTTTAGATTAACCGCCGATGCAGGTAGAGATGAAATTGGATTTGGCATAGCTGGTACATTCTTGTACATATCTCATGCCATGAACTGCGGGCAGAACGCAGGTCAACTCACACATTTTTACAGCTATTACGACCAATAAAAACAAAGTAGGAGACCTCAAAAGACAATGTTCTTAAGCCGATTAAACCCTGATTCTTGGAATTTCCCAACTTGGTCTGGGTAGAAACTGGACTTCAATTAGGACTGAAATAGGATTTTAATGTTGCTACAACTAAAAGGAATCTAACGAAGGAAAAAGGTAAAAAGTGCTACAAAATCTCTGAGCCGAGAAAGAGAAATCGAGTCGACTAGCCAAAATGCACTGATCGAGGGTCTACATCTGAAATGTTGACCTGAATTTTTGTGAGATGCTGATAGACCTGCTGCGCATTCCCAGCATTTCCGGTTTAATTTTTAGGAATCGAAGCAACATTTGGAGACCACCCCATCACCAGCGTATTACAAGGCCCTCCGTGTGGCAGTCTTACACGGCTTCATCGAGGACGAAGAAAATGTGCTCTTAACCTTTGGCACGCGGTGCATCTTTCCAATGTGACATCTCCTGTTACCTAATCAGCAGAACTTCCAAGAGTCATTCTCAACTAATTATCTTCAAGGAAAACTAGTGCTCTGAACACACAGTGTGCGTATGGCTGTAATTCAATTAGCAGACTGTTAATAGAGATATGGTACCAGTAATAGGTTCCAGATAAGTATAGTAAGTGTTTGACCTAGAAATTTGTTTGGTAGAGAATGCGTGTACAAATTCAAAGAGCCCCAACAATCTTGTTTTTTCTCCCCCGTGTTTTTTTTAAGACTAACTTAACTTTTAAAAAAAAAAATTCTTAGGACTGCGTTAGGAATGGTTAAAACGTTTTTTTTTAAAATGACATCAATAATCTAGTCATCTCTACTGCTTGAATGCAGACAAATCTTGGATTAGCAAATGTTGAGGGAAAATAACGATTGAGTCAGCGCTATAAAAAAAATCACGAGCGGGATAGGGAGGGAATCCACTGAGACGGATTTTTTTAAAATGTATTTTTCAGATTTTTTTTACACACATGCAGTTTTGAGAGGATTTTGAAACCATGCCACTGTTGCCTTGTGATCGCATGTTGACTGTGAGGAGTGTTTTGCGCTGGAGTAAGGCGAATGCTGTGAATTCTGTGAAGACTGTCTCGACTTTTAATTTGGTTTATAAATGCTGAGAAAATAGAAGCAAAGAAAGTTTATTTGATTTGATTTCGAGTGTAGTATGGATGCCGTCGTTAAAAAGGTACAAGTTCTCTCACTGGCGTAATGCGTGAGAAAAAACGGGCAGCAGCGGAGCCTGTTCCATTGGGACAATATTCCTCACAACTGTTCACTGCAGAGCAAGGTGCACGCAGCACACAGCAGCAACCGAGCACGCTGTAGAATGTCAAACGGTAGCCAGAGTTAAGTTAGAAGAATTTCAAAGTTCTCCCAAAAGCTAATCCAGTTTCTTGCAATGCAATATTAATGCTAATCTGACCTTTAATAACACAAGAAGTGAAAAGTTGGGTCAAAGATTAGCAAAAGGTGTCAGGGCAGAAGGTTTGCAAATTCAATTTTCGGGCTTCGAAGCCAGAAATAACCTTCAAGACCATGTAGATTTGCTCTGTCCTAAGTGATTGATTCAAAGCTGGTGTTCGAAGTCAGAAGCATCACACAAGAGCTCCGTGCCTGGCAAAATGCATTAGTCTGTGATTTTGCTACTTTAGAAAAAATCCCGCACTTCAGCGGTGCTACCAAGGTTACCTTTGAGTGACAGGGGAACCGGTTTATTATGGTGATCCATAGTAACCAGCCCATGTTCATCGATCATTTCTCTTCCTAGCAAGTGACATATGGCTTTGTCTACGCGTGCTCTCTGCATTGTATCTGTCCGGAGAAACACCTATCCTTTCTACTCAGATCTTGTAATTATACCCATCAAACATGATTATTCATTCAAAATTAGAAAAACATCTACCATTTAACTTAAATGGTACTGGTTAAACTAGACAAAGGGGTGACATTGTTATTTTTTTCTATGTCTGGTGCATTTCATTTTTTACCTCTCGTTACATAACGTCCCAAAAAAGCTTGATTTGCCAGTATTCTGGGGTATAGTTGTCGATGTAAACATTCAGGAGAAAGACACAAAGACTGAGGTCTGGCTCGGGACACACATTTGACAAGATGCAGAGGATTAGAATGATGGTTGGTGTCATACCATCCAGTAAAAAAAAATCACAAGGAAACAGTCATGATTAGGTGGGCAGGTTGTTCACACTACATGTCTGCTGGATTATACACATATCACCAGAAAAGGGATCAGGCCGCAAGTATTCAGGGAATTACACAGAATGTACAGCACAGAAACAGGCCATTCGGCCCAACTGGTCCATGCTCCATATGAGCCTTCTCCCACCCTATTTCATCTAACCCCATCAACATATCCTTCTATTCCTTTTCCCCTGGTGTGTTTATCTAGCTTACCCTTAAATACACCTATGCTATTCACCTCAATTACTCCTTGTGGTAGCGAGTTCCACATTCTAACCACTCTCTGGGTAAAGAAGTTTCTCCTGAATTCCCTATTGGATTTATTAGTGACTATCTTATATTTAAAGGTCCCTAGATTTGGGTCTCCTGAAAAGTTGGTATAGTTTGTGGGACTGAACAAAACAGACTGCAAATTTGTAAATTGTGTTTTGGCTTTGCCTTCATTATAAAGGGAAGGGCCAATTGAAATGAATGTGGCAACAAAAACCCACATCAATCAGTATAAACCAAATTAAACTATTTCACTGTACTTCTTTATAACTGTAACAGCGACAAAAATCCCAACACAAGTCAACAAGCTTTACTCTTGAAAGGGTTTCATTTGAATCTTTTTTGCTGCATTGAAATAATTTCCTGACTCATTTTTCTTATCACCATTTTCAGTTTTGAAGTTCAGAAGCATAACATACTGATGGACACAATCAAAACCTGAAAAAAACATTTCTGATTTAATTTATAGAAAAGCAAATTACTTTCATGGGCCTCTCAACAACTACATGACATTAACAGCAATGCTGTAATCTCTTATCTGTCTAGACACATAAAAAATATCTTGAACTTTGTGACAAATACCCCCTTATACATGTCACGTCTAATTTAGTTCCTAGTATTGACACCAACTGAATTTAATCTCAGACACTGTTCAAGTGGCAATTTGCTCCCAAAGCAGGACATAAGATGGAAGGGATCATGTTACTGTCGGACACATACTTTGTTGTACAAGGGTACAGGAGGAAAATATCCTGCACCCATTTATGCCACCCAGAATACAAAAAAAAAACAAATGGCCACAATTCACACACTCATGGCTCACAGCTGTGCCATGCATTGGTTCCAGCCCCGGCATCACTGGACATTCCAACTCAAGTCTTCCTCCAAATGGCCAGTCTGTTAAGTAAAGCACCAGGTGATAACAAGGTACCGTGCTGATGGGGTGGAATGGATTCTTTGAGCTTCCCGTCGTCACGTGGTGACCATGCTAAAGCCCAGAGATATCTGCAGTTGCACAGTTAAGTTCTTTGCCAGAATCCAGAGGCAAGTTATTTTTAAAATAGTGACAGCTCTCTGCTTACAATACAACATATAAAAGAAAGACTTGAATTTATATAGCACCTTTAATGAAATCAGGATGTCCCAAAGTGCTTTGTAGCCAATGAAGTATTTTGAAGTGTAGTCTTTTCATGTGATGTAATGTAGGAAATGCAGTAGCCAATTTGCACACAGCAAGGTCCCACAAACAGCAATGTATTAATGACCAGATCATCTGTTTTAGTGATGTTGGTTGAGGGATAAATACTGTCCAGGACACTGTGGAGAACTCCCCTGCTCTTCTTTGAAATAGTGCCATGACATCTTTTACATCCACCTGAGAGGGCAGACCACTCCTCAGTAATGTACCGGAGTATCAGCCTAGATTTTGTGCTCAAGTCTCTGGAGTGGGACTGGAACCCACAACCTTATGACTCAGAGGTGAGAGTGCTACCCACTGAGTCATAGCTGACACCCATGTCTATGTAATATACATTACATTCATTGCATACAATGTACATAGTATAGAATATATGGTACATTGTGGCAGTGAGGGAATTTTAGTGGATTGAAGATGTCCCCTAGAGACAGATTCCAGGTAGTGCCAGTGATGTTAATGCATATTGCTGTGTTTGGCCACTATATATAAATAACTAGTGGGATCTGGTTGTCCCGCCAGAGCTGTGACAATTACCCTCTTTGCTTGATTCATTTATATGGAGGGGCGGGGGGTGTTGGTGGATCGTTGTCAACATGTTGACCGAGCCACTGGCAGCGGGCCAGGAATAGGGGGCCTGATTGCAAATAAATTCTCGTGGCTAAGAATGAACGTGATTTTCCCGCACTGGGCTATTAAGAACAGACAGAATACATCTCAGTAAAAGTAAAGCAAGAAGCAATAGCACTGGATCTGGAGTGTCACTGGAGTGGAGCAAACACGATTGTTCCCTGTTGTACTTGAATACAGAACAGATGAAAGTTCAGCGCAATTTTGGTCAACACCATAGGAAGAAGTGAAGTCAACACATTGGAACATTACAGTTAGTTCGCCGTTAAAACAGCATTTTCGCCCACACACGAGACTGTTCCTTTAACTACACACATTCACACATATCACACATTCTAGTTCCTGTCTAACAGTGCGAGAGGGAACCCTTTAAACACGGTACTTCATTAGTATTCGGTTTATGAAACTTCTCAAACTACTTTCCACAGACTGACTGTCCTGTTTCAGTTAGCACTGACCCGTGAAAGGAGTTAAAGTCATCTTTGATATTATTTTGTCCAAAAAAAAGTGCCCGTTCATATCAGAGCCCAGGAAGAGCTAAAATATAATCAAGACACACAAACAAGGGGAAATATTGACATTGCAAAGCAGTCTATTTGTTGACTATAGCTAAGCAACAGTAGAAACATACTTCCGCCTAATGCATTTGGAAGATCAGTGACGTTTTCAACCCACACAACTCTGCAATCGTCATGCACGTCAGCAGGAAAACATTACATCTATTTTTTTTTGAAAGAAAAAAAAGTCATGCTTCCTAAATTGGAGCTGTGTGTTCAGTGCGCCGTTGCTTCCCACGCATCGTCCCAGAGACAGGGCCCATAACCCCTATGTTTAGTAAATATTTGTTCGCACCGAGCAATGCTGCCACCCTTCTTGGATCTTCAGATCTTTCTTTTATTGGCAGAAAACAGCTGGTCAGCTAGGTTCAAGGCCATTTAGTCCCCCTCTCCACGTATGGCCTC
This sequence comes from Heptranchias perlo, assembly GCF_035084215.1. Lineage (NCBI taxonomy): Eukaryota > Metazoa > Chordata > Chondrichthyes > Hexanchiformes > Hexanchidae > Heptranchias > Heptranchias perlo. The sequence goes on along the minus strand of NC_090339.1, from coordinate 54,982,802 downwards.
TTATGCTGCAGTTATCAGGTCAGCTGCTTAATTTCAGCTAGCGCGAGGCAGGAGATGGAGCAAAGAGAGAGAGAGAGAGAGAAATGGGCCGATCCTTTCCTCTCGTTTAACATAAATCCACAAGCACCGTTTTTTCCCTTTCCCTGTACTGTTTGAAAAGGCTGCCTACATCTCGCAACACCCAAGGTGCATCGATCGATCCTAAGCATTGGCTTAATGCAAACGTCTGCTTACTTTAAAAAAATACAATAGCGTTTCATACACAAGGGACAATAAAACAGACGATTATACGGAAACATCAGCATATTCAGGCTGCAGCACTGGTTATGTACCTTCAATTTCAGCTCAGTTTCACAGTCCCCTCTATACATCTCAGGCAGATTTTTGTTTTAAAAAAAATCAGCTTACAAATTATTGAAATCATTTTTTAAAAAGTGAAATTAGATTCTTGCAAACATCAAAAAGGAGACCCCAAACTCTTACTCCATACTGTGCTTAAAAAAAATCAGTATCCAAAACTAAAAGGGGGGGGCGTGTTTTTAAAACAGTGACTCGCTTTTAAAAAAATATTTTATAGTCCCCTTAAGGGTTTGAGTCCATATTCCGATTCCGCGTGGTTTCCTGAGGGGCAAGAGAAACTTGGTAGTAAATGTGACGTGCAGACAAGGGTATAGCCTCACGCACGGAAACAGCAAAACCGCCGTCACATGGTTGAATGGATAAGTAAAAGTGATCAGTTTTCCAACTTCAATCTGTGACTATATTCCGCGGCTCCCCTTCCGTCAGCGTGCCGTCCATTTAGAACTTAATTACCATAAACTGGCCCCGCATTGACACCATTAGCCTCGCCACCAGCCGCTTACAAATATTGCTTTTTTTTAATGTAAAAAGGGGGTCGATTTTCTATCTACAAGTTTGAGGATTTAATATGAACCCGTTCGTCCCACTTTCCCCCTTATTTCAGCAGCAGCCCCTTTTCCTTGTTTTTTAAACCAATGCCAAATACTGCAATTAAGAACTGATGAAAAATACAGTGGTTAACAGGCATTGGCGGTCATTGAAACATCTGCAACACAATTATTCTCTTGTCTAGAAATTATTTGCATTCGAGAAATCAAACTGAAGTCAATCTCGTGTTAACCTTGGGTAATGATCCATCAGAACGATCAACCAGCTCGCCGTGATCTAACTTCACAGCCAAAGATTATCTTCACATTTTTTTTAAAAATTGCTTTCTTAAACGCCAATTGCGTGTAATCCAGAAAGAAAACAAAACAAAAAAAATAGAAAAGCGCCGCTGCAGTTTGACAACAAAAACGCATCCCTTTCGTGTGTGCGTGTGAGTGTCAGGAAATTTAAAATTAACTAGAAGCCTTCATTCCTTTAAAAAAACATTTAAATCCTTTTCACGACCGGCTCTCCCAGGTAACCTCCCCGCCTCAGACAAGTGCCTGGATGACACCCCACTGATAACGAGAGACAAAGAGGGGCTTGTTACAAGCTGCAGAAATCCCGGGACTGGCTCCCTCAAACTCACACACATTCAAAAGACCCCTAGAAAATACACATCCACAAACAGCCACTTGGCAATTACCGGCCAGAGAGATAGAGAAAGAGCAAAAAAAAACAATGTTTATAGAAGAGAGTTTGCTAGTTTAAAAAATAAAAATCCTCTTTAATCCCTGTGCAGTCAATACTAATCCCGGATAAATCAGACTCCAGCTCCTTCCCCCTCTGCTTCACTCTTGAGTCGGAAGCTGCTAACATTATTAATTACACAGTTAAACTAAAAAGGTGCCAGACGCCGAGATGGATCACAATAGACAAAAACAGGAAATATATATACACACACATCTTTCGCAATATTTAGTGAATGTCACTGGAGCGAGTGCCCCGGGGGGACTGAAGCTGGCGAAACCTACTGAGATTTCACTGCTTTAAAAAAAAATTAAACCATCGCCTGTTAAAAACGACAAACTTCCTTATTCTGAATTAATTCGGGTTATTCGCAGCGCAACGCTGTTTGTGAAAGGGCAGCTCCCCTTTGCCCAACCTCAGCTTCTCCCAACCTTTGGAGGTTCCCAGCTAAGACCAGCTAAAGATCAGGCTTTTCTCTCTGTGCCTCTCTCTCTCTCTCGCTCTCTCAATCTTTGAGTCGACCTATCCACCAGAAAAGCCCGTGCGGAAGATTTTTGTTTTAAAAAACCAAGTTGGGATTCTACATACCGAGATGTGCGGCTCCATGCGAGGTGCTTCGACTCGCTGAGAGACGAGCAGCATCTTGCAGTGTTCGCTCAGGCTTAAAATCCACTTTGTTATTGGGAAGAAGAAGAAGAGTAACGGAATATAGCCGCTGCTGCTGCCCTCTTCAAGTCTCAGACAAGTTCATTCCACGGCTTGTTATGCTGAGCGAGCAGCTGCTGATAATTCTGTGTCTACTCTTGAATCTTGCCGAGTACATTAACATCAGCCCACAGCTTCCTGGGCAGCGGGCGGAGCTGGCCGTCCAGCTCAGGCTGGATAGGGCAGCTCCGGCATAGCGTCAGGGAGGAGAGGGAGGGAGGGAGGCACAAGGGATCTCGAAAAGGGGATGTACGCTAGTGACTTGCGCAAGCCACTCTCCAGAAAGCATTCTGGGCATCGTAGTTCTTGCTGTGACAGGAGAAATGAGTCACACATAAGATAAGTCACCAATAAATTCAATAAGGAATTCAACAGAAACTTCTTTACTCAGAGAGTGGTTAGAATGTGGAACTTGCTACCACATGGAGTAGCTGTGGCTATGAGCATAGATGCATTTAAGGGGAAGCTAGATAAGTACAGGAGGGAGAAAGGAATAGAAGCTTGTACTGATAGGGTTAGATGAAGTAGGGAGGGAGGAGTCTCGCGTGGAGCATAAACACCGACATAGACCTATTGGGCTGAATAGCTCATTTCTGTACTGTAAGCCTATGACGCTCCCTCCCAGTCCAAGCCTTGCCAGTATGCTTGAAGCCTTTTGTGACTGGTGGGCACCGCAGGGTGTAGAGTGTCTTATAGACACTAATAACAACATTATGATTTAGTTGGGAAGGTTCCCTTTGTTTTTGTTGGAATTTTTTTTTGCTTATGTTGCGCATCAATGAGATTGATTGGATCATACACTTCTTTTGTATATTAGTAGGTGCCCTAAAAGGGGAACTTGTGCTGATTCTTGTTTGGTGGCACTGGGGCAACACTTATTGGTTCATCAAAATAGGCCCACCCCTCCAGTCTGGAACAAGGAACAGGTAGCTCATTACTGTAGGAGCTGAGAGCTAGATCTTTAAAGATCTGTGCGTCCCTGAATCCAGATGACTTGGAATCCAGCCATCAGTCTGACTGGCTGGTCAACAGAAAATATTTTTCCAGAAGAGGCTCACATTCTCAGATGTTTAACTGAGTTTTTTGCATTCTATAAAGTGCCTGGTTTAGATTCAAATTGCATCTTCTGCCATGGGTGTGTTTGGGCAGGGATTGGGGTTTGACTTCCCCCCTTGATGCTTTTGTTTTGAGAGGAGAAAAGAAAGAAAGAACCTGCATTTATATAGCACCTTTCATGACCTCAGGATGTCCCAAAGAGCTTTACAACCAATTACGTACTTTTGTAATGTAGGAAAAGCAGCAGCCAATTTGTGCACAACAAGGTCCCACAAATAGCAATGTGATAATGACGAGGTAACCTGTTTTCAGTGATGCTGGTTGAGGGATGAATATTGGCCAGGACACAGGGGAGAACTCCTTTGCTCTTCATCGAAATAGTGCAATGGGATCTTTTATGTCCACCCAAGAGGGCAGACAGGGCCTCGGTTTAATGTCTCATTGGAAAGACGACACTTCGGATAGTGCAGCACTCCCTCAGTATTGCATTGTTGTGTCAGCCCAAATTATGTGCTCAAGTCTCTGGAGTGGGACTTGAACCCACAACCTTCTGAATCAGAGGCGAGAGTGTTACCCACTGAGCCGTGGGTGACAGAAAGGGGTTGTACTCGGCAGTGTGAGAAATGTCAGTTCCAAAGCTCTTTTCTACTTTTTGCATCCAATATCGCCATCATTGATGCCAATATCATGTACAGCACAGACCAAATGCAAAGTAAGCATCTGTCTACTCTGGCCCACCAATCTCCAAAATCCCATCCTCTTAAAAAGTAGACCATCTTCCTGGGGTGTCCAAACTACAGCCCATGGAGACCTATATGTGGCCTGTGAACCTAGGTAATCCATCCCATCAAGCCCAAGCAACTCAACAACAACTTGCATTTCTATAGCGCCTTTAACATCGTAAAACATCTCAAGGTGCTTCACAGGAGCGTTATCAAACAAAATTTGACACCGAGGACACTGAACCTTGTAAGGAGATATTAGGAAAGATGACCAAAAGCTCAGTCAAAGAGGTAGGTTTTAAGGAACGTCTTACTCAGTTCCATTTGTGCTTATAAAATTTATTTCCAAGCTCTGAGCAGAAAATTGGCATTCACAGGGACTGCAGGTCAGAGACACACAACTCTGATTCTCCGACCCATGCTCCCTATGACCACAGGTCGCAAGTGGGGTCACAAAAGTAGTCCAATGTTTCCTAGTTGCTGCGTTGTCCAATTTGAATTTGCAGGCTTTTAGATTTGAAAAGGGCTGTTTTCAGCACTGTTACTTCATTGCTGGATGAATCCTAAATCTGAATACTAAGATCTGGTAAAGATTAACGAGAACATTGATTTTAAACTTTATATGTGACCCTTGAAGGGTCCTGGTATGTACCCAAGAGATGGCAAATAACTTTCTGCTATCCCGTAATAATCCAATATTTCAGTTTCCACACCTCAGAGTGAGAGTGCTACTGACTCCATCCCCATCTCTAGCCACTTGCTCAGGCTGGATCAGATTATTCGCAACCTTGATGTTTGGTTTTACCCTGAACTGTACTTCAAACTTCACATCACGTCCATTACTAAGACTATAATTTCCACCTCTGTAGCAGTGCTTACTTCCTCTCCTACCTCAGCCCCTCTGCTGCTCAATAGTACTAAAGGTTGATACAGTCCCTGCTTTGAATGCAGAGTTTCCTACAATCTCAGTGCACTGGAGTAAACCTTCTGATTTAAGGATAAACCAAAATAATTATGCTCCAAAAGATAAATTCCCAAATTGGGGTTAAACCAAATAGCCTCACTCCAGAAACTTGACCACATAATCTAAGCTGACACTTCAGTGATGTACTGAGGGAGTGCTGCATTGTCAGAGGTGCCATCTTTCAGATGAGACATTAAACCAAGGTCCCATCTGCCCTCTCAGGTGGACATAAAAGATCCCATCACACTATTCAAAGAAGAACAGGGGAGTTCTCTCAGCATCCTGGCCAACATTTATCCCTCAACCATCATCATTAAAACAGACTATCTGGTCATCTATCTCATTGCTGTTCGTGGGAACTTGCACAAATTGGCTGCTGCATTTCCCTAAATTACAATAGTGACTACACTTCAAAAATACTTCACTGGCTTGCGAAGTGCTTCAGGACATCCTGAGACGTGAAATGCGGTACATAAATGCATTTTTTTTAAAACCTGGAACTGTCATCAATGACAAACTGAATCCTGCAGTGATGCTTCCCCTGTTTGATCAGGGAGCACTTCAACCATACAGTGGTCAGATCTATTTAGAGTGCATCCTGTATCCAGTAGAGATAATGGAACAAACTTCCATGAGGGAGGAGATGCTGAGGAGGCATCTGATGATGCATGTCAACTTCTCTTAGCATTATACTCTGTGAGACAGGCGATACTCTTCATCATTTAAATATTGTATTAATTTCTTCCAAAATTATTTTGTTGATTAAACACATTTAGATCCAAAGTTTTCTGATTCCAAGCCTTTGTTTTATTTTGACCCTAAAATATATTTGGTTACTGCTGATTTTGCCTAATTTTCTGACCTGAATACAGGAAATAAAAACTGAAAATCAGAAGGTCTGCACATGAACATTATGATTTATAATTATTGTGGTTATTTTTGGGTGTTCTCCCACTTGCAACAAAGTGTGAATACTGTTTATAGCTATTTTTAAAAGTTTTATCAAAGAAAAATCCATGCAAAAAAGCATCTATTTTTATTCTTAATTTTTCCTGTGGTGTGTCCTATGATTTGACCAAGAGTGGGTGATATCTGAACGGTCGATCACCTCCCCATTTTCTTGGCCAGGGAATGGTGCTCGTCCTGGCAAGAGTATAAAATGAATTTAAAAACTGAGGGGAAAGAAGTTGTGTCTGTCTGTCCGCCTAACTCTTCACCTTGTTAAATTCTGCACCTGCCACTGTCACTGTCATTGCCTAAACACACAGGCCGAGAAATTGGATCACACTGCGTCCATATTACAAGCGTAAAATGGGTACCTAAGGGTCCAATATGGCAGGCGGAATGTGTGTGCTCATTTTGCGCTGGAAGTGCGCTGCACGCCTGATTGCTTAGGGCTCCTCCATAGGCGTCCAAGGTTGCGCCTGAAACTAGCATTAGGCCCGTTGTTTTTGCTTATCGGGGGCCTAATGCCTATTTCAGGCCCCTTTGTGAAACTGGACTGTGAATGACCGTAGCATGCACCCTACCTGCTGCGGTCAGTTTCTTCAGGAGCCCAGCAGCCAAACCAACGATCCTTAAAGGGGCCGCTGGAGGCTGCCAGCCACAAGGTATGTTAGAAGTCTTTTTACTTCCCTTATTGTGAAGTTGAGAGGAGCAGGAGTGCTCCTCTTGGCTCCACATTAAAACCGTGGGCTGCTGCTGTCCGCCACTCGTGCCACCCCCACCCCCTCTGCGATTGCCCCCACCACTCCCCCCCTCGGATTCTGCTGAGGTCCTCGGCCAGCTCAGATGCAGGCCAATCTTGCTGCCCCACTGCGACCGGCCTGCTGCCTTTGGGGCTGCGTAGGGCACTCACCGGTTGTATACTAATGAGGCGCACAAACCAATTTGCCGTGGTCCTGCCACCGGCCTGATTAGCTGCATGCAGCATCCACCGATTCAGATGTGATCCAATTTCTGGGCCACAGGTTCTATTCTGGATAGATTTGACAGTTCCTTCAGTTGGCCTGTCTGTCCTTAGTGTCAATTTGAGTCTGATTAAGCTCCTGTGACGCTCCTTGGGACGTTTTCCTACATTAAAGGCGCTATATAAATGCAACTTCTTGTTGTTCTTGGTTGCTCATTGAGGCACATGTTTTAGAATGCATCGATAATCCTTAGTGCGATATGCAACTGTTTAATTCTAGCTGCTAAAATAGAATGATTACTTGGGGGCGAAGCAATACTTCAATTTTAAAGATGTGGAGATGCCGGTGATGGACTGGGGTTGACAATTGTAAACAATTTTACAACACCAAGTTATAGTCCAGCAATTTTATTTGAAATTCACAAGCTTTCGGAGGCTTCCTCCTTCGTCAGGTGAACATCGTTCACCTGATGAAGGAGGAAGCCTCCGAAAGCTTGTGAATTTCAAATAAAATTGCTGGACTATAACTCAATTTTAAAGTGCATCCCCCTCCCAAAGAAAAAGTAAAATTAGTCTGGTCCCCTTGGATGCTGAGCATCTCACTTATATTCAAACAGTAGGAAGGATGTAGGTCTCGACATGAAAAAAAAGAAAGACTTGCATTTATATTGCACCTTTCACGACCTCAGGATGTCCCATAGCACTTTACAACCAATGAAGTACTTTAGAAGTGCAGACACTGTTGTAATGTAGGAAACACAGCAGCCAATTTGCGCACAGCAAGCTCCCACAAACAGCAAATGTGACAACAACCAGATAATTTGTTTTTTGTGTTGTTGGTTGAGGGAGAGACATTGGGCAGGACACCCCTGCTCTTCTTCAAAATAGTGCCATGGGATCTTTTACATCAACCTGAGAGGGCAGACAGGGCCTCGGTTTAACTTCTCATCCAAAAGACAGTACAGTACTCCCTTATCACTGCAGTATTAGCTAGAATTTGTACTCAAGTCTTAGGATTGGGACTTGAACCCTTAACCTTCTAACTTCAGAAGCAAGAGTGCTACCACTAAGCCACAGCTAACACACTTAAATAACAGGCTGCTGGAGATGAACCTGTTGGATAAGTTATCTGTGTTGGTCTTTTATAGTTGGGCAATCCAATAGAACATTACGGTAGTTGGCGCTCACACAAATAGGAACATGCCCCCTCAAGAAGCAAATATATTTAGCAATCATTGTTTGCACTCTCTCCAGGGAGCATATTCTGCCCTCCACTTTAAAAGTTATATGTATTATTATTTTGCTGTTAGGATATTATCAGCTAAAGTGTACTTTTGCCCAGTCTGTGTAACATGTATTATGTGTTATTTCTATACTCTGTCAAAACATAGAGCTTCTGTCAATTGATTGGAAGTCAAAGAAAGGCTTCTGATATCACTGCTTTGGTGTCTGTATCATGTGCCTGGACAGTTCAGTAGTCCAGATCAGCCCCATGTGTGTTCTACTGCCTAATGAATCAAGAACAATAGTCAATTGGAGCAGGTACATCAAAAAAACAAACAAAATACTATCAGAATGAAAGAAAAAAAACCCTCACCTTTGATGAGAATTCACATTTGCACACTGATCCAAAATCTTGTATGTGGTAATAAATTGACTTCAGCAATTTGATTTCAGAAACAGCACCCTGCAGAGGGGATTTGTAGGGAGACAGTGTGTTCCAATGTGGCGTGCCACAGAGGGAGAATCAACAACAACATCTTGCATTTATATAGCACCTTCAACGTAGTAAAACGTCCCAAGGCGCTTCACAGGAGCGTAATCAGAAACAAAATTGACACCGAGCCAAAGAAAGAGACATTAGGTCAGATCTCAAAGCTCTGCTTCTCTGTTCAATGAATTCCTGATGTTAACCGTGATAACAGGTAAGAAAGAATTTGCATTCTGTAGCAGTTATCACACCTTCAGGACATCCCAAAGTGCTTCACAGCCAATTAGTTATTTTTTGAGGAGTAACCACTGCTGTTATGTTGGCAAATAAGACAGCCAATTTTGCACACAGCAAGGTCCTGCAAATAGCAATGAGATAAATGACCAGCTAATCTGCTTTGGTCATGTTGATTGAGGGACAATTGCTGGCCAGGACACATCTCCTGCTCTTCTTTGAACAGTGCTGTGGAATCTTTTACATCTACCTGAACAGGCAGATAGGGTCTTAGTTTGATATCTCATCTGAAAGGCAGAACCCCAAACAAAGCAGTACTCCCTCGAAACTGCACTGAAGTAGCAGCTTAAATTTTGTGCTCAAGCCCTACAGTGGGGCTTGAACCTATGACTTTTTAAGCCAAGCTACCACTTATAGGAAAGCGTATTAAACCAGGGCACATTGGCATAGGCCTGAACGTGGGTCACGTGTCCACATATCTGCCTGGAGAATGTCACATGATATAGGAGACTGAAAGAAGGGGGGAGAATGAATGATATTGGGGGAGAGAGAAGAGTAACTTGTACAACACAACATCGTGAGGTCAACTTAATTAAAGCAGAATTTGCTGGTAGTTGACAGTCACATGTTTGATATCCAGGCAAAGGATATGAGATCACCTTACTAAGCATTCTTTGCAGCTGGGGAACAAAATATTTTTTTATAAAAAGAACAGCTATTTAGTGAAATATGAACAATTCATACATGGTACAAACATGTATTTGGAAGGAGCCTGCACTTATCAGACTTTCTGTTAAAGTCCAGTTGGCTCAATTGGTAAATGAACCGCTCACTGTGAAACTGAGCCATCCAGATTTGATTCCAGTCTGTGCTTAGTAAATCCAGAGACGCTGACACCATTTATAATACCCCAACCACTACCGATGGTAGGGGCATTAAAAGAAAGAAAGACTTGTATTTATATAGAGCTTTTCACAACATCAGGATGCTCCAAAGCATTTTACAGCCAATGAAATACTTTTGAAGTGTAGTGAGTAGTCACAGTTGTCATGTAGGAAACGTGGCAAAAAGGTCCCACAAAAAAAAAGGCAATGTGATAATGACCAGATAACCTGCTTTTTAGTGATGTTGGTTGAGGGATAAATATTGGCCAGGATACCAGGGAGAACTCCCCTGCTCTTCTTCGAAAGACTGCCGTGGTATCTTTTACATCCACCTGAGAGGGCAGACGGGGCCTCGATTTAACGTCTCATCCAAAAGACAGCGCCTCCGACAGTGCAGCACTGCAGTGTCAGCCTAGATTTTGTGCTCAAGTCTCGTGGAGTAGGACTTGAACCCACAACTATTCTAATTCAGAGGTGAGAGTGCTGCCAACTGAGCCACAACTGTTATTATGACTAGCTTGGGCTAGGGAAGGGAATAATCATTTCCATATTGCTGTCCAACACCCCTCATGCTGGAAAGTCCATCAGTGTGGACATCGACTGGGCTCAATCTTAGATGCATTACCCTCTTCCCTCCTGTGGCATAACAGCATGCCAACACATAACACTTAAGCACGCATGAGAACAAGGACCATTTGGGCGCAATAGTGGTAACCTTCTGGCACCTGTGAACCACACACCAGCCACAGAGTGTGGCTTTTGGACTGCAGAGGAACAGAGGAGGAAACAAGTTGAATGATAAAAATTGCAGCACTCATAGAGTAGGAACCAAAGAATACAACCTGTGAAATTTGTTTTGGTTGCTAAAGTTATTCCTTTTGAAGGTGTTTAAGTTTTTTGCAGCAGAGATTAATATCCATAACAAGCAGTTTGCATATTTACTCTGGCTGACCTCTGCTCTTCACCTCCAACTCCCAGCTGGGTGATTGGCAAGAACCTGGGGCAAAGAGCAGAGGCCAACATGGTACTGATATCACTTTGCAACAGAAAGTTAAATATCTTCAAAAAGAATAGCACTGGGAGTCAAAACAAATTTCACATGCTGGCTTTTTTAGCTGCTTCCATAACATTATTTTTCCAATATCACGCCCCTCCTCCACTGAAGGTGATTACTCATGCTGGGGTATGCTTCCATGGGCACCAGCCGCCCTCATTTCAGTGGTCTCTCTTCATGATTAAGTGGTTTACCATGGGGTGCATCACAACCAAGCCCAATCCAATGCAACGTCCACATGTGCGCATGCTCTTACAGAGGTCGTTGGGTAGTTATCAGGAGCAGAAGCCCTGGTTGTTTTTCCCTCTTTAGTTCACAACAACAACAACTTGCACTTATATAGCACATTTAACATAGTAAAATGTCCCAAGGCACTTCACAGGAGCATTATCAAACAAAATTTGACACCGAGCCACAAAAGGAGATATTAGGACAGGTGACCAAAAGCTTGGTTAGGGTTTTAGGGAGTGTCTTAAAGGAGGAGAGAGAGGTAGAGAGGCGGAGAGGTTTATGGAGGGAATTCCAAACCTTAGGGTCTAGGCAGATGAAGGCACGGTTGCCAATGGTGTAGCGATGAAAATCGGGGCTGTGCAAGAGGCCAGAATTGGAGGAGCGCAAAGATCTTGGAGGGTTGAAGGGATGGAGGAGGTTACAGAGATAGGGAGGGGCCGAGGCCATTGAGGGATTTGAAAACAAGGACGAGAATTTTAAAATCGAGGCGTTCCTGGACCGGGAGCCAAAGTAGGTCAGTGAGTCTTGAGGCCAATTGTAACATCCTCACCCCCATCCTTGAAGGTTGGGATGTCCATCATGCAGCTTAATTCCATCTTCTTTCATCGTTTTTAATTTTTGATCTCCAGTAAGTGTGCCTGTTTATCTCAATGGTTTCAGAGATATTATTTTGGGCAAACTAAATCATTAACTTTTATTGGTTGGGAGAGTTAGGAAAGAGGACTTTGCATTTTAAAGTGGACGTCCCTTTATGCAAAACTCTTATCCCATTCTATTCATCAGTTACATGCCACGTTCCAGTGCGTCATCTGCAAGTGGGGTCATCTTACACATGTTCAGTGCCAATACCCAACTCTACCTGTTTCCCATCGCCATCAACTCTAAGACAGTTGCATCAGTAAAACAAAGCCAACCTTTACCAGGAATTACATTCCTCTGGTTCCAACTCCATCAACATCTTTGGCTCCCTTTCCAGACCCAATACAGTGGTGTGTAAACATAGCATCTTGTTTGACCCTGAGCTGAACTTTTTATCCCACCTGTGGGCCATCACCGAGATTGTATTCTTCCACTTTTGCATGTTCTATGCCTCTACCTCTTCCCATCTGCTGCAGAAACACTAATCCATGCCTTCATCGCCTTGTGGATTGACTTCATAAACTCCCTCCTCATTGGCCCCCCTACTTTCATCCTTCACAAACTCCAACTAATCCAGAACAGCCCATTCCTGACCCACACAAAGTCCTGAACACATCACACCCCCACCCCATCCGTGACAAGCTCCACAAGCTAAATCATAGGAACATATGAATGAGCAGGACCTGAATCGACCAGTGCAGTCCATTTGGATGCCCCAGATTCAACTTCAAGGGCCTTGTATTCATCTTCAACTCATCACCGAGTGATCTCCAGCTGTATGTGGCTGATTGCATCTTTTATTCCTTTGACTCCAGAATACTGCTCATCTATTTGGCCATCCCTTTTGTCTCCCTCTCTCCTCACAAATTCTTTCTTTCTCAGCTAAATGTCCATCTTGTGAAATGCTCTGAGAGGTTCTTTTAAGTGAGGGGTGCTACATAAATACAAGTTGTTATTCAGTAAACCTTTTATCACTTGTGCACAACATACGTTTTTAGAATCCCCAGGTCTTAAGGGTCCACGAGATTATTTTAAGGGGCTTTATAACATTATCAGATTTCTGTCTAACTGTCGTCCGATTTCCATATTTGTCTGTATTTGGTGACTAATTAGCACCAATAAAAATGTTTTCTGCAATGATTGCACTGCTTTTCTTTGGGTAGCTGATAGTCTAACTTTCAGAAGTGGACACAGGGAGATCCCAGTCATGTGTCAATATTTCCAGCAGGTCCCTGGTAGTGTGACAATATTTCCAGCAGGTCCCTGGTAGTGTGACAATATTTCCAGCAGGTCCCTGGTAGTGTGACAATATTTAAGCAGGTCCCTGGTAGTGTGACAATATTTCCAGCAGGTCCCTGGTAGTGTGACAATATTTGCAGCAGATCCCTGGTAGTGTGACAATATTTCCAGCAGATCCCTGGTAGTGTGACAATATTTGAGCAGATCCCTCATAGTGTGAAAATATTTGAGCAGATCCCTGATAGTGTGACAATATTTGAGCAGATCCCTGGTAGTGTGACAATATTTGAGCAGATCCCTCATAGTGTGACAATATTTGAGCAGGTCCCTGGTAGTGTGACAATATTTCCAGCAGATCCCTGGTAGTGTGACAATATTTGAGCAGATCCCTCATAGTGTGAAAATATTTGAGCAGATCCCTGATAGTGTGACAATATTTGAGCAGATCCCTGGTAGTGTGACAATATTTGAGCAGATCCCTCATAGTGTGACAATATTTGAGCAGGTCCCTGGTAGTGTGACAATATTTCCAGCAGGTCCCTGGTAGTGTGACAATATTTGAGCAGGTCCCTGGTAGTGTGACAATATTTGAGCAGATCCCTGATAGTGTGACAATATTTGAGCAGATCCCTGTTAGTGTGACAATATTTGAGCAGATCCCTCATAGTGTGACAATATTTGAGCAGGTCACTGGTAGTGTGACAATATTTGAGCAGGTCCCTGGTAGTGTGACAATATTTGAGCAGGTCCCTGGTAGTGTGACAATATTTGAGCAGATCACTCATAGTGTGACAATATTTGAGCAGGTCCCTGGTAGTGTGACAATATTTCCAGCAGGTCCCTGGTAGTGTGACAATATTTGAGCAGGTCCCTGGTAGTGTGACAATATTTGAGCAGGTCCCTGGTAGTGTGACAATATTTGAGCAGGTCCCTGGTAGTGTGACAATATTTGAGCAGATCCCACATAGTGTGACAATATTTGAGCAGGTCCCTGGTAGTGTGACAATATTTGAGCAGGTCCCTGGTAGTGTGACAATATTTCCAGCAGGTCCCTGGTAGTGTGACAATATTTGAGCAGGTCCCTGGTAGTGTGACAATATTTGAGCAGGTCCCTGGTAGTGTGACAATATTTCCAGCAGGTCCCTGGTAGTGTGACAATATTTGAGCAGGTCCCTGGTAGTGTGACAATATTTGAGCAGGTCCCTGGTAGTGTGACAATATTTCCAGCAGGTCCCTGGTAGTGTGACAATATTTGAGCAGGTCCCTGGTAGTGTGACAATATTTCCAGCAGGTCCCTGGTAGTGTGACAATATTTGAGCAGGTCCCTGGTAGTGTGACAATATTTCCAGCAGATCCCTGGTAGTGTGACAATATTTCCAGCAGGTCCCTGGTAGTGTGACAATATTTCCAGCAGGTCCCTGTTAGTGTGACAATATTTGAGCAGGTCCCTGGTAGTGTGACAATATTTCCAGCAGGTCCCTGGTAGTGTGACAATATTTCCAGCAGGTCCCTGGTAGTGTGACAATATTTAAGCAGGTCCCTGGTAGTGTGACAATATTTCCAGCAGGTCCCTGGTAGTGTGACAATATTTGCAGCAGATCCCTGGTAGTGTGACAATATTTCCAGCAGATCCCTGGTAGTGTGACAATATTTGAGCAGATCCCTCATAGTGTGAAAATATTTGAGCAGATCCCTGATAGTGTGACAATATTTGAGCAGATCCCTGGTAGTGTGACAATATTTGAGCTGATCCCTCATAGTGTGACAATATTTGAGCAGGTCCCTGGTAGTGTGACAATATTTCCAGCAGGTCCCTGGTAGTGTGACAATATTTGAGCAGGTCCCTGGTAGTGTGACAATATTTGAGCAGATCCCTGATAGTGTAACAATATTTGAGCAGATCCCTGTTAGTGTGACAATATTTGAGCAGATCCCTCATAGTGTGACAATATTTGAGCAGGTCACTGGTAGTGTGACAATATTTGAGCAGGTCCCTGGTAGTGTGACAATATTTGAGCAGGTCCCTGGTAGTGTGACAATATTTGAGCAGATCACTCATAGTGTGACAATATTTGAGCAGGTCCCTGGTAGTGTGACAATATTTCCAGCAGGTCCCTGGTAGTGTGACAATATTTGAGCAGGTCCCTGGTAGTGTGACAATATTTGAGCAGGTCCCTGGTAGTGTGACAATATTTGAGCAGGTCCCTGGTAGTGTGACAATATTTGAGCAGATCCCACATAGTGTGACAATATTTGAGCAGGTCCCTGGTAGTGTGACAATATTTGAGCAGGTCCCTGGTAGTGTGACAATATTTCCAGCAGGTCCCTGGTAGTGTGACAATATTTGAGCAGGTCCCTGGTAGTGTGACAATATTTGAGCAGGTCCCTGGTAGTGTGACAATATTTCCAGCAGGTCCCTGGTAGTGTGACAATATTTGAGCAGGTCCCTGGTAGTGTGACAATATTTGAGCAGGTCCCTGGTAGTGTGACAATATTTCCAGCAGGTCCCTGGTAGTGTGACAATATTTGAGCAGGTCCCTGGTAGTGTGACAATATTTCCAACAGGTCCCTGGTAGTGTGACAATATTTGAGCAGGTCCCTGGTAGTGTGACAATATTTCCAGCAGATCCCTGGTAGTGTGACAATATTTCCAGCAGGTCCCTGGTAGTGTGACAATATTTCCAGCAGGTCCCTGTTAGTGTGACAATATTTGAGCAGGTCCCTGGTAGTGTGACAATATTTCCAGCAGGTCCCTGGTAGTGTGACAATATTTCCAGCAGGTCCCTGGTAGTGTGACAATATTTAAGCAGGTCCCTGGTAGTGTGACAATATTTCCAGCAGGTCCCTGGTAGTGTGACAATATTTGCAGCAGATCCCTGGTAGTGTGACAATATTTCCAGCAGATCCCTGGTAGTGTGACAATATTTGAGCAGATCCCTCATAGTGTGAAAATATTTGAGCAGATCCCTGATAGTGTGACAATATTTGAGCAGATCCCTGGTAGTGTGACAATATTTGAGCTGATCCCTCATAGTGTGACAATATTTGAGCAGGTCCCTGGTAGTGTGACAATATTTCCAGCAGGTCCCTGGTAGTGTGACAATATTTGAGCAGGTCCCTGGTAGTGTGACAATATTTGAGCAGATCCCTGATAGTGTGACAATATTTGAGCAGATCCCTGTTAGTGTGACAATATTTGAGCAGATCCCTCATAGTGTGACAATATTTGAGCAGGTCACTGGTAGTGTGACAATATTTGAGCAGGTCCCTGGTAGTGTGACAATATTTGAGCAGGTCCCTGGTAGTGTGACAATATTTGAGCAGATCCCTCATAGTGTGACAATATGTGAGCAGGTCCCTGGTAGTGTGACAATATTTCCAGCAGGTCCCTGGTAGTGTGACAATATTTGAGCAGGTCCCTGGTAGTGTGACAATATTTGAGCAGGTCCCTGGTAGTGTGACAATATTTGAGCAGGTCCCTGGTAGTGTGACAATATTTGAGCAGATCCCTCATAGTGTGACAATATTTGAGCAGGTCCCTGGTAGTGTGACAATATTTGAGCAGGTCCCTGGTAGTGTGACAATATTTCCAGCAGGTCCCTGGTAGTGTGACAATATTTGAGCAGGTCCCTGGTAGTGTGACAATATTTCCAGCAGGTCCCTGGTAGTGTGACAATATTTGAGCAGGTCCCTGGTAGTGTGACAATATTTGAGCAGGTCCCTGGTAGTGTGACAATATTTCCAGCAGGTCCCTGGTAGTGTGACAATATTTGAGCAGGTCCCTGGTAGTGTGACAATATTTCCAGCAGGTCCCTGGTAGTGTGACAATATTTGAGCAGGTCCCTGGTAGTGTGACAATATTTCCAGCAGATCCCTGGTAGTGTGACAATATTTCCAGCAGGTCCCTGGTAGTGTGACAATATTTGAGCAGGTCCCTGGTAGTGTGACAATATTTGAGCAGGTCCCTGGTAGTGTGACAATATTTCCAGCAGGTCCCTGGTAGTGTGACAATATTTGAGCAGGTCCCTGGTAGTGTGACAATATTTAAGCAGGTCCCTGGTAGTGTGACAATATTTCCAGCAGGACCCTGGTAGTGTGACAATATTTGAGCAGGTCCCTGGTAGTGTGACAATATTTAAGCAGGCCCCTGGTAGTGTGACAATATTTCCAGCAGGACCCTGGTAGTGTGACAATATTTGAGCAGGTCCCTGATAGTGTGACAATATTTAAGCAGGCCCCTGGTAGTGTGACAATATTTGAGCAGATCCCTGGTAGTGTGACAATATTTGCAGCAGATCCCTGGTAGTGTGACAATATTTCCAGCAGGTCCCTGGTAGTGTGACAATATTTCCAGCAGGTCCCTGTTAGTGTGACAATATTTGAGCAGGTCCCTGGTAGTGTGACAATATTTCCAGCAGGTCCCTGATAGTGTGACAATATTTCCAGCAGGTCCCTGGTAGTGTGACAATATTTGAGCAGGTCCCTGGTAGTGTGACAATATTTCCAGCAGGTCCCTGGTAGTGTGACAATATTTGAGCAGGTCCCTGGTAGTGTGACAATATTTGAGCAGGTCCCTGGTCGTGTGACAATATTTCCAGCAGGTCCCTGGTAGTGTGACAATATTTGAGCAGGTCCCTGGTAGTGTGACAATATTTGAGCAGATCCCTGGTAGTGTGACAATATTTGAGCAGGTCCCTGGTAGTGTGACAATATTTGAGCAGGTCCCTGGTAGTGTGACAATATTTGAGCAGATCCCTGGTAGTGTAACAATATTTGAGCAGATCCCTGGTAGTGTGACAATATTTAAGCAGGTCCCTGGTAGTGTGACAATATTTGAGCAGGTCCCTGGTAGTGTGACAATATTTGAGCAGGTCCCTGGTAGTGTGACAATATTTGAGCAGGTCCCTGGTAGTGTGACAATATTTCCAGCAGGTCCCTGGTAGTGTGACAATATTTGAGCAGGTCCCTGGTAGTGTGAGAATATTTAAGCAGGTCCCTGGTAGTGTGACAATATTTCCATCAGGTCCCTGGTAGTGTGACAATATTTGAGCAGGTCCCTGGTAGTGTGACAATATTTCCAGCAGGTCCCTGGTAGTGTGACAATATTTGAGCAGGTCCCTGGTAGTGTGACAATATTTGAGCAGATCCCTGGTAGTGTGACAATATTTGAGCAGGTCCCTGGTAGTGTGACAATATTTGAGCAGGTCCCTGGTAGTGTGACAATATTTGAGCAGATCCCTGGTAGTGTAACAATATTTGAGCAGGTCCCTGGTAGTGTGACAATATTTGAGCAGGTCCCTGGTAGTGTGACAATATTTGAGCAGGTCCCTGGTAGTGTGACAATATTTGAGCAGGTCCCTGGTAGTGTGACAATATTTCCAGCAGATCCCTGGTAGTGTGACAATATTTCCAGCAGGTCCCTGGTAGTGTGACAATATTTGAGCAGGTCCCTGGTAGTGTGACAATATTTCCAGCAGGTCCCTGGTAGTGTGACAATATTTGAGCAGGTCCCTGGTAGTGTGACAATATTTAAGCAGGTCCCTGGTAGTGTGACAATATTTCCAGCAGGTCCCTGGTAGTGTGACAATATTTGAGCAGGTCCCTGGTAGTGTGACAATATTTCCAGCAGGTCCCTGGTAGTGTGACAATATTTGAGCAGGTCCCTGGTAGTGTGAGAATATTTAAGCAGGTCCCTGGTAGTGTGACAATATTTCCAGCAGGTCCCTGGTAGTGTGACAATATTTGAGCAGGTCCCTGGTAGTGTGACAATATTTCCAGCAGGTCCCTGGTAGTGTGACAATATTTGAGCAGGTCCCTGGTAGTGTGACAATATTTGAGCAGATCCCTGGTAGTGTGACAATATTTGAGCAGGTCCCTGGTAGTGTGACAATATTTGAGCAGGTCCCTGGTAGTGTGACAATATTTGAGCAGATCCCTGGTAGTGTAACAATATTTGAGCAGGTCCCTGGTAGTGTGACAATATTTGAGCAGGTCCCTGTTAGTGTGACAATATTTGAGCAGGTCCCTGGTAGTGTGACAATATTTGAGCAGGTCCCTGGTAGTGTGACAATATTTCCAGCAGATCCCTGGTAGTGTGACAATATTTCCAGCAGGTCCCTGGTAGTGTGACAATATTTGAGCAGGTCCCTGGTAGTGTGACAATATTTCCAGCAGGTCCCTGGTAGTGTGACAATATTTGAGCAGGTCCCTGGTAGTGTGACAATATTTAAGCAGGTCCCTGGTAGTGTGACAATATTTCCAGCAGGTCCCTGGTAGTGTGACAATATTTGAGCAGGTCCCTGGTACTGTGACAATATTTCCAGCAGGTCCCTGGTAGTGTGACAATATTTGAGCAGGTCCCTGGTAGTGTGACAATATTTCCAGCAGGTCCCTGGTAGTGTGACAATATTTCCAGCAGATCCCTGGTAGTGTGACAATATTTCCAGCAGGTCCCTGGTAGTGTGACAATATTTGAGCAGATCCCTGGTAGTGTGACAATATTTGAGCAGGTCCCTGGTAGTGTGACAATATTTCCAGCAGGTCCCTGGTAGTGTGACAATATTTTAGCAGATCCCTGGTAGTGTAACAATATTTGAGCAGATCCCTGGTAGTGTGACAATATTTGAGCAGATCCCTGGTAGTGTGACAATATTTGAGCAGATCCCTGGTAGTGTAACAATATTTCCAGCAGGTCCCTGGTAGTGTAACTATATTTCCAGCAGGTCCCTGGTAGTGTAACAATATTTGAGCAGGTCCCTGGTAGTGTGACAATATTTCCAGCAGATCCTCGGGAGTGTGGCAAAATTTCAATGGGATGCCCCGCGCAGAAAAGTTTGAAAACCACTGGTTCACAAACACACAAAACACTCAAGATGCATCAATACACACCACTGTATCATTTTTATGTGCTGTATTGCGATTAAAATAATCCCCCCCAAAAAATACCACTTCACTTAAGACATCGGGGGAAGATTTCCTTTGTCAGTAGTGAAGTTGTAACCACGAGTATAACGGAGGTTGTTTTAATTTCTCTACAAATAGCAGATTACAATCTCTGCCTATTGTGTCTCTTTAAGCCCTGCTTTAAATGTAAGTAACTCACTTTCTTAAACCTAATCTCTGATCCTGCTCCATAGTCACTAATGAAATGTGACTCAAGGGGTTACGTACAGCGATATCAGGAAGGTATATATGAGATAAAAGAGAAAACCCAACAAAATCTGAAATAAAAACAAGGAAGTTCTGACGAAGAATCGCATCCAAAACACCAACCTATCCTTTTATTCAGATACCGACTGTCCTGCTGCATATTCATGCATGTCCTGTTTTAATTTAAGAAGTTAAATGTTTGGATAACAACAAGGAATTATATTATTTTTTACCAAGAGAGAGAAAAACACAGAGTGCAGTACTACATTACAAAATCAATAGGAAACGCTAGTCGTATCTGAGGCTCACATTTCCCACTCTTGACATGCATGTTTGCCTACTCTAATGTCTGTCTGATCCATCCCCCCTCCTCCTCCTCCTCCTTACCCATTTCACTTTTGTGTGTTTTCAATTTTCACTTGTGCACCTCTCAGAGATCACAAGTTGGGACTGGACCCGCGCTGACTAAACAGATATTATCTCGAATATGCAGCCTTTGTGCTGCTGACTTCACTCGCTCTAGCTCTCACTCACTGTACGGCAGTTATTGATCACATTATTCTCAGGAAAGGGAGAGTGAAAGCGCCATTTTCATTTCTTTTCCCTTAAATGAGGAGGCTGCCTTTCGAATGGCTCTGAAAATAATCCCACCACCCCCCCCGACTATCACTTAGTGGTCAGTTTTATGTTCACTGAGACAAACAGAGCCGCACAGCCTGTCCTGACGACGGAGCAATGTCGAGGGAGCGATGCTGGTGACAGCGAGCTGGGCTGGTGTGAAGGTGCCAAGAAAATTCACATTCGTGTCATCTTCTGTAACACGATTCCTTTTGCATGCATGTGGTGTGACGGCATCGCGTTAGTCAAGACAGGTGCTGATTTTTTGGTTTCCCGTGAAACTTAATTTAAAGAAAAATGGGTTGTTGGGGGCTGCCCTGCTGACTGGGTAAATAGACCACCTGGTGAGGTACTGAGACAGACGGATCTCCAATGTCCCGGGTTTGACCCCCTGCTATAAGCTGAATTTGCTGATCTCAGTCAGGAATGCTACAATTTGGTCTCAGTGTATCCGGACTAGAGAGGGAAGGGGGTGGGGAGAGGTGGAAATCCGTTAGGATTTTTACTCCTGATTGCCATCTGCTGAAAAGTGCTTGTGTGTGTGGATGTGAGACAAGGACAGAATCAGGCGTATCCATGATGGATCCCACGGTGGAAGAGCCTGCCGACCCTCAGGGGCTCGATTTAAAATCTCGGGTGGGAGCGGGTCCGAATGCGCGACAGTGGGGAGGCCCGGGAGACTTTGGCGGATTTTCGCCTCATTGGCGTTCCGCTGGCCAACTTCCAGACCGAAAGGCAGGAATCCGCTGCCCGTCTGTTAAAATCGGTCGATTCGGCACCAGAGGGAATGGTCCTCGGCACTAAGCTGCGTCTTCGGAGGGGGTCTGACAGGGATCACAGTGGGGGGAAAGGGGAAGGAGGCCTAAGGTTGATTTATGGTACTTCTGCTTCTCCAGGCTCACATAGAAATTTAAACCATTTAAAAAAAAATTTACCATTCCGGGTGCTGGAACCATTTCCCGACAGTTTTGGCTGACCAGAGCTGGAAGCTCGTGGGTAAAAAAGCTAGTGGCCCCTATCGCTCCATTTTAACTGCCCTTCCCCCCCTCCAGATTCTGCCAAGCGGGAGAGGTTAAAACTCCCCCCTCTGTTTCCAGGCTCCCACTGAAGAATAGCCGTCCAGAGACAAGGTACCAGATGCCCATAATCCATGCCCCAGTATGTCACTGCCATCAGAAAAGCCAAGGAGGGAAAAACAAATAGCAGCTGGACCACTTAGCCCCGATAGAACAGGACAAATCAAAAAAACAGTTAAGTGCAGCATGTTAACTGTTTAAATTGTTCTCATTTTCATTAAAGCATTCTAATTTGATAATTGTTCCTGACTATTTAGAAGTGGCACTGTGCCAGATCTCAGATAGCCAACGTGGAGTAACGAGTCAAGCAACCTGATTTGTTTACAGCAGTCAAGGTGTGGATAAGACTGCTGCAGGCTGCCAGGGACTAAGGGTAATGCACCTCATCCATTCACCCCCTGTTGTGTGTAGCCAGAGGTGCGAAATAAATGGGACCAGCGAAACCTTACCACAATACCTTAGAGTTGAGATTTGATCTGTAGAGACAAGGTGGGGGAACACAAGCTGTGGTATAATTACTACAGGAAAAATATTTTAGAGATGCCGTTTCTTGTTCATACTTGTTATCAATTCACATATTTCAATACAGATTTGAATTCTGGAGTGTGAAAGGCAGACTCATTAGTTAAATTAAGAGTGTGTCCATCACGCAACAGCAACAATAAAATAAAAGAACAACCAAAGGCACTACACTTAATGCCCTGTTAGATGGGTATAAATTCCTACCTGATTGTATCAAGCTTTTAGTCGCAGAGACTAATAAAAGGTTTCCAAGAATCAATTCTCCGATCAGCTTCCACTGTGGAGATTACTTCTGGTTTACTTTATACATAGAATTATATAGAATTTACAGCACAGAAACAGGCCATTCGGCCCAACTGGTCTGTGCCAGTGTTTGTGCTCCTCCACACGAGCCTCCTCCCACCCTACTTCATCTAACCTTATCAGCATATCCTTCCATTCCTTTCTCCCTCATGTTCTCGGGAAGGGGTGGGGGGCTGCGTGTGAGGTGGGGTGGGGGTGAAGGGGGGGGGTTGTCTCAATTTAATGTCTAGCCAGCTGTTTAGTCGCTCATAAAATACACATCTATGATCAAAAAAGATTCCTTTTCTACGTTAAAGGCACTGTATAAATGCAACTTGTCATATGCTAGGTATATGCAGTGAAATCTGAAGGTTATTGTGAGGGACACAGACCACAAAACACTAACTGCTTCAGGCACAACTGAGCACTTGGCCTTATTGATAGGCTTTCTGTTCGATTTTGCTCTGTGAGATATTCTATTTATTTTAGATATTTCAAATTTGTTAAACTGAAATAAAATGTGTAAAAGGCACTTTTGGAGGAATTTGTTTTCTTGCTCCTCTAAGTGCTGTTAACACATAACTCATCTGGTTGCCAAGGTAACGGGTCAAAGGTCAGTCTGCTTCAAGACAAAAATGGCTAAAGCAAATAAAATGCTCGGAAAATGTTTCAGAAGTTTATTTTTTCAAGTAATTAGGTATTTAATAAAATATAACTCAATCTAGGTGGCAAACATAATATTTAATCATTTCAAGACCATCATAATATTCTTTGTACAGTGTAACTTCCACAAATCTAGCCACAGGCCATACTGGAAATGGCAAGAAATGACAAGAACTGTATGGTAAATTAGGGTCACATGATTCTTCCATCTGTGTGCATTTCTGTCATTTATTTCTCCACGATATTAAGATTCAGTATGAATTATTACTGCCTCAAACTATTGCAAGCTAGAATTCAATGTGTCATTGACTTTCTATGAGCTTTCATACAACATACACTGGACCCTGTTTTTGCAGTGCAAACACTGACACAAAATGTGACAAAACTGTTATTTTATCATTTTTAAGTTACCATTTTGTGCCAGCATTATCAAAGCCAAAAAATTGGCTGTGAACCAAAAAATTGGAGTGCTTACCACTCTCGCCAAAGTTGTACCACACTGCCATTTAAATAAAATCTTCATTTGAAAGTGTCTCATTCAAAATTTATCCCCCCAATTTTCTACACCCTTCTCTGCCGCAGTGCTGACTCATGCTAGAGTACATTTCCATGGGTACTGGAGGTCCTCGAGTACCTCACCTGAGTGGCCATTTTCCCCTGTGTAAGCCACAGTCACAATGTCAGTGGGTTATTTGACCATGAGCTCCACTGGATCCCTAGCAAATTGACATGAAATTTTGTGTCCTCATATTCAAATCACACTGTGGCCTTGTCTCACCTTACCTTAGTGAACCCTTTACTCCTCTAACTGTTATCCCCTGCTAACCAACACTGCACCACTGTTGTCACCCTTGTCCATCCACTCTGCCTCTGCCCTCTGGAAGCCGCTCTCCTGTTCCCATTGCTTTGTCACCTCCATCCATCTTCCACTTTCAAAAAACCTCCACAAAACCCTTCTCTTCAACCATGCCTTTGCATCACTCCCCCCACCTTAATGGTCTCCATTTTCTTTCATCCCCCAAATCGGCATCCAATGTTTGGTCCTCCTGACGTTAAGTGCTTTCAAACATCTTCCAGTCTGAAGAGTGCTACAGAAATGCAAGCATTGTTCTTGTTGATGATCAGCAACACAGTCAACCCCAATCCTGTAACCATCTGATATTCACATGCACACACTTTCCAGCAGTGTACACTATATAGTGATGAGGAGTGGGGGGCCCTGACTGATTTTCCCTTCTCTAGCACAAGGATGCTGAAATTAAAAGTAAGGTGCGTGGCTATGCCACATGTTGGTACTCTCGTGCTGCTCCTGGTGGCCACCTACCAGAATGGTCTTGGGAGGGGAATGGGAGAAGGTCCTGTGCACATCTACTTGGCCATGGAATGGCATGTGGAACAGGGTGACCTAAAACAATGGACGCTGGGATAAATAAGAATAGGCCCCTTAACTTACTGTTGTTGCTCTCAACCACTGCACTTTGACATAGTTCTGAAAGTGCCAGTTTTGAGGTTGAACAGTGGGAAATGATGTATTGTAACACAGAACCAGGGAAAAGAAAATTAGGGGAAAAGGGGAAGAAAAGATACAGGAAAAAAAAATCAGAAACAATGGAATGGTGAATCATAGAATTTTACAGCACATGGGACTATTTGGCCCATCATACCTGTGCTGGCTCACTGATAGCTGCATTGTTTTTCCTTATTTATCTGTAAAGTGCTTTGGGATGTTTTTCGACATTAAAGCTATATAAACGCATGTTGGTGTTGTACATTGGCTCCCAGTCCAGCAATGCCTTGATCTTAAAATTCTCACCCTTGCTTTCAAATCCCTCCATGCCCTCACCGCTCCCTATCTCTGTAACGTCCTCCAGCCCCATAACCCTCCGAGATCTCTGCGCCCCTCCAATTCTTGCCTCTTGAGCATCCTCGATTTTCATCGCCCCGCCATTGGTGACCGTACCTTCAGCTGCCTAGGCCCCAAGCTCTGGAATTCCCTCCCTAAACCTCTCCGCCTTTCTCTCCTCCTTTAAGACGCTTCGTAAAACCTATCTCTTTGACCTGACCTAATATCTCATTATGTGGCTTGGTGTCAAATTTTGTTTGATAACGCTGCTGTGAGGTGCCTTGGGACATTTTACTATGTTAAAGGTGCTATATAAATGCAAGTTGTTGCTTTGTAGATTACAGTGAGATGTTTGTATCATTGGGGTTGATTTTGACTTTTGAGTGACCAATTGGTGAAGTGCACTGTTCGGTTGTCCATTCTGGCGGTGAAGAAGACCCTGTGATTTTGAGGCCCCGGCCTCACTCTTAATGAGTGACACTTGGCGGGTCTTATGAATAAGGAGCGATCTTTGTAGGAAAAGAAAGTGCAAAACTGCATGGAAGAGCATGCAGAACGAAGCTAGAAGCTGTGGCAACTGGTAACTGATCATAGCCACAGCACAGGGCTACGAAGATTCGTCACTAGGATTTCATCCAGTCAAGGTGCGGGAGAAATAATACACCTCCCCCTCCAAAAGATGCAAGTAAACTACTTCCAAAAAAGCATGATGTGGAGATGCCGGTGATGGACTGGGGTTGACAATTGTAAACAATTTTACAACACCAAGTTATAGTCCAGCAATTTTATTTGAAATTCACAAGCTTTCGGAGGCTTCCTCCTTCCTCAGGTGAGGAAAAAAGCAGGTGGGAATGTCCTTTGCTGAAAAACCTCCCTCACCATCCTCTGCTATTTACCTTCTTCTTAAAGGCAATAATTAAGCGCTAAAAACTTAACCCTCTCCCAGTTTGTTTGCACCCTTAACAGCTAATAATTAGATGCCTAATTAGCAGAGTCTACCAGTTAAGTCCAGTAAAAAAGGATAGCCTCCTAGATGCAGCGTATTATAATGAAAATCAGCAGATTATCAATAACAAGTAGATGTACTGGGCAGTAACTTCCAATCGTTTTATATACTGTGTATAACTGATATCCTGCACTTACAAAAAGATGAAGTAGCAAACTTGTTTGCTGATTGATTGTGGACTATAACATGAACTCAGGGCAGTGTTTACTGTGGGGTGGCTATAGTTGGCTCCAATTTACTTCACAGTAAAAGAATTTAAAAAGAAAATCTGCTTGCTTCAAAGTAAAAGTCCATCCTTCTACTCCTAAGCAAATAGGAGTCGTCCCTGTTAGGATAATGACCCAGAGTCACTTCTGGGTTTGTGCCAATCAATGCAGCATGAATATTTTTTAAAAAGTGACGTAAAGAAAGAACATGCATTTATACACCGCCTTTTGCAACCTTAGGACGCACCAAAGCGCTTTACAGCCAATGAAATACTTTTTGAAGTGCATTCATTGTTGTAATGTAGGAAACACAGCAGCCAATTTGCACACAGCAAGGTCCCACAAACAGTAATGAAATCAATGACCAGATAATCTGATTTAGTGATGTTGGCTGAGAGATAAATATTGGTCAGGATACCTCCACTGCTCTTCTTTGAATAGTGCTATGAGATCCTTTACATCCAGCTAAGAGTACAGACAGAGCTTCAATTTAACATCTCATCCAAAAGACAGCACCTCCAACAGTGTAGCATTCCCTCAGTACTACATTGGAGTATCAGCCTAGGTTTTATATTTCAGGTCTCTGGAGTGGGGCTTAAACCCACAACCTTCTAACACAGAGGCATATGTGCTACCCACTGAGCCACAGCTAATATCTGTTGGTGGCTATTCACCATTCCTAGTGCCAGACGTCCACCCGTGAACCCTCTCTACAATCAGAACTGACCCACATTGAAGGTTTGAGAAGATGCTGTGGAAACACGGCAGCTCCAGAACTGGTCCTGGAGTGCAGTGAAATGGATAAACCGTTTCACCATGGTTTCACTATATTATCAAACATTTACCAGTCTCACGATGTTTCTTTCAGATGACACCCGCACTCCACTTATGTTGTCAGGAGGATGCAGGAACAAACCAGTAATCTGTCAGAATCCTCTTTGTACAAATAAAATGCACATTAAATGTCATCTTGACTCAGTGGTAACACTCTCATCTCTGTGTCAGAAGGTTGCAAGTTTAAACCCCACTGCAGGACTTGAACACATAATCTAGACTGACACTTCATTGCAGTACTGATGATACATTAAACTGAGGCATAAAAGATGCTTTGGCACTATTTGAAGAAGAGCAGGGGAGTTCTCCCGCTGTCCTGGACAATATTTATCCCTCAATCAACACCACCAAAATAGATTAACTGGTCATTTGAGGAATCTTGCTGTGCGCAAATTGGCTATCATGTTAACCTATATAACAACAGTGACTACACTTCAAAAATAATTAATTGGCTGTGAACCACTTTAGGATGTCCTGTGTATGTGACATGTGCTATATAGTTGCAAGTTTGTTTATTCTTTCTTTCTATAGGAATCTAGGAAAAAAACTAGATAGCTTCATTAATCTTCCAGAATCTGAAATATGTCACCGGGTCTCAATAAGAGCAAAGTGTTAAAGGGGCATCTCAGACATTGAATAATGACACAATGATGTCATTTGCATTTTTAAGAAGTGTGTAAACAATTAACACAATGCTGTAAAAAAATGCATTGTACCAGATACCTCATCTTCTGTAACATAATTTTTCCTGGTAGCTAATATGAAAGCAGCAAAACTCAATATTTGGACCGTGCAGTTCCGATTATGTCTAACTTGGGAGTGTCACCATGCCTGTGCTTTTCCAGGCTCTACCAATGCCATACTGAACCAGCCCTTAGGAGCTAAGCAAAGGTGAGCTGGGGAATTCCTACACCTCTGGGTTTCTTTCCTCCATCGGGAGATACTCATCTCGGCACCTCCAGTCATCTGTGCTGCTGAGATCCTGAACTCAATGATGTGGAGAAACTAATTTGCAACCCTCACACCTGTGACATTATGAATTGATGCTTCAATCTGTTGTACCATTGGGTCATCTCCTACTGGTAAATGTATTGTGTGGTACCGGCACCAAACCATATAGGTCAGGAAGGTCCCAGGGTTAGGTTTGATTCTTAGTCTCTCAGTTGTACCGGGTTGGCACATTATAACTGGCTCCAATGCCCGCAAGCTAGGGACCGGGGTGGGGGGATAAATCACTATGGAGTGAAATTTTCTAGAAGTGCAAGTGTACATACATCAGGTAAGGACAAGGTCATGCTGAATAACCATGGTGAATAACCTACCAACATTCACAGTCTAGGCTCATACATAAAGAATGGCCACTGAGGTAAGGTACTGGGAAACTGCCAGTTCCTATGCAAGCATACAACAATCAGCACTGTAGGAACTTAAGAATTGCTAGATGAAAAAAGACCAAGGTCCATCTACTTAGTATTTTATCATCCTGGTGGTCGCGTAATACAATGATACTGGAGTTGTTGACTAATCATAGAAATCAATCTCTATCAATTAGTCTACAACAGACCCAGACATGACATGAGGAAAACCCCTAGTGGTGGAGAGCTTTGCGAACCATAGGTCCAAAGTCAACTTTCTCCTCCCAAGCATGCTACACTCACCCCATCATGTCTCAAATCACTCATATACTGTGCCCTAAAATGTTATTTTCTGAAAGAAATCTATCCAATTTACATTTGAATGAATCAATACTAACTGCTTCCACCATCTCCCTGGGGAGTCTGTATAGATTGACCATGTGCTCACTGAAATATTGTTTTGAATTTACCCCCTTCAAGCGCAGGCCGTGTCCTCTGGATCTACTGTCCTGGACAAGGTAAAGTAGCTTGTCATGGTCTACATTATCTCGTCCCTTTAGAATCCTAAAGACAGCAATCATATCACCTCTCAACCTTCAGAAAAAGAGAGGAGAAAATGGGGGAAGAAACAAGAATTCTACATGCAGGTTTATATTTAGGTCCTTGATTTAAGTGTGCAAATTTGCAACTGTATATATGGAGGGGAAAATTGTACCCAGCACCTTCCAATTGTTCTATTTTTAGAAGTACTGACCTGATTTTTCTAAATAAATTAATTTTGCTGATACAAAATTTTACCCTTTTTTTAGCTTTGGTTCATCCCTTTTTAGGTCTCTGTTGCCACGTGCCATTCCTTGATCCAGGTGGGCAGGTGGCCAATCCGTAACTGGTCACTAGCAGGTGTACAATACTGTATAGTTGATTCATGCACTGGTTTCCCCTACTCCTCAAAAAATATGCCACCTCAAGAGATGCGCCTCCACCCCTGTACTTTGGTTGAAATTGGGGATGTAGGAACATAGGAACAGGAGTAGGCCATTCAGCCCCTCGAGCCTGTTCCGCCATTCAATGAGATCACGGCTGATCTGAATCCTAACTCCACTTACCTGCCTTGGCTCCATATCCCTTAATACCCTTGGTTAGCAAAAATCTATCGATCTCAGATTTAAAATTATTAATTGAGCTAGCATCTACTGCTTATTGTGGGAGAGTTCCACACTTCTACCACCCTTTGCGTGAAGAATGTTTCCTAACTTCTCTCCTGAATGGCCTGGCTCTGATTTTAAGGTAACGTCCCCTTGTCCTAGACTCCCCCACCAGCGTAAAAAGTTTCTCTTTATCTATCAATTCTATCTATCTACCCTATCAATTCCTTTCAAAATCATAAAAGCCTCAATCAAATCACCTCTTAACCTTCTATATTTCAGAGAATACAAGTCTAGTTTATGTAATCTCTCCTCATCATCTAAACCTTGGAGCCCTGGTAAATCGGCAGTGCACTCCTTCTATGTCATGTGTGTGTTGCACACTCCTCTCAAGAGTATCTCCGAGTGTATAAAGATTGCAGCAAATCAGCAATACGGTCATACTCTATACTGCAGAGGAATGCGCTGGATTCCTTATTCACAGATATCCTTCGTATTTTAAGAGGCCTAGTCAACTGTTCGAAATAATCATTCACTGGAGGCAGAAAAACTTCAGAAAGACTTCCTGGATAAACAGGATCACGACACTGCAGAGGTTCCCCTGTTGCTGTTGAGGTGGTATTTAGTGCAGTTATTCAGACTTGTCTGGAACATGAGTGTAGGAGGTGCTTTTCTCTCTCTCTGTACTTTTCCGATTGCAAATGTGTTTCCTAGCTGCAGGGGAAGCACAGTTGAGAACTTGAGAGGAAAGCTGAGAGCAAAGGCCTGTGAACAGTCTGACAGCAGGACAGTCATCTCGAACTTGTTTAATATTTTAACTTTTTATGTGCTAGATTTCCCTTATAGCTTTCTCTCATTTTCTATTGCACAGCAACTGCAAAAATGATTTTCTGCAAACTTCCAATACCAAACTTTCGGTGTGGAATTAGCTGAATACTTGAAAAGGAAAATTTTGCAGGGCTATGGGGATAGAGCAGGGGAGTGGGTCTAATTGGATAGCTCTTCCAAAGCGCCGGCACAGGCACGATGGGTCGAATGGCCTCCTTCTGTGCTGTATGATTCTTTGAAATATTAAATGGAAAGATGTCTGAAAGATGTTTTCATTCCCACTATCGTTATAGATGTAACTATCAGGTAACTAACTGTAAATCATGATTCTAGTCAGTAACAATGGTCCTTTTCTCCAAATGCTGGAAGATGGTGTGATAGCACTGTGTATTACTGGCTCCAATGCACTACAGCAGAAAGAGGGGATGCTGCATTTACCCCACATCCATAGCTCCTAATCTGACTTGTGCAATGGGGCAAATGTCAAGGAAAAAGCCATGCACTTCATTCAAGGAGAGAGTTAGAAGGATTATCACTGGAGAGCTGCCCCAGGCTCATCTCACACACCTCTCAGGAGGCAGTCACGGAGCATATGGCAGAAGTGTGGGATCAAGTATTATGCCTACGTTCTCAGCCAGGGAATAATGTTTGGCTTGGAGGGGGTCAGAGAAAGGGATAAAGAAATAAATTTTAAATATATACAATTGTGTTTTTATTTTCACGTTTTTATGACAATCTTCTTGCTGTAATTATCTGGTCTGAATGTCAATTAGGAAGCTTTTGGTTTCTTCATTCCAGGCAGGATTTGTTTATGTCACCTTCTCTGCGAGGGAGCTCAATTAACAGTCTACAGAGCAGTCACGCTGTGCTACATAGCCTGAATGCTAAATTTATGTTGTGACATAAAGATGCATTATCATGAAAATATGCAGTGGAGTTCTCCCAATGGTTTAATAGGCAAATGCTTAGTGATGTGGAACTAAACCATACAGACCAGAAGATCCTGGGTTCAATTCCTGATCTATGCGGAGTTAACTCATCTCAGCTGTGGTAGTTACCTTAGGAACATAGGAACAGGAGCAGGCGATTCAGCCCCTTGTGCCTGCTCTGCCATTTGATAAGATCATGGCTGATCTGTGATCTAGCTCCATATACCTGCCTTTGGCCCATATCCCTTAATACCTTTGGTTACCTTATTGCCCTTGTTCTGTGAAAGCAAAAAGTCAGCTAGGGTCCCCCTTCAGTTAGCCCTGCTGGAAAGTGTGCAGGTGGACATCAGAGGAGGACAGGAGCAGGCTCAGCAGTGATGCCCCCCATGGTCAAATACCCTAGCCACACTCACTGTCTAGATTCACATATGAAGAGTGACCACTTTGGACAAGGTACCAGAAGGCTGTCTGCATTGTGGAACAGTCGGCCACTACGAGTCAGTGGGGCAGATTTATGTCTTCACCAACGGGCAGTCAAGGGGCAGCAGCGCGATGAAAACCGCAGTGCGGCACTTACCGTACCCGCACTGGCCGCCGCCATTTTACATTGAGTTGCATTGAGTCTACAGCACAGAAACCGGCCCTTCAGCCCAACAGGTCCATGCCAGTGTTTATGCTCCACACGCGTCTCCTCCCACTTAACCCTATCAGCATATCCTTCTATTCCTTTCTCCTTCATGAATTTATCCAGCTTCTCCTTAAATGCATCAATGCTATTCGCCTCAACTATTCCTTGTGATAGTGAGTTCCATATTCTAACTACTCTCTGGGTAAAGACGTTTCTCCTGAATTCCCTATTGGATTTATTAGTGACTATCTTATATTTATGGACTTCAGTTTTGGACTCCCCCACAAGTGGAAACATCTTCTCTACATGTAACCTATCAAACCCTTTCATAATCTTAAACACCTCTATCGGATCACCCCACAGCCTTCTCTTTTCTAGAGAAAAGAGCCCTAGCCTGTTCAATCCTTCCCGATAGGTACAACCTCTCAGGTCTGGTAACATCCTTGTAAATCTTTTTTGCACCTTCTCCAGTGCCTCTATATCCTTTTTATAATATGGAGACCATTTTGGTGGGGGCCTTGATATGGGTGGCCCAGGTGCCCGCTGGAAACGGGCAGGCGCCTCCATAGCCCACGCAGGGGTCCTATGACATCAATGGGGCCCTGAGGCAATTTCGAAGTGCCATTGGGCAGTGTGTGCCCCACGCTCGCTCGCCCTTTGGTACCTGCTGTTGAGCAGGTTTGACCAAGATCCTGTAAGATCACCTCTCGGCACCCACAAAAATCAACACCCCGCCCCCCCCGATGCCCAACTCCCTGGGATCGTCTCCTTCCACACACCACCCCCCCGCCCCCCCGACCTGTATTACCACAGCCGGCTCAACTCCATGGAGCGGCCACCAGATGTCCTGCCCATCCCCTTCCCTCGGTCGACGAGCGGTGCTCATTTAGCGCAAGCAGCTTGCAGATTATATTAAAATGAGGTTCGGGCCTCCGCCCACTCCTATCGAGCTGTTTCACGACGGGAGTTGGCAATAATCAGAATGACACTGGTCTCAGACCCTGGGATCAGCGGGTACATTCTTATGCAATTTTAAATCTGAGATAGATAGCTTTCTGCCAACCAAAGGTATTAAGGGATATGGGCTAAAGGCAGGTATATGGAGTTAGATCACAGATCAGCTATGATCTTATCGAATGGTGGAGCAGGCACAAGGGGCTGAATGGCCTACTCCTGTTCCTATGTTCCTGTGTTCCTATGCCAGTTTTGTTCCAGCTGGGGGGTTGGGTAGCCTAATTTCACTTATTACGCTGTCAGCCAGGTTTTGTAAGTTCATCCTCCTACACAATGCACCAGAACCTCTCTCACCATATGAGAAGTTCTGTTAACTCCTTTTCTGGTCTTTTCTTTTTGTTGAAGAAAATGATTTTTGTTTTTTCAATCAGGCCCTATCAACAGTGACAGTCATCACCTCTGCCCTAAATTTTTTTCCACGAATTGCTGGCAAATAATCAAGTTCATATGGAAGTGTTTCAACGCAGCTTTCATACGAGGCTAGTAACACAAACAGAGTTCAAATATTCTCCAAGCGTAAAAGCTTACGATTGAATTTGGATGTTTAAAAGCATTGTGGGGGAAATAATATCAGACTGCAGAAAATCTCAGAAACAAGTTTCAGGAGGCTCTCTCAGATCCCCCCCCCCTCCACTGTTTCCCCCCCCCACCCCTCCACGTTCTTGGTCTACTTTTCAGTTTTTACTCCCTGGTTTTACCTCCATTTTCTCTTTTCTTTACATCGAGTTGCTCTCAGTCTGGGATGACTCTGCGACGATCATCAATGCTGGAAATTACAAGGCACACCTTGAGGTACAGAGCATCTCTCTCTGTTCCCCTTCCCCTCGAGATGGCATGCACTCCCCTGGTTAGGCTTTAAATCTGTTTGTCTTGGCTGAGGCCTGGTAAAGTGCGTCTGTCAAGGATAGTTGGGTCTCGATGTCAAGTGACAGCTAGAAATTGAACTCAGGAGGTCACCGATGGAGAGTTTGAAACTTTAACACCTGAACTTCATGCTCTGTCTGTTTTAGTGCAGAAATTCTATACTACTACTGCTGCTACTTCTACAGCAACAACAACTTGCATTTATATAGCACCATTAATGTAGAAAAAACATCCCAAGTTGCTCCAAAAAAATGGACGCCGAGCCAAAGGAGATATTAGCAGACGTGACCGAAAGCTTGGTCGAAGAGGTGGGTTTTAAGGAGGTTCTTAAAGGAGGAGAAGGAACTGGAGAAGCAGAAGGGTTTAAGGATTCAAGAGAACGGAAGGAGTTCACAGAACAGCTTCAATTTGTCCGCGAATAATCCCAAGAGCAGAAACACTGCAACAACCACTTACAAGCCCTTTACTTTGGAAGGAGACCCTGTTATATCAATCCTGTTCCTGTTCACAGGGTGTGCTTCCAGCAGTGCACAGGAGACCGTGGCACCAATACAACCAGCAACTCATAAACACATATATTTACATTGAGGGGCCAAGGGTTAGGGAACATACTTCAAATTGTAACAAGGTGAAAGCAAATCACTTTACTTACGACAACAAGGAAGATACCTTTTAACTGGAGAGATGGGGGGGATGATGATTTTCAAATCATTTAAATTAGAGCAACAATTTTTGCCGTGGCTTCCGCAGCATTGTGTCTTAAAATTGAATTTTTTTTCAATCCAGCTCGCTATGATAGGATAAAGGTTTTTGCCAGATGCGAGGGTTCGATGTGGAATGAATTTAGGCAGCCTCGATGCAGCTTTGAGTGGGCACAAGGCCACAGCACATGAACTACCAACAGTTTGGCATCATTGGCAGTAAAACAGCAACCACAAGAATGTTCGGTGGGAGATGGAAAAATGCAGACTGTTGCAGTAGGAAGTGGTCTGATGAAGTTAGGGTGAAGGCATATTGTTGGCTGTGTGCGCTGTGCCTGACCGGGGAGTGTTTGATGCTGACACTGACTGACGAAACTGGAAAGCTGCTCCACTCCAAAGCACCGTCGTCCCTTACCTTGATACGGACCAAAAAACAAAATCGTGATTTTTGCAAAAGATTGCATTTCTACAGTGGTATTTGGTCCCACCTTTAAATTCTCAGCCCTGGGGAAGGGGTCTTTACCCGAAACATTATCTTGTCTGTTATCTGCATAGATCTTTGGCAAAAGATAATTGGCAAAAAAAAAGGGGGTTGGGGGGGTGGTGGAGAGATGAGGAGAATTTTTTTTTAACGCAGCGCGTTGTTATGATCTGGAATGTGCTGCCTGAAAAGGTGGTGGAAGCAGATCCAATAGTAACTTTCAAAAGGATGTATACTTGAAAAGGAAAAATTTGCAAGGCTGTGGAGAAAAAGCCAGGGAGTGGGACTAATTGAATAGCTCTTTCAAAGAGCTGGCACAGGCATGATGGGCCGAATAGCCTCCTTCTGCGCTGTATGATTCTTTCTGACTTGCTGAATGTTTCCAGCATTTTCTGTTTTTTTTTGTTTCAGAATACCAGCATCTGCAGAATTTTGCTTTTTACTCAAATTTTTATAACGCTTGTGAGAAACAACGGAGCATTGCTCATCTGAATTATTCGCCGTTATTTGCACATCGATAGCGTGACATGAGAACCCAGGGAGACTCTAGTTCCCTGAGGGCCGCTTCCAAAAAGCCAGAACAGAATGACGTGCTGTGAGTCAGAAGCTGCCTTCACGTTGCATGAGACCCCCGCTAGTAGTGCTGGCGTCCAAAGCAAGGAACTTACTGGTAGGACTTCCTGGCCACTGGGTTCAGACAATCCTGGCAAGTTTACTTTTGCTGTGTTGGTCCTGAACAGTGGGAGCCACCTGTTCTAGGATAGGTCTTAGCGATAAATAGAATCAGCTTGAGTGGCTCTGATGGAGTCGTCAGCATCTGACCAGAAACAATTCTCGCGCCAATAACCCAAGAGGACCTCACCTCCCAGAGGGCCCTTCCCAGAAAAGTACAGGGCAGCAAATGAGCTATTTGGAGAAGCAAGTTAGAGTGGAAAATGCTTGCTCCAAGCAGCCCTGGTGGCAGTCACTATGACTTACTTAAGGTGAGGACTATCAGTCACAGCTGAGTTCAACCTCAGTATATGCTGGTAGTAGTGCATTAAGCAGTTGGGGGTTTTCCACAGACCACCCCCACCCCCCCTTTTATGATTTTCTTCAGTGTTTCCCACTTTGTGATCATGTTTACATTTAAAAGAAAATTCTCTCCAATTTTCTCCTCTCGTCTCCCGAAGACAGTCACTCACTTACCGGGGTACAGTTGCACTGGTGGTGATCACTCTCCAATAACTCACCCAACTGGCTATGATTCCTGTATCAGACCTTACAGTGAGTGCCAGCAGACTTCTGACATTTGAGGACCTCACAGTCAAACTTGAGCCTGTACTAACCTGGTGTCCACATATGTACATTTTCATTAGGGATTGCTGCATAGCATTCAGGAGCAGAAAATGTGCTTGCTTTTCCCTTCCCTCGCCCAGGAGTATTGCAATCAATTGTAATGCCCTTAATGCTGTTCCGGCTGAGAGCATCTAATTGATCACAGAACAGGGATCATACGTTGGACCTTCAAGACCTTCTCTTGAACTTTACTTTTCTTTTCCTTCCATTATCCTTTTTGTTCCTCAGCTCTTGGTCCAACGTTCTCCCTTGCTATTCTTCTCTCTCTTGTTTACTGCTTCAGGTATTTTGGAGGGCTTCTCCTTTTGAAAGGTACCATGGTCATACATAACTCTGTGTTGTGGCCAGCTGATCATTGAGGGCTTGAACCCATTGATATTACTTTGGGATAATGCCCGACAGGAAGTGAAAATTCTGGCATAGCTGCGTTGTCATTTCATCATTGAATGGGTGCCCTTAACATGCAGCTTTTGTGGGGAGGGGCAACACTTAGACCACGTGGGTCACATGGCAAGCCGTGTGGAATATGCCAGCTCCTTTTTATGTTACACTAGTGACATCACCCTATGCTTGCTTTTTCTTCTTTCCATCAACACGCTTGATGACAAAGCATGTGAGACTTGAGCACAAAATCTAGGCTGACGCTCCAGTGCAGTACTGAGGGAGTGCTGCACTGTCGGAGGTGCCGTCTTTCAGATGAAACGTTAAACTGAGTCCCTGTCTGCCCTCTAAAAAATCCCGAGTCCCTATCTGCCCGTAAAAAATCCCATGGCACTATTTTGAAGAAGAGTAGGGGAGTTCTCCTTGTGTCCTGGCTAATATTTATCCCTCAACCAACATCACTAAAAACAGATGATCTGGGTATTATCTCATTGCTGTTTGTGGGACTTTGCTGTGCGCAAATTTGGTTGCCGTGTTTCCTTCATTACGACAGTGACTACACTTCAAAAAGTATTTCAATGGCTGTAAAGCACTTTGGGACGTCCTGAGGTCATGAAAGGTACTATAAAAATACGTCTTTCTTTCTAACATCATCAACAATATGAAACCACAACTTTATAAGTTACGATGGCCCCTGAAGCATCCAGAACTAGACCTGTCACATCAACTGCTCGCTCTTCTTAGTTTAACCTGCATTTCTCCAACATCCATAGCATTTCCTCAATCTTGATTCTCTCCATTTCCATCTCTAGTCAACCTGTCTCATCTTCTGTTTCTCACTGAAACCCAGGTTTCACTTATTTTACTCTTACATATTCTAATCCACCTTCTTATCCAGAGGGGCTGGGTGTGCTTTATTTGTCCTGATGTCCCTGCTGCTTGCCGTAGCTCCTTTGAATCACCGAACGTTGATCTCTTGGGCTTAGAAATATCCCCTCTCAACATTAAACTCATCTGTTTTCTCCTTTGTTCTCCTAATGTTGGTTGCTCTCTGGAACATCTCAACTTCTTGTCAAGAAAATTCAAATTTATCAGTTTGAAGTTGGCCCATGCTGAAATCAACATTCTTGGTAACTTCAGTGTTTACCATCTTCTACTGATCAGGTCAGCAGTAATACTGAATTCTTTGCTGCACAGAAAGACCTTAAGCAATTTTTCTACCTGTAGCTTATCTCTATCGTTGATCATCCTGGTAATTCAGCTAATCTCCTAGATCTCTTCCACACCTGCAGTCCTAACTCTTACGCTGATATCTGTTTCCTTACCAATAAGCTCTTCTGACCACCATTTCATAGTTAGCTCTTACTGAATAACTTGCGACAAATCACACTCTGCGAACCAGTTCCATCTTGTTTGCCGCTATAAGTCAGCCAATTGGAAGGCTCTTCCAGAATTCCTTGCTGCCTTTTCCCGGTTCAACTGTAGCTTTCACTATTTTGACTCTTCTGTCTGTGCCAGTGAAATAACTGATGTTATTCCAGCTGGCATAGCAGGTTTTATACCTCACTCTTCCCCTTCTGTTAGATCTGGTATTAGATCGTGGTTCAATCATCCCTGCCGCTCTGCTATTTCTTGTAAAAATTCTGCCTCTTGCAATTGGGATCTTAATCCATCTGAAGTATCCTGAGTCAATTATTTGTAACTTCTGTAAATGCACTATCAGAGCTGCTAAACCCAGCTTCATTGAAAACTGCTGTCTTCCTGCCCCTCCAGTAGCCCCTCCTTCCAGTCCCTTGCCAAAACTGTCGCTTGTACCTTGTACCTTCTGCGAATCTTTCTTTTTACCCCTCTTCTGTCTGGTTGTTAGCTCTCATAAAGAGAAAGCTGGGAGCCAACTTTAAGTCACTCTGCTGGGCAGGTACAGGGCGGGAAGCAGCCTGAAACTCGCCGTGCGGTACTTATCCCCCCCGTTCCCACCCTCCGCCATTTCCTGGGGGCTTCCACATGGGCGCCCCAGGGGCCTGCTTGTTAATCGGGGTCCTATGATGTTTATAGGACCCAACACAATTTATAGGTACCAATGGGCAGAGTAAATGGCACGCCCACTCCGCCTATTGGTACCAGGAATTGAGCAGCCCAACTAACCAGCAGTCCGTAAAGGGACCGCTTTAATCCGCTCAGGAAAAGATGCGTTTTATTTCTTTTCTTTGATTTTTGCAGGACTCCCTCTTGACCCCACTAACATTTTCGGACCTGTCCTTGCCCCCTTTGTCATTGCCTCCCCCCACCCCCCCCCCCCCAGATAAAAGTTCCAGCTCAGCTCCCACATTGGAGCCACCAGAATTCCCGAGTTACCTGTGAGTGATGGTCTAATGTAAATGAGGCCCATCCCTCAAAATGGCTCTGGCTCGGGCTGTCCACTGATGATAGCGGGTAGTCAGCATGATTGTATCACCTATTGCCCACCCAATGTCTGCCCAACGTCCCAAGGTGCTTCACAGGAGCGTAATCAGATAAAATTTTGACACCGAGCCACATAAGGAGATATTAGGACAGGGCTTGGTCAAAGAAACTGGTTTTAAGGCGCGTCTTAAAGGAGGAGAGCGAGGTAGAGAGGCTACCTACATCTAATATTTAAAGATCTTAGTAAAGACCATTCCTCCATCGTTCTATTTGCCATTATGACAGACATTACATTTTACTTTGACTATGTCTTGGATTGTGTGCTCTTTGTACTTGAATATCTCTCGTCCCAATGGTATTACTTCTATTGTCCTTACAATATGCCCCTTCAAACTCCTTTAAACTCTCACTCCCACTTCATCTTTTCTCCAGCTTTGAAAATTTGTTTGTGTTGACAATTTGCCCAAAAACACACAGGGGGTAGATTTTGACTTTTGGGCGGCGAAGAGGCCCCAGTCGTTTTAAAGCTCCGGCCTCATTTAAAATGGTGAGGTGGGCTACAGAAAGCTAAAGAGGCATCCCAACACAGCTCGCCAGATTGAACACTGGACATTGGGCCAGAGTGGCCGCCAGCAATGTAAGCAGTGGTCTGGGTGGCGATCACGGAGGGTGGAGCTACTGGGGCGGCAGCGGCCCAGATTATTTATTTGTAGATACCACAAAAATAATTGCAGACTTACCTTTAGAGGGCCTCTGCTCTTCCATCGCCCATGGAACTGATCGGAGCCCGCGCTACACAGGTTCTGACCAGTTCCTACCTGAAATGGCAAACAGAGTCCTATTTACGTCATAGGACCTGATTTTCATACTAAAAGGGGCCTATCGCCTGAATGAGGCAGGCGCTTTGGGCAACCGACAATAGGACCCTTTTAAAATGGAGCCGGCCGCATCGGCAGTGTTAATGGGGCAATAAAGCTACTGACCCCATTTTGAGGCCATTAACGCCAGGCGAGGGCACCCAAAATCGACCCCACAATCTCTTTTACCCGTCCAATTCCCACCTTGCTGAGCTGACATTGGTATTTTCTAAAGTTCAGAAAGTTGCTATTGCTCTTGAGGTATTCATCACCTTGAAACTTTTGACCTAATCTGTGATCATCACTATGCTTTTTTAGTTTGGTCCTGTCCATTGGTCATCTTTTTACCTACTTTACATACCTCTGGAACTCTGCTCTTGAACACTTGGGGGGCTT
Organism: Heptranchias perlo; assembly: GCF_035084215.1. NCBI lineage: Eukaryota > Metazoa > Chordata > Chondrichthyes > Hexanchiformes > Hexanchidae > Heptranchias > Heptranchias perlo. The sequence continues at coordinate 54,942,297 of NC_090339.1, read as the reverse complement.
GTGTGATACAGTATTGCCATGGACATGTCCAAAGCCTCTGACAGGCTCTGGAACCATGCACTTCTGAGCAAGTTACTCTAATATGGCTTTCCACTGAAGTTATGGTTATCTATTTTGTTTCACTCTATCTGTGCTGTAGTTGACAGCTCATCCTCTGACTCTTTCTGTTAACTCAGTGAATCCCCAGGGCTCCATCATCTCTCCCACTGTGTTCCTTCTTCATATCAATCACCTCCTCCACTTATCACCCAACTGTATTCACTTTTTTGCTGATGATTCCACTCTACATTCATCAGCTTCCTTCAGATCACACATCCTCCAGTCATCCTGCACTGCAATGTCTGAATCACTACATCTTGATCTCCCCCATGCCATTCAATGGGGCAATGAAAATCTTGTTCCTTTTAATCCTTCAAAATCACCATTTTGCATGTGTCGTGCAAGTCTAAAAACAGCTATGACCTATCATCTTCTAATGGCTCAACCCTCAGTCCTTCTTCATCTATTGACAATCATGGTCTCACCATCATTGCTAAAGCTGCCTCCAAAATGTTCATATTCCTCGTTCATGCTGAACACTTTTTCCCTCAACAATTCAACTCACTATAAAACCCAAGTTCACCCAAGACTTGAATACTGCTTCCATATCTCTGGAGGCTCTTCCAGCAACTCTATCACATAACTGGACAGGATGTAAGAATAAAGCTTATCGCCTGCTAGATGGTCCCTTGCTCACCTCTAACCTCCAACCTCTCTCTCCTCATCATAACATTTCTTATCTTTCTGTATTTTATGGCTACTACTATGGCCAGGGCTCCTTGGAACACAAAGCCAACCAACATATCCAGCAATTCAGTCGAGCCTAAACCTGAATCAGGGAGAAGAATAGAGGGTGAGGAGACAGGGATAGAGAACTGCAGCGAGACCAGGATTGTGTTCCAATATCTTCTTCTTTGGCTCGATGTCAAATTTTTATCTTATTATGATCCTGTGAAGCACCTTGAAGTTTTCCAATGTTACAGGTGCTATATAAATGCAAGTTGCTGTCATTGTAGAGGAAGGATAATGATTCTTTCTCCCTATATCCTCACTGCATTGAAATCAAGAATCATTGCACAGACTCCTACTTTAATTCACTCATTCCCGAGGTCTCAAAAACTGGAATTCCTTACCACCCTCTGTCTTTCTTTTTACCTACAATCTTCAGGCTCCTAAAACGCAAGCTTAGTGTAATTTAATCATTACTTCATGATTTATCTGGTTTACTCTTCTTTTTTCCAGCCTTGGTGCTATCCTGTACTATAGGAACTTTACCCAGTGCCTTGGCTTTTCAAACAGAATACAGATCATTATTAGTGCTCTGTTTATATTATACAGGAACATTTTACATCGAATGTCGGTTGGTGATTTGTGGGATTGCGGTGGAAAATTGGACAACATCGGGCAGTGAGGCTGACCACTGCCACCCTGCTCCAAGATTCATTTCCTTCCCCAGCCTTCACCAAGATCGCAACTGGCCGTCCTCTCCCCGACCACCACCACCACCCCCTCTGCACGTGCAAGGGCCTGGGTTCCCTGCCCATTAACCTCCCCTCTGACCCTCTCACTGCTGCTGACCAGGAACTACTACAACAACAACTTGCATTTATATAGTGCCTTTAACGTAGTAAAACGTCCCAAGGCACTTCATAGGAGCGATTATCAAACAAAATTTGACACCGAGCCACATAAGGAGATATTAGGACAGGTAACCAAAAGCTTGGTCAAAGAGGTAGGTTTTAAGGAGCATCTTAAAGGAGGAGAGAGAGGTGGAGAGGTTTAGGAAGGGAATTCCAGAGCTTTGGGCCTAGGCAGCTGAAGGCACAGCTGCTATTGGTGGAGCGATTAAAATCGGGGATGTGCAAGAGACAAGAATTGGAGGTACGCAGAAATCTCGGAGGGTTCTAGGGCTGGAGGAGGTTACAGAGATAGGGAGGGGCGAGGGCATGGAGGGATTTGAAAACAAGGATGAGAATTTTAAAATTGAGGCATTCCCGGATTAGGTGTCAATGTAGGTCAGCGAGCACAGGGGTGATGGGTGAACGGGACTTGGTGTGAGTTAGGATAAGGGCAGCAGAGTTTTGGATGAGCTCAAGTTTATTGAGGGTGGAAGATGGGAGGCCGGCCAGGAGAGCATTGGAATAGTCAAGTTTAGAGATAACAAAGGATGAGGGTTTCAGCAACAGATGAGCAGAGGCAGGAACGGATATCTGCGGTGTTACAGAGGTGGAAGTAAGTGGCCTTGGTGATGGATATGTAGTCGGAAGCTCATCTCAGGGTCAAATAGGATGCCACGGTTGTGAATGGACTGGTTCAGCTTCAGACAGTGGCCAGGGAAAGGGATGGAGTTGATGGCTAGGGAACAGAGTTTGTGGTGGGGGCCAAAGACAATGGCTTCGGTCTTCTCAATATTTAATTGGAGGACATTTTTGCTCATCCAGTACTGGATGTCGGACAAGCAGTGTGACAAATCAGAGACAGTGGAGGGGTCGAGGGAGGTGGTGGTGAGTTAGAGCTGGGTGTCATCAGTGTACATTTGGAACCTGACTAGGTGAAGTCCCTGGGATAGTGGTGAGAATGCCTCAAAGTCCCTTGATGGAGGGAGAGGACCTAGTAACAGCCTCCTTTCCCTCCATTTCAGCCCAATCCCTATATCTGCTAAAGGCCCCATTCTCAGCTGAAGCCTTCAGTAAAAAAATTTATACAAGTCTACGGGGCTCTTCTACTACTTTAGGTGGCCTCCAGTCTCTTCTGGTGGGACAATGGCCAGTATTTTCCTTCTTGGCATTGGCGGGCTCCCTCTTGATGGCAAGGATCACGCCGGGAACCAGCCATGCATGACAAACAACCCCCAACCCAGGGAAACGGGTCAGGGTTATGGCAGGGTCACTATGGCAGATGGAATTCCCACCTTGCTGCTATGCTACTGAGAAGAGGAGAATCCAGCCCCCTTCGTCACAGTCTGATGTTATATGATGTGGATTAGCACTCGATGATTCCCCACATCAACAGCACCTTATCTCATCTGTCCTGCCTCCTTGACCTAACTGTTGGTCACCTTCCCCCACCTCAATCTCTCCCTTCCTGGCTCAGGATCCATTTTCCCTTTGTCTATTTGTGAAGCACATTAAGAAGTTTCTTTGATTGAAGGCGCTTTATAAATACAGGTTCAGGAGTCAATGAGTGGAGAGGCATTGCCCTACAGGAAAGGATGGTAAATAAATGGGTGAGTTACGCAGGTCACACTCACACACCTACAGGTGTCATTTCTAGGTATAGCCAGAGGCTTGGAAGCAGGCTACCGACTTATTCTCTGTTAGGAATGGCATGTAGCACTGAGAAAGGCGGGGGTGGTGGAGGGAACTAAAAAAGTACCCAAGACAGGCTGCCAGGCAACCAGAAACCAAAATGTGTAAATCATTCGACAGAACTCAATCACAAGTTACACATCTGAATGTGGCTCAGTGGGTCTCTCTCTTTACATTCTGAGTCAGAAGGTTGTGGGTTCAAGTCCCACTCTGCAAGACTTGAGCACAAGATCTAGGCTAACACTCCAGTACTATTGGAGGTGCTATCTTTCAGATGAGATGTTAAACTGAGGCCCTGCCTACTTTCTCAGGTGGATGGAAAAGATCCCATGGCACTAATTTGAAAAAGAGCAAAAGTACACTTCATTAAAGTGTATTAGGACTTCCTGCAGTTGCACAAGGCATTATATAAATGAAAATTCTTTCTCTCCGATATTCTTTTCTGTTGCCATAAGGTGTGGGACGACAGTGCTGAATTTGTCCACAATTTCAACCAATAGAAAGGGTCACAAGACTCCTGTAGTAGTGCAGACCTGCATTTGGAAATTCATCTTCCATCACATAAAGTCCGCAACGTTTGATTCGAGATAAAATTGTGATAAAATGATTAATCAGAGCGATGAGTGTTTGCTAGATAAGAAATTCATTTTTACTGTATTAGGTGAATTGATAATAAAATCAAAGCACTGAAACAACACACTGGATAAGTGCCATGTATATTAAATATATTGTTTAGAGGTCATAGTTTCCCTTTCAGCAGAATCATGATCTTTAATAAAATACCAGAACTATGACAGTATCGAATTGTGCATCATATACAGGTTTCCAATAATTCTGATGAAAGAATATTGTCCCTTTAAACATGATTAGAGGTGGTGCTCTGACATTGTAAGCTAGCCAACGGCAATGAAAGGAACTTTGATAAAGTAGCAGCACAAAGTAATAGAGTTCATTACGCATGCCTACCCCGTTTTCTACACCGAGCAAATTGTTGCTTAGATCAAGTTATTAAATTCAGCTTGTTTGTATGAATCTGCAAAATCTGTTTACCACAAGGGAATATGTGCATACATTTGAGTCTTATTCATCTTTGTAAACTGAACCATCTCATTCCCCCACCCCCACTCACCAGCCTTTTATGTTTACTGAAAAGCCCCTTTCTACTGTGGTGAAGTTATGTTTGAAGTTCAGTCCTGTTTGTTATTTAAAGAGACATACGTCCTGCTGGATAGGTTGGGAAGGTGGTTGATTGAAGCTTAAGTGGTTACTAGTAGCAACCATATGTGCAACACATTGTTTGGACAACGTATCAAGCACCACATTTGGGATGGTGGTAAGTCCATAGTATTTAAACTGTGGAATCATCCAATAGAAATCTCCCCCTGAAAACTCATGATCATGCCTGACCTTTGACCTGGAAAAAGGCGGAGCCAGCTGGTGTACAGGTGTGCTTGCAGGAACCTTAAAAAAAAGTGCATTTTTTAAAAAATACCTCATAAGAAAATGACCATGCAATATACCCTTGTGCTTTATAAATACATAGAAAGCATGTGACTCCCTTAAAGAAAGGTTACTAGGGAAATGCAGAATCAGATCGATATTGTCTTGTTTAAAGTGATAGAAAGACTGATATGTGTGAGTGGCAAGGATTTCACATCTGCAGTGTTCACCATTGTTTGTTCCCTTGGTGCGAGCAATAAATGGAGTCTTTGTAACAGATGCTGAGGTTTGGTACAGATTGGACGTTCCATTCTCTTAAACAGAAACTTTGATAATGATGCACCTGATCCCACATTTCTTTAAGTGCCATTGCAGATGTTCTGATGACAGAGCACCAGACTCTAGAGAGATGCGGGAAACTCGATTTTAACTCCTGGGTGGGAACGCAGCCAAGTGAGCGGCTGGCCCTTCCGGGTGTGGTAGCAGGTTTTTGGGGCCGGCCCCCCGTTAGCGTGCCGCTTGTCGACTTCCTGATCAAAACGGCCGGGAGATCAACAGGACAAGGCTGCCTGGGTCTTAAAATATGGCGGATTGGAAGCTGCCGCTGGAGACTCGGTGAGGGGGGCAGGGCGGGGGTGGGGAACGATCCCCTGGCACAAGCCTAAATGGATTGAAGGGACTCGGGGAGGGGGATTGTGGCTGGGCAATAGGGGAGGGGGAAGTCAGGGTGAGGGGAGGCCCAAGGTTTCCTTGTGGGGCATGGAGGAGAAATGTTATAAACTTACCTTACTGGACCTCTTCTGGCCCCAACGCAGCTTTCAATCGCTTTGGCCTGGCCGGGAAGCCAACACTGCTCCCCCACTCAGGCCTCAGGTAAAAATGGAAGTCGGGCCTCACAACATCCTCTGCAAATTTAAAGAAGGACCTGCCAGCTTCCGGCGTGTATCTGTCCTTGCCGCCTGCAATTTAGATTGCCGTAGCAAGCGAGTGGGTAAGTCCCCCGCTCCATTTTAACTGCTTTCCACCTGATTTCCACTAGGCAGATTTTTGGGGGAGGGGGGTGGGGGGTTAAAATTCCCCCCACAGTTTCAAATTCCGAATTTCAACTGATGACCAAGCTTGCTCACCCTAACTGGGTGTCCATACCTAGTTCTCCAATGGGCGGGGTGGACTCCATCTCAAGGATGAGCGAGAATGAGCCCTTCCTCACCCCACCTTCCATTTCCCAATTGCAGAAGGGGGTCTGCTTAGAAGTTTGCGACAAAAGGAGGAGTTATTGTAACAGAGGCCGCGGGAGGAAACCTGGGATGAAAAAAGCAACAAAATCAAACAGTGCTGGGAACTGTAATAATTTAACAAGTATTTATAGATGTTCCTTTGCCTCAATAACTGTCCGTTTTTTTTTGTTCAGTCAATTGGATGGCATTGGGTCCCATCAGAACAGCTACAAGCGCTCCCTGGAAGGATGGCAAATCCAAACTAAAAAATGCTAGTAAAAAAATTGTTCAAACTATAATGGTGTAATTCAAGTCAATAAAATTATCGATCTCTTGCAATGTCCAATGGTTGCACACACTTCAGCAAATGTCAATATTTCATAATGTGTGTAAATTACAGCCATTCCTTTAACAATCAGGATCTGACAATTGGACAACTGAGGTCCAGCAAGAGCAGCGAAGATAGAATTCTTTCATCAGCAAGGCGAACTGCTGCTGTTATTTATAGTTTTGCCTTTTCATTCAATCTTGGAGTGGAGGAACAGAAAAAGTGAATCAGTAAGAAGAGAACAAAATAAGGAGATGTCACCTTTACCTTACCTTCAATCAGGTGACTGGAAGTCTACCAGGAAAATCAGAAAAGGTTTAAACAACAGCTTCAACTATTTGTAGCAGCGATTGGAGCAGATGAAAAAAAGTGAAAAGAGGAAATCATCCATGTTCCTACGTGTTTTTGATATTCTTCAACTTTGAGGAAAATGAGAATCTGATCTGGATATTTCAATAAGTGGCCTAGAAACCAGCCCTGGCCCGAAAACCCAGGTCAACTGTAACGCTCCTGCTGGTGACTTCAATCAGCTAACTCAGACCAGGAATCTAATATAGGACCTTCTTTGTCTGTATGGCTCTGTTCCACACTGTGCAGTGGCTTTTCCAACTGAGCCATCAGGGAATTAGTGTTGCGACCTGACCAGTTTTGGACCGCTTGGTCGATTCGTGAGTGGAAAACAGACACCGAGGGGATGAAATTCATCTCGGGCAGTGGTGAAAATTGGGTGGGGCGTAAAACTGGCTGCCAATTTGCTATCACCCGCTTTGTGCTACTACATCAGCTAATGGTCCTATCCTCAGGATTTGGGGTCTCCATCCTGGGGCTAGGGTGGGAGGGAGTTCCGCTCCACCGCACTAACGCCAGCAGCGTGGGACCCCGGGGATTGCAGGGCCCTATATTGTTCTATTGGTTCTCCCCTCTCAATTGCTTTACTTCAACTTGCTTTGTTTCCTTTCTGACTTCCTTGGTTTCTGTCCTTGTTTTCTGTTACTTTTTTTTCTGCTACAGGGAAATGACTATAGCCTCTTCCTTGAAATTGGACCTCTGATTCCCTTTATCCAGCTCGTTCTTTGGGACCTGACCCCGATTGCTTCTATCCAGCCTCTTATCTTACTCTTTCTATCCAGCTCCCTCTCTATACCACTAGTTCAGTTCTGAGAGAGGAGCAAAGCTACATTTGTTTAAAAAAACCTAAAAGCCTGGTATCAATGTATCACATGCTAACGCTCCTGTGAAGTGTCGTGGGACGTTTTACTACGTTAAAGGTGCTACATAAGTACAAGTTGTTGTTGTTAACTGTGGTCAAACTCTTTACCAGATCTGCTCATTCTGGGTACTCTGTGCCTCAAGTCTCTTCCATTCTTATGCAAGTTCATATAATTTTATGTGGTGCCATAGAAACTCATAGAGAACTTTCTGTTATACAAGGGATGTCGGGTAAGCTGTACCTCCTATCATGTCAGATCAACTCTACTTATCATGGCAAGATAGGAACGAAAGGGGCCAAGTGAAATGAGTTAAGAGGCAAATAGCACCTGGGTCTGGTATGCGGCTCAACCATAACTATGTGTTATAGCAATCCAGGGGTGTGGGGAGTCCTTGCTGAGGGACCATAGAATCAGCAGCGCACCTATGCTGGAACAAAAGTTTTATTGGGACAGTGGAAATTCCATAGATCAGGCAAATCTCAAAGAATTCCTAGCCTGTAGCTGAATCGTCACCAGGAACCCCATAAAGAACAGAATCCCTGATAATATAGAGATGGCGGAGTGTAGCTCTTACGTGTTATTTTGCCACTGCCGTCTGTAAGTTCTCCTGTATTGTGATGTTCACACTCCATTGTGGACACACAGCTGCACACTGCACTGTGGCAGCACAGGTGTCTGAATATTTGCCTGAAAAAATATGGTCAGTAGGTTTCGTTTTTGTCTTAATGGCTGTGTTTCCTTTTAATATTGTGCTACTCGTCTATTACTTTAAAGATTAGTTATCTCTAGCTACCAACGTCAATAAATGTTGCATTGCTTTAGCTGCCATGCAATCCTGTAGGAATGATAATTGTCTCGACCTGGCATGCAGTACTGTATTCAAATTGCTTCACTTAAACAGGAGGCTATCCGAGCCAGACTGAAGGAGATTATTCTGTCTGGCCTTGCTGTGTGCAGCATCTGTGTTAATAGAATTTATTTCTGCAGTCATTCTCAACTCCCTGTTGTGTATTCAAGCAATGTGTGGGCTTCTTCCAGCTAGTCAGCAAGCAGCAGAACATAATCAAATATATCAGGGAGAGGGAAAAAAAACCCCTCTCTTTTCAACCACACGTCTTGCAACGAGGTTAAGAAGTTTTTTTAATATATCCTCAGTAAATGATAGCTTCGAGGCTTCATGATTATTGATGAGAAGGATCTGGCACATTTTGAAAACATTCATATGGGATCTATTAAAATAACTTCTATCAGATTTAATTATGAGTCAAAACAACAGCGTACAAATATCTCTTTTAACATTCACTTCGTGTTAAGGTGGTATTACATGTGAAATATGACACACACTGTGCTGCCATTTTCAAAGCTGGTCTTATTGTTGTTTTGGCAAAAGCCCTTTTACTAATAGTGAGTTAATCATTAATAGCAAGTCACAGGAATTCCATAGTTGCCGTGAATTCTATGCCCAAGAATGAACTACTTTGCTAAATCAGCAAAGACAGTTGTCAAGGTTACCTATATGTAATCTATTTAACCGGTTCCCAAAACACCAATCAAGGTCAGATAGCTCAGTGAAGGAGCACCGTATGAGTAGACTCATACAGTACACGGCTTTGTATCAAGACAGCAGGGAAGAAAAAACTCATTAGGAAATCAAAAGCTACGATGAGCGAAGTGTTAATTGTTAGTCTCGTGCTTTTTCTCTGCCCTAAGAAATACACTGACATTAAACAAAAATGTTAACAAAAACAAAATAAGAAACTGGTACTCTCCACATTGCCTAATGTGGAATAAGAACTAATGTTGGGGCATATTTGCATATGAAAAAATGAAACTAATTGTATCTATGGGGAACTGATGTGAAACAATCAATTGTGCTGGCTTCAGCAGACAGAGTGCAGCTTGTTAAATCCTGCTCTGTATAATCAATCTGGATTGCAATATGCAGATGTCGTACCAGTGACAGGGCAGTCCACTGTGAGCTTGTAAAATTACATTTTGGAAATCTGGCACATCCGATCTGATGCACGCAGGGTTCTAGACTGCCAGTTACTTACCCCAATTCTGACTATGAACTGTCACGTCGGGTGAGCTTAGAAAAGACCTGCTAAAAACAAATGTTCAGCACTGAAACCCCATTGTTGCTTAAGGAAAGGGAGCTTTAGAGCATGGCAATGGAAGGTGCAAAACTGCCATCGTCTCAGCTAGACACGGAAAATACAAATAAATAACCTTTGAGCCCTGGCTGTTGAGTTGATCAGAGTAGGTGCTTATCCCTCCTGGGTAAGGTGAAAGCTTCAATTGTCTAAGATAACCTCCTTTTCCCAGCGACATTGAGTGCTGCAAATGGCATGGCTCATTTCACAATAGCAAAAGCAGGCTGTTGTTTGACAATCTAAAGGGGGCTTGATGGAAGAATACGTTAAATACTTTTGAAAAGAAGTGACTGAATGAACTGTGACAGAGATAAATGAGGAAGCCCTGCCTGAGGTTTCTGTAATAGCTGCGTAGTATGGGATTATTACCACAATCACTCCGAGAATATTACAATTACTGATATCTTCTAATATGATGGTCATGTTTTTGATGGTGACGTACTAGGAAAGAATAGCTGGGTATTCTTAGCAAAGAGTCCTTTGATATCTGGTAAATGGAGTGTTGCAGTTTTTACTGCAGAGTAGGCATTCAAAGTGTCAGTGAGTTATGCAATGGGAATTCCAAACAGCTCTCAGTGAGGTATATTGCAAAATTGTTCTGTCGACTGGTGAGTCTTTGGCAGACTATAAAGAAACTTTCATCATCACTGACGGAGTTTGATGAGTAATATCAGAAGTAATCATAGCATGATTTTAATACCAGTGATAATCATTATGAGCTCTGTTAACACCAGGGGAAGGGGTTCATTTCAAAGCACTTGAGATTAAAATGCCGCTTAATTTATAAATCCGGGTTTATTAACATTACACTGTTTTTACATTTCTCTTTAACCTGGTGATTGAAAAGCCTGCTGCCACAGATAAATGCTTTTCTGTTAAGATTCAAGGGAACTCACTCAGACAAAAGTCACATTGGACTGGACTAGATTGCTCTGTCTCCCACTCTCACAATTTTTTTGGGAGGGAAAAGTATATCTGTGACTCTAGGTCACACAGGAACTTTCTTAGTTTTCAATCTAGTTTGACCTCTTTGCCATATTATGGTCTGGATTTGCTTCAGGGGTTTCTGCAAGATTCCAGCGGAGTCCAGAAGTGTCAATTGGGAGTGACATGTGACAGGGAGGCCTCCCACCAAATCCCCCCCCCCCCACCAAAATGCCTCGGAGGCACTCCCCACACCCCCGAGGTGGGCTGCTAATAGAGGTTGCTAATAACATCGGGAGTCCGCCATGAATATGTAATGAAGGTGCACTAAGGAAAATTGGACTGGGTCTGTGCCAAGTTACAGTGACAGGCAGAAGTCCAGTTCTGGTGACACTTTATCTCTAAATCCACCACTGAGGACAATCCCCGCGATCAACTTATTATTTTCCTCTAAATAAACAGATTTAAGTGTCAGCCGTGGCTCAGTTGGTAGCACTCTCACCTCTGAGTCAAAAAGTTGTGGGTTCAAAACCCTCTCTAGGTACTTGAGCATATAAATCTAGGCTGACACTCCAATGCAGTACTGAGGGAGTGCTGCACTGTCAGAGGTCCTGTCTGCTCTTTCGGGTGTATGTAATAGATCCCGTGGCACTATTTGAAGAAGAGCAGGGGAATTCTCCTGATATCCTGGCCAACATTTATCCCTCAACCAACACCATCTAAACAGGTCATGATCACATTGCTGTTTGTGGGATTTTGCTGTTTGCAAACAGGCTGCTGCATTTTTCTACATTACAACAGTGACTACACTTCAAAAGTACTTAATTGGCTGTCATGCACTTTGGGACGTCCAGAGGTTATGAAAGGCGCTATATAAATGCTAGTTTTTTCTTAATCAAGAGCACCAGTTCCAGCCAATCACTTGCTCAGGGGCCATTCACTGTAGTACTGGGGCACAGATCTACAATTTCCCCATCCTGGACTTCAGTCGTGCAACTTGGGGATGGGGGGAAGGGTGCGGGAGGCATTAATAGCTGTAGAACCAAGAGCACCATTAAAGTTCAACTTTAAGAGAGTTATTTCACTGCATGGAAACAACCTTTTATCCAATCGAATGGGAGGGGATTGAAGATGGCAGAGCAAGAAAGGAAAGCAACATGACAAAGTACGCCCGAAATAGTCGGCGCGCTTAATAAGTTATAAATGCCACCCTTGTAATTGACTCCTTATGGTAACGGCAAATGGTTAGCTCCATTTTCCCGATATAGTCGGCTGCCCGTGATAAGCGTAAGTGGTGGGCACTGTTTTGTAAAAATCACATCATCTTAAGACAAAAACCTTAGAAAAGTGGTTTCTGCAACAAAAACTTTAGGATCCTGCAGAGAAATGTGCATTAATTGCACATTAATTGGGATGTGGTGCAGAGAACAGCCGCACTTGTTACATGATTGGAGTGCAGAGAGAAAAGATGTCAAGAATGAGATAGGTAACGGCAATAAAGCAAAAGGTGCAGGAGCAGTCTGGTGACATTGTCAAACTGCACTCAGCACACCCCACTGCTGCTGGCTTTCAATAACACTTACTGATGTCACCCAGTGGTGTTTTGACAGCACATTGATCATGAAAATGTACTGACAATCCCAATATTGCAAAATACCATCCGTGCTTTCATTCATTCTTCCCTGAAAACAAAAGGGTTTTTTCTTTCTAATGGTTGGCCCAACCCGTGAGTTATTGATCTGCAATGATTATCACGGGCTTAATTATGATCAGGATATGCCATGCTGCTTGCTATTAGTGTGACAGCTTTCATTAGCTGTCAGTCAGGTCAGTGGCCTGAGGGGAAAGAGGGAAGAAGTGACTCTGTTTATAGGCCCAGCCTCAGATACTCAACCCAGGGGCATCGAAGACATGTCTCTTTCTGGTAAATCAATGGAGCTTTATTTATTTTTTCTGTGTTGAGTATGTGGAGAAAGTAACTGTTCTACTCAGATATCAGCGTATGCTCCTGCCTGCAGACTCATAGCTGCAGTGACCATAAAATGAAGGACCCAAAATAACATAGAGCGTTGGAGACACATTGCAGGAAGGGCTGGCCTGCTTCCCGGGGCTGCAATGGATTGTTGCACAGACACCTGCCGAGGACAAGACTTGAACTGATGCACGATCACCTTGCTGGTGTCTCTTACGATATGGTCTTAACCCTGTATATTATTTACACCGGCACATCTTTCTCGCTGCGAGCGCAAGTTAAAATTTGTATTTAAAAGATACACCCTCAGAGCTGTGAAATTTGCGAGTTGATAAATAGCCACCGTGCACTGAATAAATGACAAGGCCATGGGCAGAGTCGTTTCTCAGAGTTCAGGAGCTGATTTTGAGAGTACATTAGCCAGCTCCAATGTATATTGTTATTATGCTACAGTTTTTGAAGCACAGGATTTAATAATAAGAACCAGGTAAAGATTAGTGTCACCTCACCCTTACTGTGCTGAGCTGGTGATGTTTGATATTGCTCTAAGTGTCATTTTGGATCATTGGCAGCACTGTCTTGAGTTAGAAGGTTGTGATTCAAACCCTGACATCAGCTGTTGAGCACGTAATCTAGGCTGACACTTCAGTGCTGTGCTGAAGGAGTGCTGTGTTATCAGAGCTGCTGTCTTTCAGATGGGATGTTAAATTGAGGCCCTGTCTGCCTGTTCAGATGGACAGAAAAGATCCCATGGCACGACTTAAAGAACAAAAAAAATGGGGGAGATCTCGTGGGGTCCTGGCCAACATTTATCCCTCAATCAACACCGGCAAAACAAGATTAACTGGCCATTTACCTCATTGCTGTGTGCAGTTTGGCCAATCTGTTTGCCCACAAAGCAGCAGTGACCATGGGGTGGATTTTATTTCCCAGGCGGGAACATGGCCTAGCAAGAGGCCAGCTCATCCAGGACCAGCAGCAGGGAAGTTGGGTCAATTTAAATGGCTAGGCCTCATTAACATCCCGCTTGCCTACTTCCCAACCAAAAAGGGACGGGAAGTCGGTGGGAAGTGGCTGCCCGTCTGTTATAAACACATGATTTGGAGGCCGTCAACAAGGCACCCAAGGAAACAGTCCCCGGCACAAGGTAAGAGGCCATGAGGGCAAGGGGAGGGGAAATTGCGGTTGGGGGAGTGAGAAAACCTGGGGAAGGGGAAAGCCCATTGTTTCCATGCGTGGCCTGGAGGAGCTCCTTGTGGCCCACAAGAAACTTTACAACAACTTTTTTTTTAATTACCTTGCTGGGCATCTTCTGTTGGAAGACTGGAGAAGATAACAGAGATAGGGAGGGGCGAGGCTATGGAGGGATTTGAAACACAAGGGTGAGAACTTTAAAGCAAAGTGTGACAACTCTTACTGAAACAACAATATATCATTCAAATGATCATATATATATATATAGGAAAAGGAAAAATTTGCAAGGCTATGGGGAAAAATCAGGAGCATGGGACTAATTGGATAGCTCTTTCAAAGAGCCGGTACAGGCACGATGGGCCGAATGGCCTCCTTCTGTGCTGTAAGATTCTATGATTCTATGAAATGATGATCCTCTCTCTACCTGATGAGATAAGTCCTTGCTCTATCAAGGCTCAAAGATTTATTTATACCAAGCCTGTGAAACTTGCTGACCAAGATACAGTCAGGTCAGGAAGCAGCTTGCAGGGAAAAGCCCAAACGTGGTAAACTTGCTCTGTATGTGTTTCAGTGCGAGGCACTGAGGCGTTGTGTACACCTCAGCACAAATGCTTTGCAAAAGCAATTCTCTTTCAGTAATGGAACTGACGTGACTAATATTATAAGTAAGCAGCATTGAAACTGGGCACCGAGCACACCCCAGGAAAGAGTAACATCTACAGCTGTCAAAATGAAGTAGGTAAAAGGTTCAAAAATATTTCTTGAGTAAATAATTTTAGGGGTTTTTCCAACCCATGAGGCTAGAAGTCACAGTTAACAATATCAGCAGATGAAAGATTAATACTTCATGTATGAAATTTCTCCTCCCTCCCCCCATTTTACCATTTTGTTTTTAAAAAGCAGCAAGGATTGCCGGCTGATAATATTGCCAACGGTAATTTCTAGCTTATAGTATTTAAATTAGGGAAGCAGTATTTTTAGGGAAGTTAATTAAACCAATGTATAATGCACACATTACAGTCAGTTACAATATGAAGTGCAGTCACTCTGAGGGTAGACCATGACTTTGTGCGAGAGTGTAAAATGGGTGAGAGCGAGTTGGCAGCCCGTTTTACACCTTTCCTGATTTTTATTTCCAACGGATGGGCTGGCAACTCACTATCACCCATTTTACACTATCGCACAAAAGTCAAGATCTACCCCACTGTCTTAGTTCTCCAGCAGTACGCAGTTAATTACGGAATGGGAAATTGAAACCACGAATGCTGGAAACCAGAAATAAAGCAGAAACCACTGTAGCTGCAGAGCAGCTCAACCAGTGCCTGAAAGAGAAAGATAGGTTAACTATCCCCGTTCGCCCATCACCGTGTGCTCACTGACCTACAATGGCTCCCGGTCTGGCAACGCCTCGATTTTAAAATTATCATCCTTGTTTTCAAATCCCTCTATGGCCTCGCCCCTCCCTACCTCTGTAACCTCCTCCAACCCTACAACCCCCCAAGATATCTGTGTTCCTCCAATTCTGGCCTCTTGCGCACCCCCGATTTTCATTGCTCCACCATTGGCGGCCTAGGCCCTAAACTCTATAACTCCCACCCTAAACCTCTCCACCTCGCCACCTCTCTCTCCCCCTTTAAGACTCTGTTTAAAACCTACTTCTTTGGCCAAGCTTTTGGTCACCTGTCCTAAAATCTCCTTGTGTGGCTCGGTGTCAAATTTTGTTTGATAATCGCTCCTGTGAAGCACCTTGGAACGTTTTACTACTTAAAGACGCTATATAAATGCAAGCTGTTCTTGTTGTTAACAAACCCTCCAGCAAACCCTTCCAATGGAGGCGCCCGTCTGAAATGTCAATCTATCTTTCTCGAATCCTAACTGACCTGCTGTGCATCTCTAGACTTTCCGTTTTTTTTTCCTACAAGCTACATATTAATCCACCTTGTGCCTTGACCTCGATTGGTAACAGCACGCTTCGCAGAATTGATATTTCACAAGAGTAAAACCAGGGAACGATGATCTGAGGGTTGGCACGATGACTCAGTGGGCAGGCGTACAAGAGCACGCACTCGTGCCGGGTTCCTGCTACTTGTCAAGCTGTCGGGGAGGTGGAGAGCAAAACCCAAGTGTCTCCTCTGAGTGAAGGGGGAGAAAGAAACTGAGGGAAAATCACCTCCGGCTGTTCTCGCACACCTTGTGGTGACTATTTACACAGTGGTATTGGCAGCTGCCTGGGGGCAAACTTTAAAAAAGGTGCAGTCAATTAAAAAGTGATAACACAGATGTTCACAGATTATTTAAAGACCTTTTTAAAATGTTTTACAAGCTAAGTAGCTCCAGCATAGTCAGACTACAACATGCAGACTGTTCACTGAAATAATACCATGGCAAATACTCCAAACACAAATAGGAATTGCTGAAAGCAGGCAACTTATAGAATGTGAGTGTTAGTGGAGTAAACTGATCGGCGATAAAATAGGGCTTAAGTAGAAACTCTCTGTTCAATTTTACTCATCTCCTGGCAACAGTATCTCAGCACTGACTAATGCAAAAAGGCCATCAAAACCCTTAAGCACACCCCAGGTTACTATTGCCCTCCTGAAGGATCTGTGGCAGCAAGCCCATCATCGCCACTGAGACAGCCCCAGCTCAACTCACTGCTGTCACTGACACATGCGGGAGTTTGCACTGAGTTTCCCAGTTCTACCGCCGTATCTGCGATTGTGCCAAGCTCCAGAAATTCTGGAAATTTGCTCTTTTCATAGAACAGAATCATAGAATGATGCAGCACAGAAGGAGGCTATTCGGCCCATCGTGCCTCTGCCGGCTCTCTGAAAGAGCTACCAGTTAGTCCCACTCCCCTGCTGTTTCCCCATAGCCCTGCAAATTTTTCCACTTCAAGTATTTATCCAATTCCCTTTCGAAAGTCATTATTGAATTTGCTTCCACTACCCTTTCTGGCATTCCAGAACATTACAACTTTTCTATCCAAAATATTTTTCAGTTTCATATTCAATCTGCAAACTATACATTGAGCACTTCAGATGGATCTCTTAACTCAGGGGGTATCGAAACTGTGGCCTATGGGCCACTTACAGCCTGCAAGCCCGGGCTATCAGCTGTCGCAGCCCAGGCAACTCAGTCACATTTTGGGGTTATATTTTTGAATTGTTGGTGCCCGCTGTTTGGATTTTGAAGGCCTGGAGATTCGGAAAAAAGGCTGTTCATTGGTGGATGAATCCTAAATCAAGACCTGTCTGCAAACACATAAATTAATAAGAAAATGGATTTAAACATTATAGAGTAGATCTTCAGCGCGCTCATCTACAACGAGAGGCCTGTCCTGCGGCGCGCGTGGTGTGGACTAAATCAATAGGCAGAAAATGTCAGACAGCGTTCCTGCAGTTTTCTGATCTGTGTTCGAGTTGGGCCAGGGACCTAGCCACGGGCAAAGACGCAGAACATTTATCCCTATATTTCCTCCCCAAGGCACCCATGTGGCCCACAAAGGCAAACAGCTCAGGTACCCCTGTCTGAAAGGATTAGTCTAAGTGGTGGATCATGGTAATAGAGAAAGAGAGACAGAAAGATTTGCATATATATAGCGCCCTTCAGAAGTTATGCTGCAGCTGTACAAAACCCTGGTTAGACCGCACCTGGAGTACTGTGAGCAGTTCTGGGCACCGCACCTTTCGGAAGGACATATTGGCCTTGGAGGGAGTGCAGCGTAGGTTTACTAGAATGATACCCTGACTTCAAGGGTTAAGTTACGAGGAGAGATTACACAAATTGGAGTTGTATTCTCTAGAGTTTTGAAGGTTAAGGGGTGATCTGATCGAAGTTTATAAGATATTAAGGGGAACAGATAGGGTGGATAGAGAGAAACTATTTCCGCTGGTTGGGGATTTTAGGAGTAGGGGACACAGTCTAAAAATTAGAGCCAGACCTTTCAGGAGCGAGATTAGAAAACATTTCTACACACAAAGGGTTGTAGAAGTTTGGAACTCTCTTCCGCAAACGGCAATTGATACTAGCTCAATTGCTAAATTTAAATCTGAGATAGATAGTTTTTTGGCAACCAAAGGTATTAAGGGATATGGGCCAAAGGCAGGTATATGGAGTTAGATCACAGTTCACCATGATCTTATCAAATGGCGGAGCAGGCACGAGGGGCTGAATGGCCTACTCCTGTTCCTATGTTCCTATGTTCATGACCTCAAGACATCCCAAACACTTTACAGCCAATTAAATACTTTTGAAGTGTGGTCACTGTTGTAACGTAGGAAACGTGGCAGCTAATTTGCGCACAGCAAGCTCCCACAGACAGCAATGAAATAAATGACCAGGTAATCTGTTTTTAGCGATATTAGTTGAGGGATAAATAATGGCCAGGACACCGGGGAGAACTCCCCCGTACTTCTTCGAAATAGTGCTGTGGGATCTTTTACATCCACCTGAGACGGCAGATGGGGCCTTGGTTCAAAGTCTCATCCGAAAGACGGCACCTCCAACAGTACAGCACTCCCTCAGTACTGCACTGAAGTGTCGGCCTGGATTATGTGCTCAAGTCCCTGGAGTGGGACCCCTGGTCCTCCCTAACCTATTGCATCAGGAAACCAGCGAATTTCTGGGCACAATGGAAGTGAGTTCCACAGGGAAAATTCAACACCCCCGGCACTCCCAGTGGCAGAGGTGTGCTCGAAGGGAGTGTGGTTTGGAACTATTGGAGGTAGAATTGTAGTCCTAGTTCTCTGACCCACCCTCGCTTCCAGCACAGTTTCCCACCTGGTAGCTCGGGGCCTGATTTTACCCTTATGTCCAATTACTTTTATATTTCAGTTGATTTGTATTTAAATCCAGAAAGAAAGAAAGACTTGCATTTATATAGCGCCTTTCATGACCTCATGACGTCCCAAAGGACATCACAGCCAATAAAATACATTTTTTGAAGTGTAGTTACTGTTGTAATGTACAAAACGCGGCAGCCAATTTGCACACAGCAAGCTCCCACAAATAGCAACGTGATAATGTAATCTGTTTTTAGTGATGTTGGTTGAGGGATAAATAGTGGCTAAGACACCGGGGTGACCTCCCCTGCTCTTCTATGAAATAGTGCCATGGAATCTTTTATGTCCACCTGAGAGGGCAGACGGGGCCTCGGGTTAATGTCTCATCCGAAAAACGGCACCTCCAACAGAGCAGCACTCCCTCAGTACTGCACTGGGAATGTCAGCCTAGATTGCGTGCTCAAGTCTCTGGAGTGGTGCTTGAACCCACCACCTTCTGACTCAGAGGTGAGAGTGCCTGAACCACGGCTGACACCTAACCCAGAAGAGATAGCAGAACGAAAATTTATTTTAAATGTTTAGAGATAATCATTAGATGATGGAACGCTGCTGTTTCAAAGCAAGGATACATATGCGGTTTACGTTGGCTGCAGGACGCCAATGCCTCTTTCCTGTCTCTGCTGAAGCAGACCTTGTCAAACCGACCACAGTGTGGGCGTTGCACTGAGCATCATGTTTCTGTGTTGTGAAGGTCACCGTATCACCAGCCATGGCCTTGAGCTGCTGCATCACTGCCTTGGTGACATCAGTTCTCCCTGACGATGTAGGTTGTAACAAGGGGAATCTTCCTTTCTGGCCGAGTTAATGGGGCGAAAGGGAAATGTCTGCATCTTTTCTAGTGGCTGAATTCTGTCGGCAAGGAAGAGAGACAGAAAGACCACAGCAACGACAAAAATCTACCCGATGATGATCGTATTCTGCAAATGTGACGTGAAACCAGCTGTTAGAAAATATCCACTGAACTGCAAAGCTGTTTAACAGTCTGTCATTAACTGAATATACCATTATCCCGCTGACTCGGTCTCTGTAATCCAACTGTCTCTATAATCCAGGCATTTTCCCTTCATGAGCTGCTTAGGTGTGGACCATGCAACTCGAGGCCCACATATAAACTTTAAGTCCATTTTCCCATCAATTTACCTAAGAACACAGGAAAGTACAGGACTGGAAAGGACTAAACAGTCCATCTGGCCAGTTCCAAAAAATGAATATCGCTCAGTCACCCACTCCCTCAAATATCTAACCCATTCTCTCTTAACTTTTTCCACACTGTCTGCCTCTCTAGGCAGTCCATTCCACACTTATCTCGGGTTGCTGATTGTAACAGTTCTTAGTGTTCTGATTTAGGATTTATCCACCCATAGAATCATGGAACTTTATTGAGGAAGGAGGCCATTTGGCCCATCGTGTCTGTGCCAGCCGAAAAAGAGCTATCCAACCAAATCCCAATTTCCAGCTTTTGGTCCGTAGCCTTGTAGGTTGTGGCACTTCAAGTGCATATCCAAGTATTTTTTAAATGTGATGAGGTTTTCTGCCTCTACTGCCCTTTCAGGCAGTGAGTTCCAGACCCCCACCACCCTCTGGGTGAAAATATTTCTCCTCAACTCCCTTCTAATCCTTCTACCAATTACTTTAAATCCATGCCCCCTAGTTATTGACCTCTCTGCTAAGGGAAATGTTCTTCCTATCCACTCTATCTAGTCCCCTCATAGTTTTGTACACCTCAATTAAATCTCCCCTCAGCCTCCACTGTTCCAAAGAAAACTACCCCAGCCTATCCAATCTCTCCTCATAGCTAAAATTCTCCGATGGAGCAACAGCGCTAAGAAAATCCCCTTCCAAACCTCCTGGCCTGCAAACTTTGAACAGGAAACCTGCTCCAGTGTGCCTCTTAGCGAACATTAATAAAAGGGGTAGGAACGGCTTGCTCGCTGACCATGCTGGCTAAAGAACTGAAGTCAGGGAGGAGGTGGAATAAATGTTGGAGGTGGAAGATTGGAACACAGAGGCCAACTTTTAACATTAAATAATAAAGTTCAAGCACAGTTAGCTACATATCCACGATACGGAATTCTGATGTAGGAAAATTGTTACCAAGTCAAAAAGCTCACGGAAATATTAGAATAGCCAATCCTGTTACACACGAAATGGTTGCAAGCAGCTTTTAATCTGACCTGGCGCATTGTATAGAAGAGAATTCTCACCTACTGCAGTCTGACAAAAACGTCTCCAAATAAAGTCACGCATTTTAAAATGTTTTCACATGATCTTTCAGCCCTTATAACAGAATGCTATGCTGTCACAAAGTGGAGGTGTGGCTTACACCTATAACAATTAGAAAGAAAGAAATGTGATAATGACCAGATAATCTGTTTTTAGGTGTTGGTTGGGGGATGAATGTCGGCCAGGATACCAGGGAGAACTCCCCATCTTTGAAATAGTGGCATGGGATCTTTTACATTCACCTGAGTGGGCAGAAATGGCCTTGGTTTAACCTCTCATGCGAAAGATGGCACCTCTGACAGTGCAGCACTCCCTCAATACTGCGCTGAAGTATCAGCTTAGATTATGTGATTAAGTCTCTGGAGTGGGACTCAAAACCACAACCTTCTGACTCACAGGCGAGAGTGCTACCACTGAGCAATGGCTGACACCTGATTGTGACATTACTCCTCCTCACTATAAAGTCATTATAAAGGCAAGTATACAGTCGGCTGCAGATGATTCCCGATCACATCAGTCATGGGTGGTGCTCGCAGTGTAGAACATGAATCTGAAGTAGAGGAAGCCTCACATTCTCCCAAATGTGTGCAGAATATTAATATTGGAGGGATGGGGTGGCAATATTGGTTAAAGAAACAATTACGGCTGTGGGGGGATGATATGTTAGAAGGATCATCAAATGTGGCCATCAAATGAGCTAAAGAATAAAAAAAAGGCAGTCACACTACTGGGAGTGTACATTGGACCCCCGAACAGTCAGAGGGAGATAGAAGAGCAAATATGTAGGCAAATTTCTGAGAAGTTCAAAAACAATAGGGCAGTAATAATAGGGGATTTCAACTACCTTAATATTAACTGGGATACAATCAGCGCAAAAGGTATAGAGGGTGCAGAATTCTTAAATTGCATTCAGGAGAACTTTTTTAGCCAGTACATAACAAGTCCAACAAGAGGGGGGCAGTTCTGGATTTAGTTTTAGGGAATGAAGCTGGGCAGGTGGAAGGAGTATCAGTGGGAGAGCATTTGGTGATAGTGATCATAATTCAGTTAGATTTAGCATAGTTATGGAAAAGGACAGAGATAGACCAGGAGTAAAAGTTCTAAATTGGGGAAAGGCCAATTTTACTAAGCTGAGAAGTGATTTCGCAAAAGCGGACAGGAAACAGCTACTTGAAGGTAAATCAGTGTCAGAGCAGTGGAAGGCATTCAAGGGGTTCAGAAAAACATATTCCCACAAAGAAAAAGGGTTGGACTGCCAAATCTAGAGCCCCCTGGATGACAAGGGGCATATAGGGTAAGATAAGGCAAAAAAGGGAAGCTTATGTCAGACACCAAGAACTCGATACTGCAGAAAGCCTAGAGGAGTACAGAAAGTGCAGGGGTGAAATTAAAAAGGAAATTAGGAAAGCAAAGAGAGGGCATGAAAAAATACTGGCAAGTAAAATTAAGGAAAACCCAAAAATGCTTTATAAATACATAAAGGGCAAGAGGGTAACTAAGGAAAGAGTAGGGCCTATCAGAGAACAAAAAGGTAACCTATGTGTGGAGGCAGAAGATGTGGGTATGGTTCTTAATGAATACTTTGTGTCTGTCTTCACAAAAGAGGGGGACGATGCAGAGATTGTAGTTAAGAAGGACGAGTGTGAAATATTGGATGGGATAAATATGGTGAGGGAGGATGTATTAAGGGGTTTAGCATCTTTTACTATTTGGCCAGGCCCAGATGAAATGTATTCCAGGCTGCTAAGAGAAGCAAGGGAGGAAATAACGGAGGCACTGACCATCATTTTCCAATCCTCCCTGGCTACAGGCGTGGTGCTGGAGGATTGGAGGAATCCTAACGTTGTACCATTGTTTAAAAAGGGAGAAAGAGATAGACCGAATAATTATAGGCCAGTCAGTCTAACCTTTTTTTTCATTCGTTCATGGAATGAGGGCGTCGCTGGCAAGGCCGGCATTTATTGCCCATCCCTAATTGCCCTTGAGAAGCTGGTGGTGAGCCGCCTTCTTGAACCACTGCCATCCGTGTGGTGAAGGTTCTCCCACAGTGCTGTTAGGAAGGGAGTTCCAGAATTTTGACCCAGCGACGATGAAGGAACGGCGATATATTTCCAAGTCGGGATGGTGTGTGACTTGGAGGGGAACGTGCAGGTGGTGTTGTTCCCATGTGCCTGCTGCTCGAGTCCTTCTAGGTGGTAGAGGTCGCGGGTTTGGGAGGCGATGTCGAAGAAGCCTAGGTGAGTTGCTGCAGTGGATGGTACACACTGCAGCCACAGTGCGCCGGTGGTGAAGGGAGTGAATGTTTAGGGTGGTGGATGGGGTGCCAATCAAGTGGGCTGCTTTGTCCTGGATGGTGTCAAGCTTCTTGAGTATTGTTGGAGCTGCACACATCCAAGCAAGTGGAGAGTATTCCATCACACTCCTGACTTGTGCCTTGTAGATGGTGGAAAGGCTTTGGGGAGTCAGGAGGTGAGTTACTCGCCGCAGAATACCCAGCCTCTGACCTGCTCTTGTAGCCACAGTATTTATATGGCTGGTCCAGTTAAGATTCTGGTCAATGGTGATCCCCAGGATGTTGATGGTGGGGGATTCGGCGATGGTAATGCTGTTGAATGTCAAGGGAAGGTGGTTAGTCTCTCTCTTGTTGGAGATGGTCATTGCCTGGCACTTGTCTGGCACGAATGTTACTTGCCACTTATCAGCCCATGCCTGGATGTTGAGCAGGTCTTGCTGCATGCGGGCACGGATTGCTTCATTATCTGAGTGGTTGCGAATGGAACTGAACACTGCAATATCAGCAAACATCCCCATTTATGACCTTATGATGGAGGGAAGGTCATTGATGAAGCAGCTGAAGATGATTGGGCCTAGGACACTGTCCTGAGGAACTCCTGCAGCAATGTCCTGGGGCTGAGATGATTGGCTTCCAACAACCACTACCATCTTCCTTTGTGCAAGGTATGACTCCAGCCACTGGAGAGTTTTCCCCCTGATTCCCATTGACTTCAATTTTACTAGGGCTCCTTGGTGCCACACTCGGTCAAATGTTGCCTTGATGTCAAGGGCAGTCACTCTCACCTTACCTCTGGAATTCAGCTCCTTTGTCCATCTTTGGACCAAGGCTGTAATGAAGGTCTGGAGCCGAGTGGTCCTGGCAGAACCCCAGTGGTGGGCAAATTATTGGAATTGATTCTGGGACAATATAAATCGTCATTTAGAAAAGCACGGGTTAATCAAGGACAGTCAACATGGATTTGTTAAGGGAAGGTCGTGTCTGACTAACTGGATTGAATTTTTGAGCAGGTAACAAGGTGGGTCGAGGGAGATGCGTTTGATGTAATGTACATGGATTTTAGCAAGGCTTTTGACAAGATCCCACATGGCAGACTGGTCAAAAAAGTAAAAGCCCATGAGATCCAAGGGAAAGTGGCTAGTTGGATCCAAAATTGGCTCAGTGGCAGGAAGCAAAGGGTAATGGTTGATAGGTGTTTTTTGCGACTGGAAGGCTGTTTCTAGTTGGGACTTGCAAGGCTCAATACTAGGTAGCTTGCCTTTTGTGGTATATATTAATGATTTGGACTTGAATGTGGGAGGCTTGATCAAGAAATTTGCAATGATACAAAAATTGGCCGTGTGGTTGATAGTGAGGAGGAAAGCTGTAGACTGCAGGAAGATATCAATAGGCTGGTCAGGTGGGCAGAAAAGTGGCAAATGAAATTCAATCCAGAGAAGTGTGAGATAATGCATTTGAGGAGGGCAAACAAGGCAAGGGAGTACACAATAAATGGGAGGATACTGAAAGGTGTAGAGGAACAAAGGGACCTTGGAGTGCATGTCCACAGATTCCTGAAGGTAGCAGCACAGGTAAATAAAGTGGTTAAAAAAGCATTCGGGATACTTTCCTTTATTAGCCGAGGCATAGAATATAAGAGCAGGGAGGTTATGCTAGAACTGTATAAAACATTGGTTAGGCCACAGCTTGAGTACTGCGTACAGTTCTGGTCACCACATTACAGAAGAGATGTAATTGCACCAGAGAGGGTACAGAGGAGATTTACAAGGATGTTGCCAGGGCTGGAGAATTTTAGCTGTGAGAAAAGATTGGATAGGCTGGGGTTATTTTCTTTGAAACAAAGGAGGCTGAGGGGAGATTTAATTGAGGTATATAAAATTATAACGGGACTAGATAGAATGGATCGGGAGGACCTATTTCCCTTAGCAGAGGGGTCAGTGACCAGGTGGCATAGATTTAAAGTAATTGGTAGAAGGATTAGAGGGGAGCTGAAGAGAAATGTTTTCACCCAGAGGGTGGTGGGGGTCTGGAACTCACTGCCTTAAAGGGTGGTAGAGGCAGAAACCCTCAACTCATTTAAAAAGTACTTGGATGTGCACTTGAAGTGCTGTAACCTTCAGGGCTATGGACCAAATGCTGGAAAGTGGGATTAAGCTGGATAGCTCTTTTTTGGCAACTGCAGCAGTCAATTTGTGCACAGCAAGGTCCCATGAACAGCAATGAGATAAATGCATAGTTAATCTGCTTTTTAGTAGTGTTGGATGAGGGATAAAGGTTGGCCAGGAGAGAAATGGAGAAGAAAATCGGGTAGAGTGTAAAACGGACTGCCAGTTTGTTACTGCCCATTTTACCCCAGAACAATTTCACCCCCACTGATCCTTGCCTGGGAGGTTTCTAATTACACAAGTCCAATTATCTTCTTTGCTGCTAGCAAAAGGTGTCAGCCGTGGCTCACTCTCGCCTCTGAGTCAGAAGGTTGTATAAGGCCACATCTAGGTTAGATGTCAGGAGGTGGTTCTTTTCCCAGAGAGTAATGGACCTCTGGAACAGGCTGCCAACTCAGGCGGTGAACTCTGATTCGCTGAAGTCCTTCAAGCGAGAGCTGGACCTGTTTCTGGCTGGGAGCAGAGATCACCTCTTACAAAAGGTAGGTACTGCATGACATTATCAGGGCTGGAGTGATCTCCTGGACTAATTTCAATCACCTAAGGGGGTCAGAGAGAAATTTCCCAGATCTTTATTCCCAATTGGCCTCTGTTTTTAATCTGTTTTTTCGCCTCTCCCAGGAGATGACATGGTTTCGGGTTGGGTGGGGAGTGGTTTCGGGTTGGGTGGGGAGTGCGTATATTGTGATACACAAGATATCACGATTGTGTGAGTCAGGCTGGATGGACCAAAGGATCTTTTCCTGTCCGTCATTGTTCGTATGTTCGTAACTTCGCGGAACCTCCCAGCAAACTGCGGAGACCCGATTGCGGTGGTTTCTGGCACGACTGTCGCCGGGGTGGATTCTTGGGCCGGCTCCTTATGCAGTGAATGTCATCGAGGAGGACAGAACCCAGGGCAGGGGGGAGCACCCTCCGTTGGGAGTTCCCAGTAGCCTTGCTCACCTGGGACCCTGTATACCCACTGGGGACCGCCACTTTTAGTGGGACGCAACATACCCAACCTCCAGGTGGCTGAATGTGGGGCCCCCTCCTTTGGGAACCAGGCCAGGGAATCACAATGGATCCTAGAAGCAAAGTGTTTTTTTTTAAAGTAAAAAATAAATTCTGATCAGCTCCCTTACCTAGGGGGTTATGGCTAGGGATTGTGGGAGTCTGGGCAACCTTGCCCCACCAGCCCGTCCATTAGCAAGTGGGCACTGGATATTCCAGGCACATGGGTCAGACTGGCGATATGCCCATCTCCAGTGGGGACAATCCCAGTGTATCCGCTGGGATCGTTTCCCGTGGATTTTTGGTGCTCTTATCTGAGGAGCACATCATTTGATTAAGCGCATGCGCATTTAAAAACAATTAATTTCCTGGTGGATGTCCACCATATTATCTCACTTTCTATGCACCAATTAATTGTGATCTTCTGCCGAGTGTACTGTATGAACCTGAGGCGCTGAAGACATTTAGAACCGCAGGTATTGAACTATTTTTGTTTCTCCTCCTTTCTCCCAAAAGGGATTACTTGTGGTGGGAGCCGAATCCTCCTGACCTGATCTTCACACATGAATTTTCAACAATGGACACTGGACAGAGAATCAAGACAAGAGTCGCGGCTAATTTTTCCCAATAAGCTTGGGGCACAGAAGCCAACTCTACAACCCCCATTACCACTCATGTTGAAATCAGCTAACTCGGCACAGATCCGGAATTCCTGCTGTGGGACTTTCCTGTTCAGTGCGATTCAGTAGCTCCCCGTGTGGTGTATGTACCCACTGAGCATCAGGGGAGCAGTTTGTGAAGTGTTCAAACGGTTTAAACAATCATCAAAATCCAAGCACTGTGTAACAACCTCAAAACAGCTGCACGCCGTCATACGCCCAAAAATTCTCATTTAGTAGTGATGTGATTTTCACTTTATAAAAGGTTCAAGTCAATGCAAAAGAGTATTGGACAGAGTGTAAAACTGCCGATCCGCTATTGCTCAATTTGCAACACCACTGAAGATGAGTTCCACCCCACTATGCTTTGTAACTCCATCCCTCATTCCCCCCCACCACCTCCACCTCCCCCAATGTTGACTCTCCACATCCATGTTGTTTTTCTCAGTGAGGACAGGGTAAGAACCCGTCAACACTATTCCACAGTCAGGTCTGCCAGCAGTCTTGTTTTGACACTGTGCCTCTGGCAATCTTTACTCTGTGCCAAAGATGACATGGCCAAGATTAGCAAACTCTCACCCATGGGGAACCCGGATGCCATTTAGTGGACTTGCAGGTGGCTGGCTTACTGTGAATGTGGTTTTGACACTTGAGGTTTGGTGTAATGGTTAATGTCTTACAAACCCATTGGCCAAGTATTGCCAGTCAGGTGACTACATTCTACTGTCCCTGCCAAATTTCACCGCACATCTCGACATCACATAACAGGAAATGTGATAAAGATTCTAAAGAAATAAAAGCTTTCTAAAGGAGAATGCTCAAGGATTTTACACTAGGAAAGGATAATAATACAAGAAACTAACGTGCAGGAGTTTCTATATCTTATAAAAATGTTAGTCAGTATAAAATAGTTATTTTCTAATGTCCCCACATTAGTTTGTGCACTTCATCCAGCTTTTCATCATGGTGGGAAATGAAAACTAAAATTCTATTAGAGCTCTGCTCGGTTTAGTATCTAAAGGTTATTGAATCATGTAGACCGGGGTGTTTCAGGTTCAATCCTCCACTTGTGCTGAGTAAACATGAGTCTTTGGGTAGTGATGGGGGTGAATAAAACCCCTGAGGTATCTTTGTGCCTAAAGGTAATATGCCTCATGAATTGGTCCTCCTCATCCAATTCATGGGATTCCCATCCTTCAAACCTGGTTAGCTGTAACTTGTAATGTGGCAGTAATTGCAAAGACTCCAAGAAAAGTGAGGTAATTTTGACTTTGGTCATCAGTGTAAAACGGGCAATATGAGCTCAGCCGCCCATTATACATCTCTCCCGATTTTCATTTCCATTGATCCGATATTGCCCACTTTCCGCTATCGGCCAATACAACAACCACAATTGGGGACATTTTGCTGCGTGCGCCATTAATTAGACTTTTTCCTGCACCCTTCTGCTCAAAAAATTTTTGCCCACAAAGTTGCTGGAAGTGCGAGCTGATAACGTCCTGGTGAAGGTAACGGGGCATCTAGGAACTTGGTGAACAATGGGACCAACAGTCTATCTCCTTAACAAATGAGATTTAAAGAGAAAGAAACCGAGAAAGGACTGAGAAGGAGGCTGAATTCAATGTTAAATCAGGTACGGAAAGAGAAATAAAGAGAGGGAAAGAAAGATTGGATTAAGAGAGAGAAAAAAAAGAGACAGAAAGGAAAGTAGGAATTTTTAAAAAATTTAAATTTGACATTTTTAAAATCTCCAACAACAATTCACTACCTGAGGGAGTGAGACGCCACACTTTTAATTGTTCACTTTCTGGGCCAGAGAGGTTGATTGACAGTCATTGACAATTATCACGTCATTAAAAAGGTGCTTACGCTATTAATTACTAGACTTAACTTTCCGTGGCGAGTTTAATGGGCAATTAGTGTGCAAATGCAGCAGCTTCATGAAACTCACAGGGAGGTTAAGTGTGAGATGCCATTTTTGCGAAGCTAACAGCGGAGCAGCGCGAATCGTTCAGCAACTTGTGGCTCTTTGCAACCCACGGGGTATCTCAACCTCGCCACAAGTTGCTGGCCGATTTGCACATTAATAACGCCGTGCGTTGTTCACAAGCCGTTATTTTTGCAGCAAGATCTGGCCCAAGATTTCCGTGAATTAGGCACACAAGGTCAGGGGTCAGATTTCCTGCCCTGTGCCCACTGCAAGTTGAAGCCCCAGTGTAGTGGGGGGGGTGGTCTCAGAAAACTGGCTCTTATGTTCTCAGGTTCAGGAGCGGAGCGTGAAGCTGCAGCCATCTGATTCACAGGTGAGAGAGAAAATAGGTAAAATATGTTGGTCTGCAAGTGACAATGAATCAGATATGATATTTATAAAATTATCATTGCTTGAAGCTTGCTCCAGTGGCTTTGTGTCTCTGCTCTAAACCAATGATGGTTTGAGCCAATGTTTTACCGCTGTCTATGGCCACGGGCAAGGAATAAATATTCATAAAAACCACAATTAATATTTGAAACAGACTTTATTTTACAGGAAATGTTTGACTTCATTCTCACTTCTTAAGTTAAATGCTATTCTTAGGATGTAGGCTCACAGAAAAGGCTCTAATGATATGTTTATGTAAGGCTGTTAAAGCTGATTTGAATATTCTCATTTTCTATCACAGTTTTTCCCCCCTCTCCTGAAGACACTGGCTGCATTTTGGGGTACTGACCATGCTCTCTTACCTCACCTCGTTGGCCAATCTTCTGGTGTGGGCCTAGACAGTGAGTGTTAGGCTATTCGAACATCATGTGGCCTGAGTCCATCAGCATTGCCACTGACTTCACACCAATAGTTGATGTTTGGAGTGACAGTGTCAATGTTGTGCTATATATTCATTTGCACCCCTAATGTTTGCGACACTCTAGGGTAAGTTCACTGATCATGAGCTGAGCACAAGTGAGCACGGGTCGGAGATAGAGCGATAACACTCCAGCGCTAATTCTCCGACCTGCGCTCCGTTCGAGCTTGACATACTGCTGAAAGCATGAGATCAGTGAGTTTATCCTTATATTCCAGTAAGGGTCTGATTTGGTTTCCAATGGACTTCCATGGCAGAGCTGCCAGTGCATCATTTGACTGTGTCAGATAGGATGCATTATCAACAACAACAACTTGCATTTATAAAGCACCTTTAACATAGTAAAAGGTCCCAAGGTGCTTCACAGGAGCGTTATCAAACAAAATTTGACACTGAGCCGCATAAGGAGATATTAGGACAAGTGACCAAAAGTTTGTTCAAAGAGGTAGGTTTTAAGGAGTGTCTTCAAGGAGCAGAGAGGGGTAGATAGGCGGAGAGGTATGGGAGGGTAATCCTGAGCTTAGGCCTAGGTAGCTGAAGGCACGGCCGCCAATGGTGGAGCGATTAAAATCGGGGCTGCGCAAGAGGCCAGAATTGGAGGAACGCAGAGATCTCGGAGGATTGTAGGGCTGGAGAAGACTACAGAGATAGGGAGGGGCAAGGCCATGGAGGGATTTGAAAACAAGGATGAGAATTTTAAAATCGAGGCGTTCCCAGATCGGGAACCAATGTAGATCAGTGAGCACAGGGGTGATGGGAGAACGGGACTTGGTGCGAGTTAGGATACGGGCAGCAGAGTTTTGGATGAGCTCAAGTTAATGGAGGGTGGAAGATGGGAGGCCGGCCAGGAGAGTGTTGGAATAGTCGAGTCTAGAGGTGACAAAGGCATAGATGAGAGTTTCAGTAACAGATGAGCTGAGGCATGGGCGGATGTTATGTAGGTGGACACCAGAGGTAATAGTGCGAGAGCGGGAAGAGAAGACATTGCAGATGATTCTCTGGCTACAACTGGGTAGATGAGAATGGAACCAGGCGATGCTGTCCCACCTAGCTGGATGACGGAGGAGAGGCGTTGGAGGAGGATGGTGTGGTCAACCGTGTCAAAGGCTGCAGACAGATCGAGAAGGATGAGGAGGGATAGTTTACCACAGTCACAGTCACATAGGATGTCATTTGTGACTATGATAAGGGTCGTTTTAGTACTGTGGCAGAGGCGGAAACCTGATTGGAGGGATTCAAACATGGACTTGCAGGAAAGATGGGCTCGGATTTGGGAAGTGACAACACTTCCAAGGAAATTGGAGAGGAAAGGGAGGTTGGAGATGGGGTGGTAGTTTTGCAAGGACAGAGGGGTCAAGGGTGGTTTTTCTCAGGATGAAGGATGATAATGGCAGATTTGAAGGGGAGGGAGACAGCACCTGAGGAGAGGGAACCGTTAACAATATCTGCTAACTTGGGGGCCAGGAAGGGAAGTTGGGTGGTCAGCAGTTTGGTGGGAATAGGGTCGAGGGAGCAGGAGATGGGTCTCATGGTCAAGATGAGCTCGGAGAGGGCATAAGGGGCAATAGGAGAGAAACTAGAGAAAGATGTGAGTTCAGGGCTAGGGCAGGGGGGAGCCGTCGGGGAAGTTTGGTTGGAGGTGAGGGTGGAAGGGCAGGGGAATAGTGTGCAGTTTTGGCAGAGGAGAGCAGGACCCAGTAGTGCTTTGTGTGGTCCAGCCACAGCTGGCGATGAATGGCTAAACCATCCTCCAGTTACCCTGTAATTTAATGGTTTCCCAGAGAGTAGTGGACCTTTGGAATATGTTGCCAGCTCGTGCAGTGTGTGCTGACTCTCTGAACGCCTTCAAAAGAGAGAGGGACCGGTTCTCGGCTGGGACAGAGATGGTATCATATAAAGATTTACCAGTTAACATAAGCATGGACAATGTGGTCTCCTGGATTGGGTTCAATCGCCTGAGGGAGTCGGGGGTGTACTTTACAGATCTTGTTCCCTTTTTGCCCCTTTGTTTCTTTTTCTGTTTTTTTTGCCTATCCCAGGAGATTAGAGGCTGCTGGGAGTGTGTGGGGTGGGGAGGGGTGTGGTAGAAAGTGTCTAGTCATGAAGCTCCAGGCATCATGATGGGGCAGGCTTGATGGACCAGCTGGTCTTTTCTTGCCTGTCATTTTCGTACATTCCTATGTATCATCCGCGCATAGATGTAATTCTTAGTCTTTCTTTTAGTCGTGGTTTTTTTTAAAAATGAATCTTTGGGGACCTCTGCAGCGTTGAGAGGTGGCTTTGATGCCTGTAATTCCACACCTGGTTAACTCACGATTCTGGGCATCCAGTCAGGGATAGGCAATTTCCTACCAGGTGGGAAGGAAGCATTGAAGGCCGGCTGAGGTGACAGAGCCAAAGGCCTGGGAGCTCCTTACCTAACCTTCCAGAGGAAGATACAGGGCTATGGACAGAGAGTAGGGCACTCGGATTAGTTTTGGTCTGCTCGAGTAAAGAAATAGTGCAGATGTGATGGGCCGAATGGACACTTTCTGTGCTTTAAACTTCTGTGGTTTCTATGGTTCCTCTCAGTTGGGAAATCATGTGTGACACAGGGCGGAATCTAAAACCAGGGAGAAAATAAACTTGCCAAAAAAGTTAAATTTTAAAATAATGATAACCTTTAATCCCATTCTCTGGTAAATGATCAGGCTGGCAAACACAAGAAGAGAACAGTGGAATTGTTTGGAGGTTGTATCTGTGGTGCGATTACATAAAGAGAAAAGAACACTGGAAAAGCTCATGTAAACCAAACAGTGTTATTTTAAAAGGGAGTTTGGAAATATCGCCTCAAAACCTTTCACAAGGCTTTAAAGGAAACTGAAATGTATCCCCTTTCTGTGCATAAACAACTGTAGCACAAAATTCCCTTGTGGCATCTTAATGCAGGCAGAAGTATGCATGATTTATATGTGAAGGCCAAACAAGGACAAAAATGTAGCAAACAGCCACTGGTAAGGTCAACCTGGGGTGAAGACAACATCATTCAATGCCGACTATTATCTGCTTTCCTCATGTTCTCACCTGCTGTGAGTAAGCCTAATCAGCACAAACATCTGCAATTACTAGCAGCCGAGAGCGGTGAAAACTGTCCGCAATGAAGGCCCGACAGTAAAAGCAAGAGCCCAGTTACGTACTTTCTAATCACTGGCCCTAGTGAATAAACGCTCATTTCCTTAGCTGTGAGCAAACGGCAGTGCATCGGGTTTCAGATGTCACAAACTGCTTTATTATGTACGGCTTAACTCTTTGCTCCTCACCGCTCAGGCAGGCTTTCACTGAAACAAAGGCACCAATAGAGACAACAGTCTCCTCCTGACATGAGTATAAAGGAAGGGTTAAAGAGGTTTTTTGGTCTGCAGCTATATATCTCTGCTATCTTCCTCCCAACTTTGTGGCACATTATGCTGTGATTACATATAAAAATAGCAACATTCCAAGCAACCAGCAGCCAAAAGAATGCGCAGCAGCAATAGCTTCTCCTTGCTTAGGCCCTAGCTAATCACATAGTTCGCTCTTGTTATGTAGTTTACTTTATTCAAGCTACTTTGGGCCGATGCAACTTTTCCAAGCATTTCCTACGTATACGAACATAGGAAAAGGAGTAGGCCATTTAGCCCCTCGAGCCTGTTCCGCCATTCAGATCATGGCTGATCTGTGACCTAACCCCATATACCCACCTTAGCCCCATATTCCTTAATACCTTTGGTTAACAAAAATCTATCAATCTCAGATTTAAAATTAACAATTGAACTAGCATCAACTGCCGTTTGCGGAAGAGAGTTCCAAACTTCTACCACCCTATGCGTGTAGAAGTGTTTCTTAACTTCACTCCTGAAAGTCCTAGCTCTAATTTTTGGGCTATGTCCCCTAGTCCTAGACTCCCCAACCAGCAGAAATAGTTTCTCTCTATCTACCCTATCAGTTCCCCTTAATATCTTGAAAACTTCGATCAAATCACCGCTTAATCTTCTAAATTCCAGGGAATACAACCCTGGTTTGTGTAATCTCTCCTTGTAATTTAACTCTTGGAGTCCAGATATCATTCTAGTAAATCTACGCTGCACTCCCTCCAAGGCCAATATATCCTTCCTAAGGTGCGGTGCCCAGAACTGAACTCAATACTCCAGGTGTGGTCTAACCAGGGCTTTGTATAGCTGCAACATAACTTCTACCCCCTTGTATTCTAGTCCTTTAGATATAAAGGCCAGCATGCCATTTGCCTATTTGATTTATTTCTATACCTGTCCATGACATTTTAATGATCTACGTACATGGACTCCTAAGTCTCTTTGGATCTCCACTGTTTCGAGCTTTTCACCATTTAGAAAGTACGCTGATCTGTTCTTTTTAGGTCCAAAGTGGATGACCTCACACTTGCCTACATTGAAATCCATTTGCCACAGTTTTACCCATTCACTTAATCTATTAATATCTCTCTGTCATTTTATGCTTCCATCTACACTGCTTACAATGCTGCCTATCTTTGTGTCATCGGCAAACTTGGATATGTACTTTTTGCTCTATCCAATGTTCTCCATTTCTCTCTTGAAGGAGCTGATTCCTCCTTTTGTATACTTTCAAGGGTGCCAGCCATCTGCTGTGTATTTCACCCGAATGACATTCTTCATTCGGCAGGCTATTCAACTGCAGCTGGCATCACTTCCAAACCCAGCCCTCGTCTGATACCCAAATTCATGCACTTTCCAGCATGAATCAGTGGATAGCAATCGAGAATGGGAATACTGGTTGATCTTTTTCCATTCTCAAACTCAGGGATCAAGCTCTTTTTTTAAACCTTTATTAAAATGGAATCTTCTTGTTCTCTCTCCATGTTACTGCATACTCCCCCGCCTCACCCCGGCTACGTTGCTGCAGCAGTCTGAGAGCTTTAAGTCCAGCTCTGAAGTCACTGCTGTTAAACACAGCAGTCACTGGGACACATTGTCCCAGCAAGTTGGAAATGGGCAACCTGCCCAAAGTGCAGCCTAGATAATAAGTAAATTCTTAGCACAGTCAGGCAGCTGGCAAAGAGTTTTAATAGCCTGTAGAGTTCTTTGCAAAATCATTCCCCAGTTTTTGAAATGTAGTTAATTTATGTTACTTCCCAATCTCTGTAACATCCTCCAGCCCTACAACCCTCCAAGATCTCTGTGTTCCTCCATTTCTGGCCTCTTGCGCATCCCCGATTTTCATCCCGGCACCATTGGTGGCCATGCCTTCAGTTGCCTAGGCCCTGAGCTCTGAAATTCCCTCCTTCAACTTCTTTGCCTCTCTACCTCTGTCTCCTCCTTTAAGATGCTCCTTAAAACCTACCTTTGACCAAGCTTTTGGTCACCTATCCTGATATCTCCTTATGTGGCTCGGTGTCAAATTTTTGTCTGACTACGATCCTATGAAGCACCTTGGGATATTTTACTACGTTAAAGGAGCTATATAAATGCAAGTTGTTGTTACTTGAATAAACTGCTTACTACAAAATGACTCACTTACTTAATGTATATTTCGAGGGGAAATATTAATGTGAACTCTGATATAAAAAAATTCTTAGGAACTTTTAATTGTAATGGAGGATTTTCTAAAATATGTTTTTAAATTTGCTGCAATGCGGTAGGTTGCTGAAATAAGTAAAGTCATATCAAGAAGTGACTGTGTGTTAAATGTGTATCTGGGCATTAAAGGGATTGACTTAGAGGGCACAGTCTTGATGAAAAAGTGTTTGGCAAAATTTTATTTTGTAGAAAAAAAACACAAAAGCCACTCCTCCTTTTTATCACATGACACGTAGTGATCAGTTTGAATAAGGTTTATCCCATTGTCTGTTTGCAAATATTAGAAAAAAGCTCTATCAAACGCAAAGACTATGCTCCTTAACAGAAGTTAATATTCCCATTATTCCAGTTAGCATAGGCATAATCTAGACTGATCCTTCAGCGCGGTTCTGAGGGAGTGCTGCGTTGTAAGAGGTGCTGTCTTTCAGATGAGCCATTAAACCAAGGCCCAATCTGCCTGTTCAGATGGAAGTAAAAGATCCCATGGCACTATTCGAAGAAGATCAAGGGAGTTCTCCTCATGCCCTGGCACAACATTTATCTCTCAATCAACACTACCAAAACAGATTAACTGGTCTTATCTCATAGCTGTTTTCAGGACCTAATTGACTGCTACATTTTGCCTACATTACAACAATGAGTACAAGTCCAAAAGTAATTCATTGGCTGTGAAAGGCTTTGGGATGGCCTGACATCATGAAAGGCGCTATATAAATGGAAATTCTTTCTAAACAAAATGTGTTTAGATGTTCAATTACTACAGTACTCACTTCCAAGAGAAGTATTCACTTATCAAGTATTTGATGATATTGTAAAATACTAATTGTCAATTAAACACCCTCAGAGCAACAATTAGCACAAAATCTGATATGCAACCAAAATCAGGAAGACAGCCTGAGTCTGATAGTTGACAGTTTATTATGGAGTGCAAAGGCTGCTTATAACCGATGGCTGCGTGACAGGTTGTAGAACTGGTCTCTGCCAATTCAAGGCTGAATTTCAGTTTACCAGGCTGTACATCACAGTTAAGCACTCAAATCACTACAACCCAGGCAATGTCAAACGTGCTCCGTGCAGACTTAATAAACAATCAAAACACCAGACTGCTTGTTGCTGATGCTTAAGCAGAATGTTATCAGAGACCAATCAGTGTTCTCACAGATCACTACGATACTTGTACTGTTTTAGTACAAGCTGATGTGATACCACCGTAAAATGCAGATAGTAACGCTGGATGTGACCTTTGCCATTGTAAATAAAATGATAGTGAAATATTCAACAGACTATCTCAAGTGTTTCTAAAGAATGTGTATCACTTTTCACAGGTCTGATCAAGAATCATTTCCGACAATGATATAATGGTACTTGATGTTCAAAATCTACACTTTGAAAATCATTGTTTATATCTATCTATAAAGAAATAAACATTCTTTATCAGTGACCAGGTAGATCAAAATTCAACCGCAAATTCATTAATGATCTGAAAAGGTATAGATTAGAATCATAGAATCATACAGTACAGAAGGAGGCCATTCGGCCCATCGTGCCTGTGCTGGCTCTCTGAAAGAGTTACCAATTATTCCCACTCTCCTGCTCTTTCCTCATAGCCCTGCAATTTTTTCCTTTTTAAGTATTTACCCAATTCCCTTTTGAAGGTTACTACTGAATCTGCTTCCACTGCCCTTTCAGGCAATGCATTCCAGATCATAACAACTCGCTGCATTAAAAAAATTTCTCCTCATCTCCCCCGATTCTTTTGCCAATTATCTTAAACCTGTGTCCTCTAGTCTGGACAGTTGTGACTACAATTTCCTGCTTGATTCTGACAATATGAAGACCAGTGTTTGTGAAGTTGAGGGCACCCTCATACCAGCTGCTTCTTTAGATAAAGTTGGTGCAATTGCAACTTTGGATGTTGGATGAGGACAGAATTAGACTCATCTGTAATGTCCCCCATGGCTAAATTCCTTGCCA
Organism: Heptranchias perlo; assembly: GCF_035084215.1. Lineage (NCBI taxonomy): Eukaryota > Metazoa > Chordata > Chondrichthyes > Hexanchiformes > Hexanchidae > Heptranchias > Heptranchias perlo. Next base: position 54,904,932 of record NC_090339.1, on the reverse strand, counting down.
GAACTCATTGTCCAATTCCACCCCACCCCACCCCATTAAGAATGACTACTTAAGCACACTGGTAACAGTTTGGCTCAGTTGGTAGCACTCTTGCCTCTGAGTGAGAAGGTTGTGGGTTCAAGCAACAATCCAGAGACTTAAGCAAGTAATCTAGACTGACACTTCAGTGTAATACTGAGGGAGTGCTGCATTGTCAGAGGGGCTGTCCTTCAGCTGAGATGTTAAAGTGGAACTATAAGATCCCATCGCATTTTTTCAAAGAAGAGCAGGGAGCTCTCCTGACCAACATTCATCACTCAATCAACACCACCAATGCAGTCTTCTCATTGCTGTTTAGTGGAATCTTGCTGCGCACAAATTTGCTGCTGTGTTTGCCCACAGAAACAACAGAGACTACACTTAAAAATAAATTACTTAATTGGTTGTGAAGCATGGTTGGGATGTCCTGAAGATATGAAAGGTATTATATAAAAGTCCTTTCAGCTGAGGGTTGCTGGTGTCTGTGAATATCTACCTCAGCATGAGTTGAAAGATTCAAAAGAAGAGGACAGAAAATTGTAAAAAAAAAATGTACATATAGGGTTAATTCACTGGTCCCACCCTCCCGACTGGAAGTCATGTGTGAACAGAGCATGGATTAGGGAATTGGCACCACAGAGTTGCAGCTCTACCTCTGATCCACACTTCCTTCGAGTGAATGGAATCGATGAATGTGTAATTTAAAAAATGAAAGATGGCGGAAAGTTTGCTCAATGGGGCAACACATTCCCAGCTGAATGTAATTCCACGTATAATGCAACCTTTCAACTTCACAGGAAACGTTCTTCGAATGATTGGCACATTGGATGGATTGCGTTGATTAATATTTATTTAGTTGATTTATATTATATGTTGCCGACCGGAAACTGCTTTTCGGTACGGTCCTGTATTTATAGCAGAAATTGGCAGAAGAGGCCGAGCTTGATAGTTGACTACTCATTATGGAGTGTAAACGACTCCAGTGCAGTTACAAACATTACACCATATTGTGCAAAGCATCAATTATAAGGAGCTTGGCTACAAGTTGGCGATGACAAAGCACTGTACAGGCTGAATCAGACATGTTACCTAGTCACAGACTGCGAGCAATTCTGAGAAATAGCCAGACACAGATCAGATTGTGTTCAGTTATTGATTATTGTACTCAGTGAAAAGATATGAAGCTGCTAAAATGAGAAAGGGTCAGAAGTGACTCTAAATGGCACTCAATCCATGACAAATCTTTTAAACATAGTGGAGGCTGGGAGGGAGGAGTGGTTGAGAAGCCAATACAAATTCTGATAGCACAGATTAGCCCTATATCAGCATGATCTTAATGTAATGTTACAAGTGATTCAGTTGCTTCAAATATGTAAATGTTTCCATGTACACAGATATAGTTTGGCTTGGGTTTCTCAGTTGCTATGCAATTAAATTGTTTTTTCTCCATTTCCAGACATGCAGTTAAATGGTAATAACTAAAGGCATCAAGAGGACACTTTGGGATAGAAATTCGTTTGGGGCCTGCTTTCAGGCTCAGAATCGGCATTGCGCAGACAGTGTGGGCAGAGCCAGGAAGTAAAATTGGTCAGAGGCCCTCGTTATCATGAAATCGATGAGCTGCCTGTGCTAGTCACGTTGTTGATTGGCAACTCATCTAATCGGGCTTCCCTGATGCTATTTCAAGGCAGCCTGCACCTCTTAAAGGGGAGGTGTACTTTGGCTATTGTTTGCAAGTTTGCCCTGTAAGAAAGATAGTGGTTGCCTATTGAGATGCTCTGAGGATGTGCATGTCAAAGTTTGAACATGGCAGGCCAAGAAGGAGCCTCAAGGGCCAACCCACTTCTTGGCTGTGGCGTTGGTATACTAGTGGAGAAGGTTGACTGGAGGGGGGGGGAAGTCCTCTTCCCACCAGGCAGCAGGAAGATATCCCGCCAAGCTGCTCGGCAACAGTGGGCACGGGTGGCAGAGCATGTCAGCACCAGCAGCATCGCCCCCGGGGCATGGCTGCAATGCAGGAAAAAGTTTAATGACCTGACCAGGGTTGCTGAGGTAAGACTCCTAACTCCTATCTCACAGCACTATAAGAATATAAGAAATAGGAGCAGGAATAGGACATAAGGCCCCTCAAGCTTGCCCCATTATTCAATAAGATCATGGCTGATCTTCTACCTCAACTTCACTTTCCCACCCTACTCCCATATCCCTTGATTCCCTTAGTGTTGAAATGTCCATTGATCTCAGTCTTAAATATACTCAATCTCTAAGCATTCACAGCCCTCTGGGGTAGAGAATTCCAAAGATTCACAACCCTCTGAGTGAAGAAATTTTTACTCATCTCGGTCCTAAATGGCCAACCCCTTATCCTGAGTCTATGCCGCCTAGTTCTACACTCTCCAGCCAGGGGAAACAGCCTTTCAGCATCTACCCTGTCAAACCCTCTAAGAATTTTATACATTTCATTGAGATCACCACTCATTCTTCTAAACACTAGAGAATATACGCCCACTCTACTCAATCTCTCCTCATCAGACAACCCGCTCACCCCAGGAATCAATCTAGTGAACCTTCGTTGGACCCCCTCTAAGGCAAGTATATCCTTCCTTAGGTAAGGAGATCAAAACTGTACACAGTACTCCAGGTCTGGTCTCACCAGAGCTCTATGTAATTGAAGCAAGACCTCTTTACTCTTATACTCCAACCCCCTTGCAATAAAGGCCAACATACCATTTGCCTTCCTAATTGTTTGCTGTACCTGCATGTTAATTTTCTGTGATTCATGTACAAGGACACCTAAATCCCTCTGAATACCAACATTTCTTCGTCTCTCACTGTTTTCTATTCTTCTTACCAAAGTGGACAATTTCACATTTCCCCACATTATACTCCATCTGTCACCTTCTCGTCCACTCACTTAACCTGTCTATATCCCTTTGCAGCGTCTTTTTTCCTTCTCACAGCTTTGTATCATCAGCAAACTTGGATACATTACACTCGGTCCCTTCATCTAAGTCATTGACATATATTGTAAATAGCTGAGGCCCTAGCACTGATCCTTGCAGCACCCCACTAGTTACAGGCTGCCAACCCAAAAATAACCCATTTATTCCCACTCTCTGTTTTCTGTCTGTTAAGCAATCCTCTATCCATGCTAATATATTACCCCCAATCCTATGAGCCCCAATCTTGTGTAACAACCTCTTGTGTGGCACACTATCTGCACAACCTGAAGCCCCAGCACTCACAACCCTTCCCTCCATCGATTACCAGCACTCTCCTCCATTCACTGCAGCACACATCACTCCACCTCCTTCTGTCCCTAATGTAAAAAGTTGGATAGCCAGGTGGTGAAGGATAGAATACTAGAGCCTGGTCTTCAGTTGCTTCCAAGCCTTTATTCGCAAAGATCCGCCTTACACATCGTGCACCCCATAGATAAGTTCCCTCCTATAAATGGATACAAGAGAGTCCCCAATTGATACCCACCACCTGAATACAATTAACACTATTTGATATAAACCACATGGATACAATGCCATACTTGGCACCTTCTACACTCCTCACTACTATTGTCTTCACCTCCTCACTTCTCTGTCACCCTTCACACACCAGAACCACGATTCTCACTAGACGACCACTATCACTCTCCCTTCTTTCTATCAGGGCAAGCTCACGAACAATAGTAGAGAGGAGGCTAAGGACAGGAGGAAGGAGATTGTCCATTCAGGTCCTTTTCCCCAGTCGAGGAGGATGTAATGCAGATTGTGGGGATGGGGTCGCGTCGGGGGCGTGGCCAGTGACGAGGCTGGAGGACGCATCCTCCAGGGTTCCTGGTCATCTTACAGTCTGTCTCCTTCTCACTGAAATCTCACCCTCACACATTATGCCAGACAAAGTTCAGCTATTTTCAGCAGCCACTCCTTGACACTAAATGCTAATCCTTGTTCCTCTCTTCCCTTCCACGTGAAGAAAATGTAGAGCGCCCAGAGGCCGAGGCGCTGGAAAAGGGCAGCACTCATGATCCTCTCTCAGGATGATAGCACACCTTCTCCCTTGACAGCCTTTGACCCAGTGCCTTTATTGGGCTCAGATAGCCAGCTGGCCCAGACTTCTCCAGCCAACGCCAAGATACAGCAGTCTGCAGCGGGGCTCTCAAGGCCCAGAGCTGCTCGAGGTCGCCCACCACAGCCATCTGAAGTGCCCTTAGTGGATGATCAACAAACTCCCACTTGCCAGGGTCCTGGAACAAGGCAACCATCTCGGAGGAGCATTAGAATATGTAAATAAGATCAGAAAGCAGGCTCTAAGGGATTGCACTAGGGTGATTTCAGTTCAATATCTAGAGAATGAAAAGTTGTTAAATCCACAGTGTTCATGATCTGAAGTAAAGAGGTTTTATTTTTGCACTGCTGTTAGTCTTTATCATCTAAGAAGAAGACCCATGAAGTAGCGGTATTGGAGAGCATTCAGAAGGTGGGTGGAAGGAGTGGGTCGAAAGGTAGGACTGTTGATGTGCTGGGGGAGTGTTTACTTAGGAGAATCGCACCTCAATAATTTGTGGAAGCAATGCTCGGCCTTGGTCTTCCTCATCATCCTCTCCTTCCTCGTCCCCATCTCCATCTTGTTCCTCTACTTCTTCCTCCTGTGGCAGTGGCAAGGCTTGGCCCCTTTGAATGGCATAGTTGTGTAGCATGCGGCAAACCACCACAAAACCAGAGACTCACTTGGGGCTATACTGCAGGACTCCACCGGATCGGTCCAGGCACCAGAACCTTTGTTTTGAGGACGCCTGTGGATTGTTCAGTGAAAACTCTGATTTGAGCATGGCTCTCGTTGCATTGGAGGTGGGGATCCCTTTAAATATCGGGGCTTCAGTCTGCTACCTGAATAGTTGTGTCATCTTTTTCTGGTCGGACTTAAGAATGAGCGCCCAGGCATCAATTTTCAAAAAGGGTCCGAGTGCAAGCGCAGGACCCCTTGTTTAAATATTTTAATGAGGCCAGCATTCATTTCAGGCAGACACTGGGATGCCTGAGTAGCGCCTTAACCAATATGGATGCCGCCACTTTTTTTGCACATGACCTCCCACCGTGAAATTGGTAAGTGAAACACCGATTTTGCACCCAAAAACTCGGCGAAACGCAAACAAATTTCTGTGTTTTTTTAAGGAACATTTAGATCTGTAGTAAACTTTTTTTTCTCAAAGCAGTGTTCGTTGGCATTAGAGATGTCAGCTCAAGGGGCCCTAATATCCTTCCTCTTTCCAGCTGGTGACAGTGTCAGTTGTAGCACTGAACCCAGCCTGAGAAGTTCAAGTCCTATTGCAGCAGTGCCATTTTCCCATTTCCCACAGCAGCCATGCATACAGCTCGCACTCATTTATGGGCAGTTTTGTGCCATGGATTTGTGTCTACAGGGAGCTGGATTGAGACAGTTCCAAAGTCAATCCATTTTGATTGCTTATAAAATACGGCAGAACTTTGGTTTGAATTTAAAGGAGACTTTCTCCGAATTTTGCTTCCTTTTACTTTCATAGCAACTTAACTCCATTGTATCCTCCCTCTGAATAATAAGAGAAAAGGGCAGTTATGACAGAACTGTGCAGACACTGCTCGGAACTATCATAAAACTATTTTTAAAAACACCATAAAAGATAGTGCATAGGTGTAAATTTTTTTTTCATTTTTAATAATTTCAAAGTTATAAGAACATAAGAAATAGGAGCAGGAGTAGGCCAATCGGCCCCTCGAGCCTGCTCCGCCATTCAATAAGATCATGGCTGATCTGATCCTAATCTCAAATCTAAATTCATGTCCAATTTCCTGCCCGCTCCCCGTAACCCCTAATTCCCTTTACTTCTAGGAAACTGTCTATTTCTGTTTTAAATTTATTTAATGATGTAGCTTCCACAGCTTCCTGGGGCAGCAAATTCCACAGACCTACTACCCTCTGGGTGAAGAAGTTTCTCCTCATCTCAGTTTTGAAAGAGCAGCCCCTTATTCTAAGACTATGCCCCCTAGTTCTAGTTTCACCCATCCTTGGGAACATCCTTACCGCATCCACCCGATCAAGCCCCTTCACAATCTTGTATGTTTCAATAAGATCGCCTCTCATTCTTCTGAACTCCAATGAGTAGAGTCCCAATCTACTCAACCTCTCCTCATATGTCCGCCCCCTCATCCCCGAAGGTTATGAAGGGTTTTGATTATTTCCACTGGCAGGAGGGTTGGTAACCAGAGGACACAGATTTGAGGTAATCGGCAAAAGAACCAGAGGGGAGATGAAGAGACATTTCTTTTACGCGGCGAGTTGTTACGATCTTGAATACATTGCCTGAAAGGGTGGTGGAACCAGGTTCAATAGTAACTTTCAAAAATTGGATAAATACTTGAAAAGGAAACATTTGTAGGGCTATTGGAAAAGAGCAGCAAAGTGGGACTAGTTGGATAGCTTGTTCAAAGAGCCAGCACAGGCACAATGGGCCGAATGGCTTCCTTCCATGCCGTATTATTCTTTGTAAAAATCATATTAGTGATTTTTATTCTCCTGGTCACTCTCTCAGATTTGCAAACCATAAAAAACTGAGTGAAGGTATCATTTATATACTGAGTTTTACAGTGATACCATGAGGCAGTGAAGCAGGCATTGCTCCTGATCATAGATGTACTATCATTAAAATTTAACTGCCTTTCTCTGTACCTTCTTGTGAATAACAATTATAACTTTCACTTATATATTGCCTTTAACATAGTAAAACATCCCAAGGCACTTCACAGGAGCGTTATCAGACAAAATTTGATACCGAGCCTCATAAGGAGATATTAGAACAGGTGACCAAAAGCTTGGTCAAAGAGGTAGGTTTTAAGGACAGTCTTGAAGGAGGAGAGAGAGGTAGAGAGGCGGAGAGGTTTAGGAAGGGAGCTTAGGGCCCAGGCGGCTGAAGGCACGGCCACCAATGGTGGAGTGATGAAAATTAGGGATGCGCAAGAGGCAAGAATTGGAGGAGCGCAGAGATCTCGGAGGATTGTACGGCTGGAGAAGGTTGCAGAGTTTGGGGGTGGCGAGGCCATGGAGGGCATTTGGGCAGATGTGATACATTTGTTTCATAATGGCTATCCCAAGTGACATAAGACACTTATGACAGCATCACTCATATTATACAGTCAAATCATTGCTTGTGAATAAAATATGTGACACTTGCCCTAACAAAGTATTCTATTTGCAGTCAGCACAGTGTTTACCTTCACTGTGAAATTAAGTGGCTTTGCCACTGCAGTGTCTAGTCAGTAACCAATGTTGGGTTCCAATATTCAGATTAAATGACTAATCAATTCAGATTGACTTAGGTAAATGTGAGTTTTGGCCCAGTACAGATTACATTTGGATTTGATTGAACTGTATCTTCAAGGACCTGTTACACATATTGAGTGTTCTATCGCCAGTTAACACATCAAATATTTCATTTTCTACTGTGCCTTTGACCTCCACAATGACCTAATATATTTCAGATCTATGTCATGGTCTAAGTCAGGACTCGTGTCCAGTCTCCCTGCTGACCGAGTGAGGTATGTGCTTTCAATCTCCCTTTTTGTTCAATAGGACATGTTTTCCCACTATCTCTAGTGGTCTTGAGCGTTTGTAAAAATCCAGTCTCTCTAGCAGTCTGGTGAAAGGTATGGGAATGAGTATCGACTGCCTCAAAATGGACGGCCAACAATCCCCTCCGAAACAGGCACGAGCATTATTTCAATATTTAAATTGGGGTCCTACGCCGGCTGTACGACTTTAGTGCCGTTTTGTGTACCGGTGGGTGGACCATGTGCCACAGTTATACTGAGAGCTGAGTGGCCGAACCATCAGATCTTAAAGGGACCGCTGGAGGCTGCCCTTAGAACCATAGAAAAGATACAGCACAGAAGGGGGCCATTCGGCCCCTCGTGCCCGCACCGGCTCGAAGAACAACCAGGTGCCCATTCTAATCCCATCTTCTAGCATCTGGTCCGTAGCCCTGCAGCTTACAGCACTTTAGGTGCAGGTCCAGGTACTTTTTAAAAGAGTTGAGGGTCCTTACCTCTACCACCAATTCGGGCAGCGAATTCCATACACCCACCACCCTCTGGGAAAAGAAGTTTCTCCTCATTTCACCGCTAATCCTTCCGCCAATCAGCTTAAATCTATGTCCTCTAGTTCTTGAACTCTCCGCTAGGGGAAATTGGTACTTCCTGTCTACTCTATCTAGGCCCCTCATAATTTTGTACACCTCAATCAAGTCTCCCCTCAGCCTCCTCTGCTCCGAGGAAAACAACCCCAGCCTATCCAATCTCTCCTCGAAGCTGCAATTTTCAAGCCCTGGCAACATTCTTGTAAATCTTCTCTGCACTCTCTCCCGAGCAATTACGTCCTTCCTGTAATGTGGTGATCAGAACTGCGCACAATACTCCAGCTGTGGCCTTACCAGCGTTTTATGCAGTTCCATCATTACATCCCTGCTTTTGTATTCTATACCTCGGCTAATAAAGGAGAGCATTCCGTATGCCTTCTTTGCAACCTTATCTACCTGTACTGCCACCTTCAGGGACCTGTGCACATGCACTCCAAGGTCTCTCACTTTCTCGACCCCTCTCAATATATTCCCGTTTACTGTGTATTCCCTTTTACTGTTTGCCCTCCCGAAGTGCATTACCTCACACTTCTCCAGGTTGAATTCCATTTGCCACTTTTCCGCCCACTCCACCAACCCATTGATATCTTCTTGGAGTCCACAGCTATCCTCCTCACTATCAACTACATGGCCAATTTTTGCGTCGTCTGCAAATTTGCCAATCATGCCCCCTACATTCAAGTCCAAATCATTAATATATACCACAAACAGCAAGGGACCCAACAATGAGCCCTGTGGCACACCACTGGAAACGGATTTCCATTTGCAAAGACATCTATCAACTTTTACCCTTTGTTTCCTGTTACTGAACCAATTTTGGATCCAATTCGCCACATTTCCCTGTATCCGATGGGCTTTTACCTTTCTGACCAATCTGCCATGTGGGACCTTGTCAAATGCCTTACTAAAATCCATGTAGACAACATTCACTGCACTACCTTCACCAGTCCTTCTTGTCACTTCCTCAAAGAATTCAATCAGATTTGTAAGGCATGACCTTCCCTGAACAAATCCATGCTGACTATCCCAGATTAAACCATGCCTTTCCAAGTGACAGTTTATCCTATCTCTCAGTATTGATTCTAATAGTTTGCCCACCACCGAGGTAAGACTGACCGGCCTATAATTGTTCGGCCTTTCCCTTGTACCCTTTTTAAATAACGATACTACGTTTGCAGTCTTCCGGTCCTCCGGTACCTCCCCTGTATCTAGTGAGGATTGGAAAATGATCCACAGAGCATCCGCTATTTCCTCCCTGGCTTCCTTCAATAGCCTAGGAAACAATCCATCCGGCCCTGGTGACTTAGCAACTTTCAAGGATTCCAGTCCCTCTAGTATTCCTCTCTCGTTATGTTTACCTTATCCAATATTTCACACCTCTCCTCTTTAACTACTATGTCCGAATCATCCCTTTCCTTTGTGAATACGGAGACAAAATATTCATTTAAAACCCTACCCACATCCTCTGCTTCTACACACAAGTTACCCTTATCATCCCTGATAGGTCCCACCTTTTCCTTAGCTATCCTCTTGTTCTTAATGTACTGATAAAATATCTTTGGGTTTTCTTTACTCTTACTAGCTAATATTTTTTCATGCCCTCTCTTTGCTTTCCTTATTTCCTTTTTTATGTCATCCCTGTACTTTCTAAACTCCTCTAGGCTTTTTGCAGTATTTAGTTTTCTGTGACAGTCATAAGCTTTCTTTTTCTGCTTTATCTTGCCCCGTATACTTCTAGACAACCAGGGGGCTCTAGATTTGGCAGTGCCACCCTTTTTCTTTGAGGGCACGTGTCTGCATTGTACCCGTACAATTTCACTTTTTAGTGCCTCCCACTGGCTTGTCACTGATTTCTCCTCAAGTAGTTGTGTTCAGTCCACTTCTGCCAAATCACCTCTTAGTTCTGTAAAATTTGCCTTCCCCCAATTTAAAACATTTACTCCTGATTTAACTCTGTCCTTTTCCATAATAATGCTAAAACTAACTGAATTGTGGTCACTATCCCCACTGTCACTGTCACTTCACCCACTTGCCCATCTTCATTTCCCAGGACTAAATCTAGAATTGCATCCCCTCTTGTTGGGCTTGTCACATACTGGCTAAAAAAGTTCTCCTGGACACCGATCAAGAATTTTGCTCTCTCTGTGCCCCTCACACTGTTTGAATCCCAGTTGATATTAGGGTAGTTGAAGTCCCCTACTATTATTGCCCTCTTATTTTTGCACTCAGAAATTTGCCTACATATTTGTTCTTCTATCTCCCTTTCACTATTTGGGGGTCTATAGTACACTCCTAGTAGTGTGACTGCCCCTTTTTTATTTCTTAGCACAACCCATATGGCCTCGATTGATGATCCATTTAGCATATCATCCTTTCTCACAACTGTAATTGATTCTTTAACCAATAATGCTACCCCCCCTCCTTTTTTATCACCCACTCTATCCTGCCTGAAAACTCTATATCCAGAGATATTGAACTGCCAATTATCCCCCTCTTTAAACCAGGTTTCCGTTATAGCAATGATATCATGCTGCCATGTGACTATCTGTGCCCTTAGCTCATCTGCTTTGTTTGTAATACTCCTTGCATTGAAGTATACACCCTTTAACCCCGTCAAATTCCTGTGCTGAACACTATTTAACCTTTGCTTCTTTTGCCTTTCTGAATCGCTAACTACGTCACTAACTGCTTTTCTACTTCCCGTTTCCTGGTCTGAATTTGTCCTATCTGTACCTGCCCTTTGATTCCCATCCCCCTGCCATACTAGTTTAAACCCTCCCCAACAGAACTAGCAAATGCCCCCGCGAGGATATTGGTCCCGGTTCTGCTTGGGTGCAACCCGTCCAGCTTGTACAGGTCCCGCCTTTCCCAGAATCGGTCCCAATGCCTCAGGAATTTAAACCCTTCCCTCCGACACCATCTCTCAAGCCACGCATTCATCTGGTCTATTCTCCTATTTCTGCTCTCACTAGCACGTGGCACTGGGAGTAATCCTGAGATTACTACCTTAGAGGTCCTGCTTTTTAATTTATTTCCTAACTCCCTATGTTCTGCTAGCAGGACCTAATCCCTTCTTTTACCGATGTTGTTGGTACCGATATGGACCACGACCTCTGGCTGTTCACCCTCCCCCTTCAGAATGTCCTGCAGCCGCTCCGTGACATCCTTGACCCTAGCACCAGGGAGGCAACATACCATCCTGGAGTCACGTTTGCGGCCGCAGAAACGCCTATCTGTTCCTCTTACGATGGAATCCCCTATCACTATTGCTCTCCCATTTTTTTTGCTCCCCTCCTGTGCAGCTGAGCCACTCATGGTACCACAGTCTTGGATCTTGATGCATTCCCCTGATAAGCCATCTCCCCCAACAGTATCTAAAGCGGAATATCTGTTTGAGAGGGAGATGGCCCCAGGGGACTCCTGCTCTACCTGCCTAGTCCTTTTACTCTGCCTGGCGGTCACCCATTTCCTTTCTGCCTGCGTAATCTTTACCTGCGGTGTGACCACCTCACTGAACGTGCTACCCACGATAATCTCAGCATCGTGGATGCTCCACAGTGAATCCACCCGCAGCTCCAGCTCCGAAATGCGGTTAGCCAGTAGCTGCAGCTGGACACACTTCCTGCACACATGGTCGCCAAGGACACCGGTAGTGTCCATGACTTCCCACATAGCGCAGGAGGAGCATATCCTGGGTGCAAGCTCTGCTGCCATGGCTTGCCTTAGATTAAGCTCATTAGTTACTCCCCTTAAGGAGCATACTCCTTTAAATTACTCTTAAAAAGGCAAGTCTCTTGAAAAAGGCAAGTCTTTGTGGGGCCAGAAGGAGTATGAAATCCTCTGGCCGCTCTCAACACGATTGGAACATAGGAATTGCTGGATGAAAAAAGACCACGGTCCATCTAGTTCGCCTTCTACCATCCTGGTAGTCGCATGATACAACGATAATGGAACATAAGAACATAAGAAATAGGAGCAGGAGTAGGCCAATCGGTCCCTCGAGCCTGCTCCGCCATTCAATAAGATCATGGCTGATCTGATCCGAACCTCAAATCGAAATTCATGTCCAATTTCCTGCCCGCTCCCCGTAACCCCTAATTCCCTTTACTTCTAGGAAACTGTCTATTTCAGTTTTAAATTTATTTATTTAATGATGTAGCTTATTTAATGATGGAGTTATTGGCTAATCACAGCAATCAATCTCTATCAATGTCTACAACAGACATGAGACGAGGAAACCCCCAGTGGTGGACAGCTTTGGGAACGATAGGTCCAAAATCACCTGTTCCTTCCAATTTCTCCCTCCCCTTTAACCTTGAACTTCCTGCTTGGCTCCGGTGAGGAGCCACTGGAAGTCCCGTCCCCTTCCCCCTAGTCATCGAGCTGTCAGCGCTCACAGCTCACTGGCAATACGCAAATGAGACCCGCTCATGAAAATGGCTCAGGCCTCCTATTAGTGCGATCGGGCAGGTGGTATGCTCTACGTGGAAATGAAGCTCCAATGTGTCTTCTAATCACTGATGGTCAAGAAAGGTCTGTGCAGCCTTGAACTGTAGGCTCTCCCCCCTTCTACTTTGGACTATTCTGAATTTTGAGAGCCTGAATCGGAAGTCAGGGGTAATCTGAAGGCTCATCTTTAATTGAAGGTTACTCTGGTAACCCAAGGACAAACCACTTACCTGCATGAGGAGTGGTCACTATCCATCAGTCTGGTGAGCACCTCAGAGGGTAATAGTCCTGTCAGTGCGATGACTGATAGTCAATTTTCTACTCACCACTCAGTAAAGCTGAAGGTAAATGTAATAAAACTGAAGGCAAAACAAAGCTACTTCTTGGTTATAAAATACCCAATTTTAAAATATAGTTCAGTTACAATAAAAATTTATTTTAAATAAATATTTTTGAATCCATCAGAGGCTTTCGGTTTACACTGGCTTTGTTTACTTCTGTTGTAAATTTGATGGGATTAAAGTCCAATTGTCAAATGACTGCACTTTAGCCAGTGACACTTGAGATTCTAACATAAAACGGCTTAAATGTCTGACCTTCAACTAACATTGAGCTACAGAACAAGAAACCAAAGAAGAACCTAAACTCTGCTGTAAACTCTGGCCTCTTGCACATATTCGATTTCCTTCACTCCACCATTGGTGGCCGTGCCGTCAGCTGCCTAGGCCCTAAGCTCTGGAACTCCCTCCCTAAACCCCTCTACCTCTCTACCTCTCTCTCCTTCTTTAAGATGCTCCTTAAACCTATCTCTTTGACCAAGCTTTTGGCCACCTGTCCTAATACCTCCTTATATGGCTCAATGTCAAATTTTGTCTGTGAAGTGCCTTGGGACGTTTTACTACATTAAACACGCTATATAAATGCAAGTTGTTGTTGTAGCCGCACCGAAAAGCCATGAAAAAGAAAAGGACTTTTCAGTTGGGGCTGTGTATAAATGAGCGGATTGGACTGTCTCTAGGGCAGTTGCCCCTCCCCTCAGCTTGTCACATATGGATAGATAAGAAACACTTCTACAATATGTTGCCAAACTACTAGAGCGCTGGTATCCTGGGTGTACACTAGGTCAATGGGTAATTCTCGTTATTTTTAGCAGCCTGTTGCAATGCATTAACCTCATTTTCAGAGCTGTAATCTGCTGATTAAAAGCTCAAACTGCTTTGATTACTGAACTTGTTTTTAGTTACTGGAGGATGTACATACAAAATCTCCGCAGTACAGCATTGTGTGAAAGGATTAAAAGCAAATGATCCAGCAACATGGCACAACATAGCTGTTATCTTCGGGGTCGGTAACAATAAGATATCCTGAACAAATAAAACAGAATTCAGTGTGGATACATTTATGATTTACAGCACTGCTAAACATCATTGTGTCGTAAAGTCAATTCACGTCATGAAGGTCACAACTGCAAGAGTTTATGGGGTGGGGGGAGGGCAGTGGGGGGGCGGGGGGGCAGTTGGGTGGGGGGGAACTTGACTTGGGTGGTAATACAAAACTGGCAAATCGGCAGCCCCTGCTGCACCGTCAGAGGCAGCATCTTTCGGATGAGGTGTTAAAATGAGGCCCTGTCTGCCCTCAGGAGGTGGACGCAAAAGACTCTTACCAATGAAAGGATATACTTGCCATAGAGGGAGTGCAGTGAAGGTTCACCAGACTGGTTCCTGGGCTGGCAGGACTGTTGTATGAGGAGAGATTGGGTCGACTAGGCCTGTATTCTCCAGAGTTTAGAAGAATGAGAGGGGATCTCATTGAAACGTATAAAATTCTGACAGGGCTAGAAAGACTGGATGCAGGGAGGATGTTTCCCCTGGCTGGGGGGTCTAGAACGAGGGGTCACAGTCTCAGGATATGGGGTCGGACATTTAGGACTGAGATGAGGTGAAATTGCTTCACTCAGAGGGTGGTGAACCTGTGGAATTCTCTACCACAGAAGGCTGTGGAGGCCAAGTCACTGAATATATTTAAGATGGAGATGGATAGATTTCTAGACACAAAAGGCATCAAGGGGTCTAGGGAGAGAGCGGGAATATGGTATTGAGGTAGAGGATCAGCCATGATCATATTGAATGGGGAAGCAGGCTCGAAGGGCCAAATGGCCTACTCCTGCTCCTATTTTCTATGTTTCTATGTTTCTATCATATCTCACGGCACTATTTCGAAGAAGAGCAGGGGAGTTCTCCTCGGTGTCCTGGCCAATATTTATCCCTCAGCCGACGTCACTAAAGCAGATTATCTGGTCATTTATCTCATTGTTGTCTGTGGGACCATGCTGTGCGCAAATGGGCTGCTGCGTTTCCTACAGTGACTACACTTCAAAAGTACTTCATTGGCTGCAAAGCGCGTTGGGACATCCTGAGATTGTTAAAGGCGCTATGTAAATGCAAGTTCTTTCTTTATTAAAATGAGCAGTACTGTGATGTACGCAAAGCTTGAGCCCTAGGGATTTTTCCTTCTTGGCTTAGATAAGCTACAAGCCAATTCCCCAGTGGATAGGGTGGGCCTGGTTGACCAAACAGCAGGATACTTACCACTGCTCTGTACTAGTAAGCTGTAAGGCTCTAATCCTTAAATTCTGGCAGTACCCCTGTACGTACGTGAGGGTCTCTAAGCCCTGGCTCTTGCCAATCTGCTCTTAGACTCTGGACTTGGGTAAGAAGGGTGGGTCCCCATGGGGAGAGATTGTGCACTGCACATCAGGAACACAGAAACTACTGCTGTGTGGATGTCTCCGTAGCTTAGTTTGGAGACAAGTATGGTGATGGATTTCTGCATGTGTCAGACACCCAGCTGGCCAAAAAAAAAAAGTTGCCCTTAACAGTTTACCCTTCAATTATAAAGAGTAAGGAGAAAATAAATAAAGTACTAACTCCTCACCATAACAAGAATATATTATACCATGACCTCTGACATGCCTTGCAGTGCTTATAGTTTTCTCTGTCACAGAGAAACCATGCATTGTCCCTGCAAAATACCTCTGTGAAGCCCTAGCTCACAAAGACGGTCTTATAGAGAAAGACTAGTGCACTTTTGTACTGATTAGTGGTTCCAGGACTGGTGTTGTATATCAAATATTGACCCTTTTCAATGATTGGCAATCGTAGCAATACTTTTCATGTAGTGATGTCTCTTTACTGTTAGCTGGTTCTTTGACCTCCAGTGTATCGAAGAATCCTTTCTGAATGTTTTAATTTCTGTCAGATTTTCTGAGTAGCCATCACATAGCAACAAACATCCATTGATTTAAATGCTTGTAATATACTGGTAATTATTTCCTAGTGCGGCCATCAGTTTTCAGTTGAATACCTTATAAGGGCTGATTTTCACATAGAGCGCACAGCAGGCAGAGCGACAAGCAGGGAGACGGGCGGGGTGGGGAGATGGGCGTGGAGATGGGCAGCCAAAGCGATCATACCGCCCACCCGATGGCTCCAGCGAGATGGTCTAAGGACAATTGTTGATAATTGACTTCCCTGAGCAGGGGAGAGGAAAATCAGAAAGGGTTCTCATTCCGAATTGCTATCCAGTAGCCCTGTTGGTATTGTGCAGCAGTCGGAGACAGGATTGGTTTAGGTGTGATACCACCCACAGTCGAATAGTCTACTTAAACTCACCATCCAATTTTATGCGTGCTGACTAGCTGCTCGAGCGCAGTATTGGTGAAAGTAGAACTTGAGATTGAATTACCACCTTTAAGAAAGGAGGGTGGAATTGAAAAGCCAAAAGGATATATAGGAGCAATTGCAGATTATAATTTTAGCGTCGCTTGACTCTCACAGTTTATGAATGCCTTTTATTAAGAGGCATTTGCTACATTACATATTAATGGGCAAAATACTTGCGGTGGCTTCTAAGCTAGTAACCCCCTGCTTGTAATCATTCAAAGGCATATTATTCTATATAATGGTAAGTGTCCTGTGGTGTTGTTTGTGCTAATTTAGACAATGCACTGTTTTACAAGGCCTAGAGTGCTCTACCATATGATGAATTAATGTATTATTCCACTGGTAAGGTTGAGCTGTGTCACATTAAGGCCACAGAATCGCAGGTCACTCAGAGTTTGACTGTTGTTAGGTCAGGGACTTTGAAAATTGAAATGCAGAGCATGAGATGATTTAGAATTGAATTGTTGCTCCATCAGGTGTACTATGCAAATTAGAATGTGCTGGGAAGGGAACTCCCAAGATTTAGGAGCAATGGAGAGAGATCTTCTGGGAGCATTGGGACTGGTTTTGGGATCTGTGATCACTGGGAGAGAGATTCTGGGTTCTAGTGCATTGGAGAGGCTGGGATTCTAGGGTCTGAAACCATTGGAGGTGGTCTTGGGATCAGGGAGCACTGGTAGTGGGGTCATGAGGTCTGGGACCACTGAGAGGGCAGTCAGGGGAATGTGAGTACTGGGAGCAGAGTCCCAGGATCTGGAATCAGAGAGAAATTCCTAGAGAGGGGGATCCTAGGGTCCAGGAAGATTGGGAAGGAGTATCAGGAGCATTGGGTGCCAGGTTCTGGCAGTATTGGGGAACGCCAGAGTCTGGCAGTATTTGGGGTGGGCAGGGTCTGACACTCTTAATGGGGAGAGGGCCCCAGAAGAATGGGGCTGAAAAGCCTGTGGCCGTTTTGGACCATTAGACACCCCTCACCACCACCACTTTCTCTATCGTTGGCCACTTCCTTCCTTTAAGTTGATGCCCTAAAGTAATTTTGCCAATTCAAATAGTTTTTAATAAACATAAATTTTCACAAGCAAACATAAATTATCTCATAAAATACCTCCTTAAAATGCTCAAAAGTTCATCATTTATGTAGCTTCCAAGTTTTAATACAAAAATGACCTTTAAGTTCTAATGGTTCACTGTCTTTCTCAGAGAAGATGGTTTTTTAACTGGATTTGAAGCCAAAATAACAAGAGGAAGGGCATGTCATGATTGACATGGGCAGCAGCCAATCTGGGGGAATCTAATAGTTCAAAGTTATTTTCCTGCTGGTTTAAATCACTTGGATAAACAAACTGAAATATTATTAAACTTTCCATTGAAAAAAATACATTCTTGATAAGCAATCCTGGATTTGTGTTCTAAATGCCAACCAGAGAAGCCACATGTGCTGTTAATCACTGGTAATGTCAGTGAGGTAAAGTTGAGTTGCTCACAATAGGAAAGGAGCAGTTGTTACTATTTTAAGTGTGAAACTCATGATAAAACTTTGAGAAGTCTTTTGGAAAAAGCAAAGGAACTTACAACTCTTTGTTGGATAACAGGAGACTTTCTCTACGTCAACCGAGAGGAACCTACTGATGCACACTGGGAGATTCTGCAAGCTACACATGCTTAGATGTGTTTGGTAACTCCTTTCAAAAAATATATCTAGTTGAAACCTAGAATTTTGAAACAGACTGATGCCACAAAAGACAATTCACTGGGTAAATTTAATCAGGTTATTGTGAACATTTAGTTTTTTGATCTTTTTATTTTGTTTAAAAGCTAAATTTTTTCATTAGAAATTTCAGTTACTGAGAAAAAAAAATGGTGGAAGTTTTTGCAAGAAGCATTTTAAGGGACTCAATTGCTTCACTTTCTCCTTTGCTTTATTGGTAGGTTCTCCTGACAGGATATTCAGGATTAGTTATTTTCACACATCTTTAGTAGCTTCTCATTGGTAGTTTTCTAGCCACTTTCCTTGCTTTTGATTTACATGTTCCTTACCTCTTCAGTCCTGATTTGCTGCTGTTTCACTTTGAGTCAATCAATAGAGTGAGACGGTGAAGGTGTGATGGTGTAAGTATTGCAATGTAATAATGGCAAACAGGAATTCTTCATAGACACGACGGGGCCCTGAAACATCACAGAGGTTCTAACCAAGTCTCTGGCTGTAACTCTAGTGGGAGACCGATAGAACCCCCTCAAGGAAACTGCTGTGCGTGTCCTTTCCCTGGGTGTTCCAACAGATTCACGGAGGGAGACCAGTACAACGTCCGCAGAATTTCAGGGCCAAGATCCTCAAGGGTAAATATTGTAAGGTCTCACACCCCTCAGGCGCAGGGAGCAACCCCCAGGACTTTGTAATATGCGCCGACTGCACGGGACCTTGCAAGAATTATAAAGACTGCCCCGTTATAAATAGAAAGCTTCTATAATATTTAATAGAGAGACAGATGTAACAATATAACAGAGGCTCAACCACATTCAGGCGGAGAACTTAGAGTCCTTGGTGTGAGCGGAGCAAGAATATCCAGTTAGGCCATTGTCTCTACTGTTAACTGGAGCCAACATCCCAGGTCTTCTAAAATAAGAATAAAAATAACATGAATGGGAAGGGCTGTTAATTATGTCTGTGTTAGTGATTGGAAGTTGCTGTAAATGAAGACTGATGTGTCAGTCTAATCCTTCGCTCAGACTCCATAACATACAGATTTTTCTGTTCATCCCGTCATGCACAAATTCCGAGGGAGCTGGCATCATTCAGCAATCACTGCCCCGTTATAAATAGAAAGCTTCTATAACTTTTATTTTCGGTGATGTATCTGGGTTAATCTCCTGAATAAAACTGCCTTGTGTTCTCCATCTTCTCTGTGAGAATGACAAGCTCTCCTGAGCAAGTATGAATTCTGTGTCATGCCCGTTGCACAGACACACACAGCTCTGCTTTTTATGTACAGGCTGATTGTAATGTCAGTTTTTTTAATGCATGAAGAAGAACTTCACAAAGTAATATATGCTGCTGATTAAACTTTCATCGACCACTCTGAGGTCCAATCGTTTCATGTACCTGTGATGATGAATATAGATATTAAATCATTTTTCTCTTGCCCCACTTTTCCGGCATTGGTCTCCCATTTTTAGGTTCCCTCTTGAGCCCTCAATGCCACACATCATTTCCCAACCAAAATGGTGAGTAGACATTCTCCTTCCAGGCCTCTACCAGTGCTGGTCCATATCATTTGCTGTCTTTTATGCCGGACCAACCTGTATTAATTTCTTTTTGATTTTCCTTTTCTTCCCACCCTCTGACTCTGAAGCACAAGTACCATAGAATTACGTAGAGTGCACAGCACAGAAACAGGCCATTCGGTCCAACAGGTCCATGCCGGGTATTATGCTGCACATAATCCTCCTCTCTCCCTAATTCATCTCACCCTATCAGCATATCCTTCTATTCCTTTCTCCCTCATGTGTTTATCTAGCTTCCCCTTAAATGCATCTATGCTAGTCGCCTCAACTACTCCATGTGATAGCGAGTTCCACATTTTAACCACCCCAGTATATGAGCCCATCATGTTACTTTGTTGCACAGTGTACCAGTATATAAATATGCTGTTAATCATAGAATCATAGAAAGGTTACAGTGCGGAAAGAGGCCATTCGGCCCATTGAGTCCACGCCAGCTCTATGCAAGAGCAATCCAGCTAGTCCCACTCCCCCGCCCTATCCCCGTTGCCCTGAAAATCTTTTGCTTTCAAATACTTATCCAGTTCCCTTTTGAAGACCATGATTGAATCTGCCTCCACCACCCCCTCGGGCAGTGCATTCCAGATCCTAACCACTCGACTTTATAAATCTTTAAAAAAATTATTTATTCATGGGATGTGAGCATCGCTGGCAAGGTCAGCGTTTATTGCCCATCCCTAATGCCCTTCCCCAATCTGTAGCACAATATACCGCTATATGAATGCATTAACTCACTGTAGCACATGTGCCAGCATATGAACCTATCCTGACACTCTGTGGCAGTGTAGCAGTATATGAATGCATTCTGACATCCTGCAGCACAGTTTACCAGTATGGGAATGCACTGTCACTCTATTGATTGGTGGCTTCTGGATGCGCTGGGAGTAATTCCTTTATTAAATATGATTATTTAGCATAATGCTGCAGTGAAACCTTAATGGCCAATTGTGATGGCATCTGCACTCTCCGGGGTCAGGTATCAAGAGACACAATAGTGGGGTTATTTCAAACTACATACCAGGAAAACAGAGTTGGACTCAAGGGGATGGGAAATGGAGGACTGAGCTCAGTGCACGACTCACTTCTGGGAGGACAGACGTGGAATTTTTGACATTTAAATCTGATACAATTTATTTCTATATCTTTGCTACGTTTTCTTTTTTACAAATTATTAGCACGATATTGTCAGTACTTGTGAACCTGAGCCAATAGGACAGCCTTTTACTATTATCATATTAATCTCAGGCCAGTGCTTAATATACTACATGATCTCCTCCTTCCTTCCATCCCTGCAGGCATCCTCTTCCGATCCTAAGCTTCTCTACAACCCTTGCTCCCTCCACTCCACCGCTGATGGCAGCTTGTTCAGTCACTATGCTCCTGTCTCTGGAATTCTCTCCCCAATTCCCTCCGCCTTGTCACCTCTTGGTTTCCAAAACCTCCTCAAACCCCTCCTCTTCGACCGTGCCTTTGGTTTCCCATACTAACCTCTCCATTCCCCTCCCCTTTCCCCATGCTTGGTGCCCACTGTTTTCCATTCCTCCTTATTGTAAAGTGACATCCTCTTGCCTGTGAGGATCGTTACAGAAATACAAGCTGTTGATTGGAGTTAATGACCCCTGTGAGTGAAAGTGAACTCAGTCAACTGGCTGCAGACATGGACCCCAGAGGTCAGCATGTGCTACTCATTTTACGTGTTACTTGCACTGCCATGTGCAAGCTGAAGCTCAGTGAGTAGCACTGAATCAGAAGGCTGTGGGTTCAAGACTCACTCCAGGGACTTGAGCACAAAATCTAGGCTGACACTTCAGTGCAGTACTGAGGGGGTGCTGCACTGTTGGAGGTGCTGTCTTTCAAATGAGATGCCCCGTCTGTCCTCTCAGGTGGACATAGAAGATCAGGGGAGATCCCCCTTGGAGTCCTGGCCAATATTTATTCCTCAACCTATATCACTAAAACAGATTATTTAGTCATTATCACATTGCTGTTTGTGGGACCTTGCTATGTATAAATTAACTACTGTGTTTCCTACATTACAACATGACTATACTTCAAAACTACTTCATTGACTGTAAAGCGCTTTGGGACGTCCTGAGGACGTGAAAGGCGCTAAAGAAATGCAAGTTCTTTCTTTTAATGTTTGGAATACTTTTTGCAGCCTGAGTTGCTTCGCTGCATTAATGCTGACTGCAGCTCTGTGACACCTTAGCAAGAAGTCAGCAGCTTGCACATTACTGAATTCCCCACTAATAGCAAAGTCAACAGTCGATGTGTTTGAACTCTGGCTGAAGTAATCACTTGAACAAACATGTTGTGTTTCTCAGCATCCATTTAAGGCACTTCCTTTTCTAGTCAATGGAAAATGACTTCCTCCAGCCTTTTAACTGCTGACTGCTTATCTATACCATCTGATTCCAAATGAGTGGTCACTTGGGTGAGGCACTGGAGGGGTCACTGTGGCCTGCAGAAGAATTGCTCGAGCAGATGAGGTGGGGCAAAGGAGGGAAAACCACGGGAGTGAAAACTTCATTTCATAAAAGAGGGCAGAAAAGAATCCTCTGCGGCTACAGCCACACCGCATTCACAAACCCTTCAGATTTGCTCAAATGCACTTCTCGCCCTTTATATAAGTGGAACTTTTCTCACCGAGAGCTGTGCAAAGACGAGGTAAGTAAGGTGAAACCACAGTGCGGCAGGGCCAGCTGCTCGCAGAGACCAAACGTGATTGGGATGGAGCGAGATAGTCGCTGTGTCTAAATACGGGAGGTTCAAGAGTGGCGTTCCGGCCATTTACTCTGCATGTTCTCAGAATTGGCCCAGAAGCCAGACTAAGGCCTGGTGTGGATTGCAGCGATTTCGGAGGCTGGGAGTTCAATAGATTTACTGCACAAACTGAGTGTCAGATTCATCCAAACTTACATACAAATCCAACACACCCCATACAATCGACACTCCTCGAAAGGGTTTCACCGTACTGTACAGCTGAGGTAAAATCACAACCACAGTGACATTATAATGATTCAATTAATATTTTCTGGAGGTTTGAAACGGTGCTTCATCTGCCAATTAAAATAATGGTTTAACTTGAGGGTTTCGGTGAACTAAAAATCAGCAGCCAATACACAACAACAACAACAACAACAACAACTCGCATTTATATAGCGCCTTTAACATCCCAAGGAGCGTAATCAGACAAAATTTGACACCGAGCCACATAAGGAGATATTAGGACTGGTGACCAAAAGCTTGGTCAAAGAGGTAGGTTTTAAGGAGCGTCTTAAAGGAGGGGAGAGAGGTAGAGAGGCATGTGTGTGCGCACACACAAATCTGCTGATCAATTTGATTTTGAGTCTGTTCAGATGGAAAAATGTTAATTAAAAAGTTCCATTGATTTTTTTTCTCCCTTGCAGAATATAACCTCAGTAAAAAAATTGAACAGCCGCCTTGTTCACGCAAAACAAATTGTTAATGGTTTATCCACTGGCCATTAGTATAATGTAATTTTGCTTCTTTTTAAAAAAAATTAAAAATAAACTGCTTATTGCCACAAAACAAGCTATAATAACGAGCCTAACCAAGGCTGTATTGCTGATTTGAAAAGGTATGTTAAAAAAAAACGACCACCCTGATCTTTCTGAGACCTCTAATGTGGTCTGACTGACTGCTGCTGTTTTTGCAGCAAACTGGGCTGGGCTGGGCTGTGTTTGTCATTCCGTAGTGTTGTGGATGGAGCTTCTAATCTAATGCAATCAGCTCCATTACCTCCGGGTTCCCCCAGGGAACGCATTGCCCTTTATGGAGCCTGGCATTCATTGCTGATATTTCCAACTAAGTGTAAAAATCTGTTAAAATATTAACTCGAAGAGATTTTTTTAAAATGCTATAATTTCAACCACATATCCAACACTCAAATATATCCCTCACTGCCGCTCGTTTATATCTCTTAAAATCTTCTGCCTTTTAAAATAAAAAAAAGTCCCTGTCCACATATAATTCAGCAACTGGAGAGAAGACCAGAGCTGACCTGCTACTCTCGGGTTGCTTTGAGGTGCCTCGGGTTGACTTCTGGAAGACTAGCTATTTTCATCATGGTGCCCTGGGAGCTCACTGTATGACAGACTACAGGCATCAACCATGTCCTACCACTTGCTGCTTTTATTTTTAATCGGTCCCGTGTATTTATTGACTAGAATTCCCGATTGTAGAAGTGCGATATCACAGGGTATTTGGAATACAAGCATGTGAGCTCCACAGAGACGCTCGCAAAGTGAGGACTCCCAGGGGGTGCTCTCCTTACATATGAGGAAGATGCTAATCATTAAAGAAAGAAAGAACTTGCATTTATGTAGCACCTTTCACGACCTCAGGACGGCCCAAAGCCCTTTACAGCCAACAAAGCACTTTTTGAAGTGTACTCACTGTTGTAATGTAGGAAACGCGGCAGCCAATTTGCGCACAGCAAGGTCCCACAAAGAGCAATGTGATAATGATCAGATAATCTGATAATAATTCTCCAGTGCTACAATAAACAGGGATGTGACATAGGAACATAGTCCTGTAAATTCCATGGGGGTTCTCCCGATCTTCCACTGTAACTTCGGTGGGAGACTGTTTCCAGTTGTTTGTCAGGGAGTGGGGTCCCACTGAACTGAAGGCGAGAGATCGAGAGAACCCCCAGGGGAATTTCAGGGCCATAGGAAATCTCAAGGCTGGAAAAGCCCATGAGTTGGATTGCCATTTCACTCAAAATCAGCTACAATGTACAACATCTGGATGTAAGGTGATCCCATTGTGATCCCACCCCAGCTGGGACTGCCTAGGGGTTGCCAACCCTCCAGGATTGGCGTGGAGTCTCCAGGAATTAAAGATTAATCTCCAGGACACTGCTGCGAGCAAAGCTGTGAGAAAAATTATAGGGGCATTAAAAAAAAATTGTGTGTTTTTTTCATTTTCTTTGAACACTTATGTTTATTAGTCATAGAAATATTGAAGATGGGGAAAAAAGGCTGTTTGACTAATAGTTAAGAATCATCTACAAGGAAAGTCCAGTTCCATAAGTCCCATCCAAACTTCTTCTAATTCATTCTCGGGATGTGGGCGTCGCTGGCGACCTCATAGGTCACTAAAAAATTTCCAGATTTTTCTTTAAACTGAACTCAAATTCTCAAACTGCCATGGTGGGATTTGAATTCACATTCTACTAAGGTATTATTAATATCTACCTCTGGATTACTAGTCCAGTAACATAACCACAACACTATGCACTCTTAGTGTATGGCTGCTTTCCTGCTGTCCTAGCAGTTGTGTATGATATTGGCCCAGAATTTGCTGGGAAAATAATGGTGCGTATAATGGCACACGCTGTTATTAGTGTGTAAATCGTCCAGCAGCTTGTGACCAGGAATAAATACCCCTTGAGTTGTGCCGTTGTCTGCTCGCACTTCCAGCAATTTGCGGCACAAGAAATTTGTGAGCTGAAGGGTGAGGGAAAATAATCTAACTAACGGGGCACATAAGAACATAAGAAATAGGAGCAGGAGTAGGCCAATCGGCCCCTCGAGCCTGCTCCGCCATTCAATAAGATCATGGCTGATCTGATCCTAACCTCAAATCTAAATTCATGTCCAATTTCCTGCCCGCTCCCCGTAACCCCTAATTCCCTTTACTTCTAGGAAACTGTCTATTCCTGTTTTAAATTTATTTAATGATGTAGCTTCCACAGCTTCCTGGGGCAGCAAATTCCACAGACCTACTACCCTCTGAGTGAAGAAGTTTCTCCTCATCTCAGTTTTGAAAGAGCAGCCCCTTATTCTAAGATTATGCCCCCTAGTTCTAGTTTCACCCATCCTTGGGAACATCCTTACCGCATCCACCCGATCAAGCCCCGAATGGGGCACGACGTTAGATGCCCCATTCCAGCAAAATCTGGGCCAATCTTCTCTTCAAGGTGCTTCTCCAGTTTTGGTTTGAAAATGTCTCTCCAACCTCTCCAGTAACAACTACCCTTACCTCACTTCTGAATCTATCTCTTCTCCACTTAAACTCGTGTTCCCTCGTTGTGTTGTCTCGTGCGATCAGCTCGTGCACATTTCCTCCAGTACAATTTCACAGAGCATTCGGAGGCTTTAGTTACATTTCTTCTTATTTTCACCAATTGTAACCACTCCTGAAAGTGTGGACTTAGAATCATACAGCACAGAAGGAGTCCATTTAGCCCATCATATCCGTGCCGGCTCTTTGAAAGAGCTATCCAATTAGTCCCCACTCTCCAGCACTTTGCCCATAGCCCTGCAAATTTCTCAGTTTCAAGTTTACATCTAATTCCCTTTTTGAAAGTTACTATTGAATCTGCTTCCACCACCTTTTCAGGCAGTGCATTCCAGATCATAACAACTCGTTACTCGAAAAAAATTCTCCCCATTCCCCCCCGGATATTTTGTCAATGACCTTAAATCTGTTTCCTTTGGTTACCGACCCTCCTGCTAGTGGAAACAGTTTCTGCCTATGTACTTTATGAAAACCACTCATAATTTTGAACACCTCTATCAAATCTCCTCTTTACCTTCCCTGCTCTAAGGATAACAACCCCAGCTTCTCCAGTCTCTTCACATGACTAAAGTCCCTCATCCCTGGTACCATTTTGGTGTTTTATTGCTGGGGCTTGGTTCCATGGGCACGATCTGCCACCTTGCCCAAATGCCCGAGCCTAGACAATAAGGCCTTGAGATTCCTCAGGTTGCAATTCACTGGAGTTTGTGGGGTCAATGGGAGGGCACTTCATTTACACAAAACAGTTGGGTGCAAGTGCCACTTTGGGCAGGTCTCCAGTGCCCACCTGTCCAAGGCTGCCTGAGACTTTGGTGCCCACACTCTCCAGAGGCCCACCCCTCAACCCAGGCCATTCTCTTCTCAGCCACATAATCTTTTATTTTAAATTTCAACTTTTCAGGGGCACAGGTCTCTAGCCCATGGTCTGCCCTGGCCTGGACCGCCCACCCCATCCCAACACCCCTCCACCTACAATGGGGCCTCAGAAAGATCCTTGTGAAGACCATTACGCCTCTACTCACTTGGCTTAACAGGCTCCACTGATACACTGTGCCTCCTTCCAGCCTCAGTAGCAAGAACTCCCAACTTCGGGAATCCCCATGCCCCAGCTCCACCCTCTGGCTGTCACGTGGTGTACTAAGGCCCCAACATCCAGACTGGTGAAGTGATACACTGTCTGTTGCCACCATTTGCTCATGCATTATCCATTGCACTCAGCGTTCTAACATTTCGTGGGTCTGATCTGATTTCCCAATACAAGAAGTCATGGGAGGAGCTGTGAATGCTGATGAAGACAATGATGATTATCAGGGTTTCCCCCGCAATTCCGGCGAAATTCCGGGCATGCTATGGCGAGAGCAGCTCTGAGCAAATTCTGGACCTGAGTATCACTCCAATCTAATCATGCAACACGATAACTCTGAGGTGTCAGTTGTGTCAGTTGTGTGGTCCGGACACCCTACGGCATCCGTAGCTAGGTGGTTCCGTCGATAGCGCTCTTGCCTCTGAACCCCCACTCCAGACTTCAGCACAAAATCTAGGCTGACATTTCAGTGCAGTACTGAGGGAGTGCTGCACTGTCGGAGGTGCCGTCTTTCGGAGGAGATGTTAAACCAAGACCCAGTCTGCCCCCTCGGGAAATGTAAAAGATTCCATGACATTATTTTGAAGAAGAGCGGGGGAGTTCTCCCCGGTGTCCTGGCCAATATTTATCCATCAACCAACATTAGTAAAAAAGAACAGATTATCTGATCATTATCGCATTGCTGTTTGTGGGATCATGCTGTGTGCAAATTGGCTGCTGCGTTTCTTACATTAACACGGTGACTACACTTTGAATACTTCATGGGGTGTAAAGCGCTTTGGGATGCCCAGAGTCGCTGTATAAATGCAAGTCTTTCTTTTTTACCACGTTCTGCTGGTGTTGGTTAAATGGTCCAATGTTCCTGCGGTATCAATTTCGTAGCACCACTCAGAGAACCAGCCGTCTGACTGGAATTTTAGTTTTGCAGGCACTGGACGGAACAGTAACCTCTCTCATTCCTGCTTTGTAACATATGTCAGCCTGCCAAAGAGCTGTCTAGACTCACACATGCCCAATTGGGCGAGGTAGCTGAGGCCTGCTGGAGCCTGTGGATGTATCTCCCAGCGGGAGACAAGGCTGTCTGGAGAGGAGGGGGATAACATTGAAAGAAAAAGAGTAACAAGTGGAAGTATCAAAGCAGATACACATCGAGCAGCTCACAAAATACTAAGGAACCAGTTAAGCTTCCCTTTTGTGGTTTATTCTATCATCCGAACCCTTCGACATGTTACTGCTGTGTAGCACGTATACAGGATAACCCACAGCTGGGAATAAAGAGTGGCAGCAACATTTGAGGGGTAAAGATGGTCATATGAATCCCAAGCACACGTTACAGTCTTAACCACACTCCCAAACATTACCTTCTATAAGATGTACAGTTATTTTTTTAAACAGTTTTGGCATTTTCTGATTGGAGATTATTCCTTATGTAATCATCAACATTATGGGCACTAAAGAAAAAGAAAGAATTTTTATTTATTTACATAGCATCTTTCAGGACATCCCAAAGCCCTTCACAGCCAATGAAGTGCTTTGAAGTGTAGTCACTGTAGTAATGTAGGCAAACGCGATAACCAATTTGCACACAGCAAGGTCCCACAAACAGCAATGAGATAAATGACCAGGTAGCCTGTTTTTAGTGGTGTTGATTGAGGGATAAATGTTGGCCAGGACACCATGGAGAACTCCCCTGCTTTTCTTCGAATAGAGCCTCAAGATATTTTATACCCGCTCCCTCAGTACTGCACTGAAATGTCGGCCTAGACTAAGTGCTCAAATCCTGAGTGAGCCTTTGGAACCCACAGATGTCTGACTCAGAGCCGAGATCACTCCCCACTGAGCAAAGTCTGACTCTAAGGGGTTGATTTTATCCCTGAGCAGGTGTTAGGCAGGCAGGGGGCGAGGATAATGCGAAACAAACCGGCTAGCCCACATTTCAAGCCCAGGGCAATTTTAACTCCCAGGGCGCATCTACATGCCACCGGACAGCTGCCCACCTAAAAAGTGGGGAAAATCAGCATCTAGCTTTTTTCCATATCCGATATTTTTATAACTAATAAACAAAAGTGTTCAAAAAATTTTTTAAAAACACACAATTTTTAACGCCCTCCCTGTGGTTTTTCTCCCAGGTGTTGCTCGCAGCAGTGCCCTGGAGATTAATCTTTAATTCCTGGAGACTCCAAGGCAATCCTGGAGGGGTTGGCAACCCCATATCCCACTAAAATAAAAGCATTAATCTAGTAATAGCTGCGTGTGATATTATCGTGCAACGGCTTAATACACTCACCTCAAATTCCTCTCCACTATTTTAATGAGACATTAACCCATTTGAAACACCACTTCTAAAGTAATGAAGAGTGGAATTTGATCCAAGTATGCTAAGTGATTATATGATAGCATTACACACGTTAATTTCCAGGCTAGGGTGTTCTCATGTCAAATGAACAAGAGTTTTTTTTTAACTGAAAACTGATACACTCTCAATCAATTGCAATAGACCAGTAGAGTTGGCAATAGGACTATCAAACATTAGCGATTTCTGAAGTTAAAAAACATTTTTTTATAAAATATACTTTTTAGTGATCGTTTCCAGGAAGTTTTCTGCCATCTCAGCACAGAATTCCTTATTTCAGCTCTTTTCTACTCCCACTCTTCCAGTACACAAAGGCTGCTGAATGGAAACTCGTTTTGTTTGTCTTATATAAACCTGGCACAAATCCATTTATGTCATAATTAATTTCTCTATTGATGCATCTTTAATGGTTTCTCTTCTTCATACTTCCTGATTAGAAGCATAAAGGATCCTTTTGATTATATTTCGGATGAGACGTTAAACTGAGGCACTATCTGCCCTCTCAACAACAACAACTTGCATTTATATAGCGCCTTTAACGTAGTAAAACGTCCCAAGGCGCTTCACAGGAATGCTTTATCAAACAAAATTTGACACCAAACCACATAAGGAGATATTAGGACAGGTGACCAACAGCTTGGACAAAGAGGTAAGTTTTAAGGAGCATCTTAAAGGAGGAGAGAGAGGTAGAGATGCGGAGAGGTTTAGGGAGAGAATTCCAGAGCTTAGGGCCTAGGCAGCTGAAGGTACCTGAAGCCAATGGTGGAGCTTTTAAAATCAGGGATGTGCGAGAGGCAAGAATTAGAGGAGCGCAGAGATCTCAGAGGATTGTAGGGTTGGAGGATGTCACAGAGATAGGGAGGGGCAAAGCCACACAGGGATTTGAAAACAAGGATGAGAATTTTAAAATCGAGGCGTTCCCGAACCGGGAACCAATGTAGGTTAGAGAGCACAGGAGTGATAGGTGAACGGGACCTGGTGCAAGTTAGGATACGGGCAGCAGAGTTTTGGATGAGCTCAAGTTTATGAAGGGTGGAAGATGGCCAGCCAGGAGAACATTGGAATAGTCGAGTCTGGAGGTAACAAAGGCATGCATGAGAGTTTCAGCAGCAGATGAGATGAGGCAGGGGCAGAGACGTGCAACGTTATGGAGGTGGAAGTAGATGGTCTTAATGATGGAGAGGATACATTGTCATAAGCTCATCTCAGGATCAAATAGGACGCCAAGGTTGTGAACGGACAGTGGCCAGACAGTGGCCAGGGAGAGGGATGGAGTCGGTGGCGAGGGAATAAAAACTGCCTTGCTGGTGTTATCCACATCCCAGAATTTTTAAAAAATTATATGTAGGAATATTTCTGGATTTGAATTCCTCCCATTAATGCAGAATTTTTATATCACTACAACAAGAATTTCCATTTATATAACACCTTTAATGTAGTAAAATATCCCAAGGCCCTTCACAGAAGCTTGAGGAAAAATGGACCATAGCCAAAGGAGATATTAGGAGGGGTGATGAAAAGCTTGGTCAAAGAAATGGGTTTTAAGGACAGGCTTGAAGGAGAAGAGAGGTGGAGAGTAGAAGGGTTCAGAGAGGGTGTTCCAGAGTTTGGGGCCGAGGTGGCTTAAAGCACAATGGAGGGATGAGACTTTTAAATTTCAGGCGTTGAAGGATCAGGAACAGTGAGGACTGGAGTGATAGGCGAGTTGGATCTGATGAGCTGAAATTTACAGAACATGGAGGATAGGAGGCCTGCCAGGGGAGTATTGGAATAGTTAAATCTGGAGGTGACAAAGACAAGAATGAGGGCTTCAGTGGCAGATGGGATGCGGTAGGGGCAGAGGTGGGCAATGTGATGGAGGTGGATGTAGGCGTCTTTGTGATGGACAGGATATAGGATCAGAAGCTCAACTTGGAGTTGAACAGGATGTCAATATTGCTAATAGTCTGATACAGCCTGAGACAATGGTTGGGGAGGAGGATTAAGTCACTCGTAAGCGCACAGAGTTTATGGCATGGGCTGAAGATGATGGCTTTGGTCTTCCCAATATTTATCTGGAGGAAGTAATGGGGACAGTGCCTGAGGTTTCAAACCATTTACAATGTCTGTTGGCATGGGAACCAGGAAGATAAGTTGGTTGGTCAGGAATTTAGTGGGACTAGGGTCGAGGGAGCAGGAGGTTGGTCTCATAGATGAGATAAGCCTTGAGAGGCCCTGGGGCAAATGGAGGAGAAACTAGAGAGAGACAGGTTCAGGGCTAGAGTTGAAGGGGGACTAGTGGAGGTTTAGCTTACTGTGCAAGGGGAAGGAGGGGAATCAGCTGAACTGATGGCCTCTATCTTGGTGATGAAGAATTCCATGAGCTCCTAGCACTTTTTTTTTATTCGTTCATGGGATGTAGGCATCACTGGCGAGGCCAGCATTTATTGTCCATCCCTAATTGCCCTTTAGAAGGTGGTGGTGAGCCGCCTTCTTGAACCGCTGCAGTCCGTGTGGTGAAGGTTCTTCCACAGTGCTGTTAGGAAGGGAGTTCCAGGGATTTTGACCCAGTGACGATGAAGGAACGGCGATATATTTCCAAGTCGGGATGGTGTATGACTTGGAGGGGAACGTACAGGTGGTGTTGTTCCCATGTGCCTGCTGCCCTTGTCCTCCTAGGTGGTAGAGGTCGCGGGTTTGGGAAGTGCTGTCGAAGAAACCTTGGCGAGTTGCTGCAATGCATCCTGTGGATGGTACACACTGCAGCCACAGTGCGCCGGTGGTGAAGGGAGTGAATGTTTAGGGCGGTAGATGGGGTGCCAATCAAGCGGGCTGCTTTGTCCTGGATGGTGTCGAGCTTCTTGAGTGTTGTTGGAGCTGCACTCATCCACGCAAGTGGAGAGTATTCCATGACACTCCTATCTTGTGTCTTGTAGATGGTGGAAAGGCTTTGGGGAGTCCGGAGGTGAGTCACTCGCCGCAGAATACCCAGCCTCTGACCTGCTCTTGTAGCCAGGTATTTATGTGCCTGGTCTACTAGTTAAGCACTTGTTAGAGGTGAGGGTGGATAGGGCAGGGAAGAGGGATTTAAGGAGACAGTGGTCATTGGAAAAAGAAGCCAATGGTTATCTTTTCTCTGCAGAATTATTGGGCTTTTCAGCCTGAGGTGATTTTATAGAGAGATACAAGATAGTTAAAGATATGGAAAAGGTAAGTCCAGAAAATTACTTTAAACTAAAATATGAGACTAAGACAAGGGGACAAGACTCAAGATAGTAAAAGTCAGATTTAGAACGGATATCAAAAAATTCTTCTTCACACAGCGTGATCAACATGTGGAATAGACTCCCATAGAGAGTAATGGAGGCAAAAACCCTGGATTCACTTAAGAAGCAATTCTTTGCTGCACAGGGCGGACTGTAAGGTGTTTCTGGATGGATAAATTAAGATGGGTCCAATGGCCTACATGACACACAATTACCTTGTTATTTTGTGATTCTAGAGTAGTGGATGGTTTTGGCAGAAGATGACTGAGGCCTGGTAGGAGCTAATCTAGTTGCGCAGCAGGTACATTCAAGTTTGCAGCCCTTAGTCTTAAGGGTGCAAAGAGAGGGCCGAATTACGGGAACTACAAGGATGGGAGACAGTGAAGTTTTTTTCTGAGGACAGGGGCATCGAAGGTGGATGAAATCAATGGAATGGAAATCAGGCAGGTTCAATAAAGGGTGGACGATGCATTCCACCAGATTACATCCTCGGCAGTGAAGACAAGAATCTACCCCATCAGGGCAAATGGAGCACCAAAAGCTAGGTAGTTGGGAATCTGAGAGTGTTTCTGTAAGTGACTTGGTTGAGATTTTGAGAGTGTAGTGGTGTGTAGGTGGTGACGGAAACAAGGAAGTGGCTGGAGATAGCACTGTTGGTGATTGAGACCATGGTACCTGAGAGGCCCCAGGACATAGACAGGTCAAGGGGTTGGCCGTGAATGTGGTTCGGAGAGTTTATATGGAGAGAGAGGTTTAGGGAGGACAGGAAGGTGGTGAATTTGAAGAGTAGAGGGCAAATGGAGCTGAGATGAAGATTGAAATCAATATGTGGACGGTGATGGGACAGGAAACTCTCTTTAATGCAGCGTGCCATGCATTGTCAATATTTTTAACAGTAATGAATGGACCTCTCTTATAGGTTGAGTTGCTAAGCTGTCATTCTCATTGCTGCTGGGGAAAGAAACTGATTGGGCAGGGACCTGAAATGGCTCAAAGTCTGCCTTCTACCGTACTTTATGTTTAATTGCATATCAGATAATTGCGTCACCCGTTAAATTGCATGTTGGATAATCATGTATCTGCATAACGTCTCAAAGTCACTATTTTTCTGCCATTATTGCCCATATAATTGTGACCCACTTAAAAGAACACATTTAATTCCATTACTCCCTCAACTCGAGAGACGTCACTTGTCCCGAAATAAAAACAGAATGTGCTGGAAACATACAGCATATCCACCCAACATCTGAACAGAGACAAGGCAGGTTAATGGCTTGGGTGTAAACCCTTTGTTGGAGTGTCTACACAGAAACCCTGAGTTTTCATTTTAAAGATACTGATGGGCTTGTTTGGCTCTGTATCTGCTTACATGTCAGTTTGGCTCAGTGGTGGAAATCTCATCTCATGGATTCAAGCTTCACTCCTGGACTTAAGTACATAAGCCGGGAACACCCTCGGGGCCTCTCCTGACTGGCTGCCATAACTTCAGCGGAAGATCAGGGGATATTCCTTGTGATTTACTGGGCTGGCACTGTAACGTAGTACTGAGGGAGTGCTGCATTATTGGAGGTGCTGTCTTTCAGTTAAGGCGGTAAACTGAGGCCCTGCTCAGGTACATGTACAAGATCCCATGGAACGATTCAAAGAGCAGCAGAGTTTCTCCCGATGTCCTGGCCAACATTCCTCCATCAACCAACACCACCAAAACCAGATCAACTGGTCACTTATCTCATTGCTGTTTGTGGGACCCTGCTGTGCGCAAATTGGCTGCTGCATTTGCCTGCACAACAACAGCGACTGCACTTTAAAAGTAAATTGATTGATTACGAATTACCTTGGGATGTTCTGAGGAAGTGAAAAGTGCTCTATAAATGCAAGATCTTTTTTTCTTTTGCTGTTTATTTTCAGCACTTTCTGTTTCCATTTCCGATTTCCAGCCATATCTCATTGGTTCTGAAACGGTTCAATTAAACAGGAAGTGCACTCTTATTTTTTTTTCTTCTTATCGTACAAACATGGGAGAAATAGCTCCATTAACATCCAGCCCCAAGTTGGGGACTGAGATCACAATCGCGCTAATATTGGAACAGCATGGTAAACATTTAAAGAAAGAAAGGAAGAACTTGCATTTATAAAGCACCTTTCACAGCCTCAGGACATCCCAAAGCACTTTATAGTCAATAGAGTTCTTTTGACGTGTAGTCACTGTTGTAATGTAAAGAAACACAACAGCCAGTTTGCACAAAGCAAGGTCCCACAAACAGCAATGAAGTTATGATCAGATAATCTGAGTTTTGGTTGTTTGAGGGATAAATATTGGTCAGGAGACTGGGGAGAACTCCCTTGCTCTTCTTTGAATTGTGCCATTGGACCTTTCATGCCACCCGAGAGGTCAGATGGGGCCTTGGTTTAACATTTCATCCAAAAGATAGAGCCATGGCTCAGTAGTAGCACTCTCGCCTTCTGATGTTCGAAGATTGTGGGTTCAGGTCCTACTCCAGAGATTTGAGCATAAAATCAAAAGCTGACACTCCAGGGCAGTACTGAGGGAGTGCTGCACTGTTGGAGGTACCATCTTTCAGATGAGATGTTAAACCGAGGCCCTGTCTGCCCTCTCAGATGGAAGTAAAAAATCCCATGGCACTATTTTGAAGAAGAGCTTGGGAGTTCTCCCCGGTGTCCTGGCCAATATTTATCCTTCGACCAACATCACTAAAACGGATTACCTGGTCATTATCACATTGTTTTTTGTGGGAACTTGCTGGGCGCAAATTGGCTGCCACATTTCCTACATTCCTACAGTGACTACACTTCAAAAAAAAATTGGCTGTAAAGCACTTTGGCACATCCTGAGGATGTGAAAGGCATTATATAAATGAAAGTTGTTTCATTTTTTGTAAATAGGCTTAGCTATTCTCTTGGTATTCCAGAATCTGTGTGAAAAGATGTGGCCTCACACCAGATATGTGATGTGGACAGTGGGATCTATCCTACCATGTTTATGCCAAGGCACTGTCCTCTAATGTTAGCTGCCAAATTGAGTGAGTCTGTTCTATGTACACTAACCAGCCCCATCAACATACTGGGGTTTAATTTTCTCCGTGTACTATTTATAGCATCCTGGGTAATGTGTTTACACTAAATTCCTGTCTTATTTTAATGCAATCATTAACCCAAAAGAGTTCTTGGCTGCATTCAAGTAGTGCAGACAGGACTTTAATGAATTAACCAGAGCACTAAAAATAGCAGACAGAGCAAACAGATCCCCTGTTATGTTTATTTATTCTTGCTGCCTGTCTATGTAAATGTGAATGTAGATCAGGAGAGTGCTATTTTAATTCAGCAGTTAATCCAACAACTGTGTTAACCATCACTGGACTAGTGTTGCCATAAAGTCCTTTATACCAATCAGAGCACAGAATACTTCACGTTTATATTTGAGGCTGGATTTTTGCAGACGTCAGTCCCAGCACAACCTCCACTCCCACACAAACAAAATATTATAGACCACTTCTGGGTAATGCTCACCTGTGGTTCTGGGCCCAAACTATTGGAAGCAATTTTTTTTCACATAACTCATAATTCCACAAAACTTGAAAAACTTAAACCGCGATTTTAGCCTAACGTGGAAACGACGGAAACAGGGCAGGGCCCGGTCAGTAGTGAATGGAAAGTAAAATCAGGTGTAAATTGGGTGTTGGATCCAAAGTCGCTCCATTCCTGTCGGGCAGGCTGGGTCAAAATCGGGGCCCCAATCACAGTGCCCCACATGACAGATACCAGCCTGTGGCTAGGTAGTTACCAATAGGGATAAAAATTCATCTGGGCCCATTTTTGGTTCAGCTCCAGCTCAGCTTCACCAGCAGTCAGGCCCTCATCTAATGTTATCCAAAACAGATGACACAGGGAGCTTTAAAGCCAAACAAGTTAGAATAGGTAAGGATTTTTGTTTGGGATTCTTGACAACTGATTCGGAACCAACCTGGGCCTGAGGTAGTATCAGTATGTGTGCAGGTTCAAGTACATTATTCAGGGATTATGTGTAGCTCAGACTGCCCTTATTTAACTAAGTGCGTTTGGATCACCCTTTCTTTCTATTGGCCTAAAGACTCTCACTTGATTATAGACAGCAGGCAGTGAAGTACGAAAAATATAGTGTAGGATGTTGGAGAGAAAAATGTTTTGTTGCAGAGAGATATAGTCATATATGAGCAGGAGACTAAAATCCATCTGACTGCACTGTATGTATCCAGGCAGCCTGGGAAATTAATCTTCTAATTATTCCTGGGCAGCTTTGTTAATAATAACAAAATTATGTTTTAACAGTCACATGCAGTGCAGTAGGCGTGGTTTAATTAGCTTATCTTCAAACTCTTGTGTTGAAGCCTGTAGTATTGAGGGTTGGCATTTGCAAACTGATTGCCGTATACCATTGTTGGTTGTCAGGTTTGATGGTGTCAGGGTATATTAGTGTTCAGGGTTAATTAGAAATTCCAGGACTTTAACAGTAGTGTTCAAGAAACTGCTCAAAATTAAAAATAATTGTAATTATAGGTTCTAATTGGTTGCTAATGATGCCTGAGTGGCAGAGTTTTTTGTGTGGGTGTATTTTGCGAACAGTTCTCGTCACAAAGTTTAAATAACTTATTTCGGTTGCTTCAAAGGGCAAAAGAGTGGCTTTCTTGATTTAATTAGTAGCCATTATTCTTTTGATGTGGAGAAACTGTTTGTATATTTCAAAACAAAAATGGAAAGGGCTCCAATTTACCTGGGATATGGGCCATTGTATTCATGACATTGGTTACTCTACTGTTAATTGTAAATGGGTATGAAATATTGTTAAAATTATTCTGGGAATTTACATCAAAGGAGTGTGCAGAAGTATTGGGTTTAATACCTAAAATGTAAAAATAATTACATTTGAAACAATAATGGAGTTCTATCAAAAATAAAGGAATCCAACAGGAGATCTGAGGAACGAGTCCTGTTTTAGAATAGATGACGATATATGCAGAAAATAAGCTAAATTTGATACTGAGAAACAATACTTTAACATTCACACTCAATCCAAGTACATTCTTATGAAGGGTAATTGACCCATTAGGGACTTTCTTATTGAATGAATATTTGTATGTATTGTAAATTTAGGGTCATATTTTCTCAATGGGTGTAAGTAACACAGTGACTGGCCTTTCTTAATATGTGAACCTGAGCAGTGGTGGATTATTTTACCAAGGCAGAATCACATCCAAGCCAGATCCTATGCTCACTCACTCTCTACACATGCACCAATCTAATTTATCGACCTTCTTAATCTCGGGAAACTGACAACTGCCACTCCGATCATGACCATGTTCCAAATTGGCAAACAGGCACAGGCCAGGGATTGGATCAGGGACCCTCCTGGTCGGCATGGTCCAGTACCACATCAGGGAGTGCACTTACCAAATGAGCCACTGGATAAACTTAGTTATGTGTGCACTGTATAAATGATTATATTTAACCATACTAATGGTACCACCTTGAACTTTTTCATATTGTGGGTTTAGTTGTACAATATCATTAGTGTACAGCACACAAATGTGTAATAATATTATTTTACCTTAAGAGGGAGTTATCACAAGTTATAAAACTAGATTGTCTGATTTGGATGTAGTTTGCACCTGACTGGTTATGTTGGCACGAAGTGAACTGTACTTTCCGCATCCAATTTCCTGTGGTCAGCTTATTAACATAATTAAGTATTAGCCCCAGGTGCAGGTTTGGACTTGTGCAGGAAGCACAGTAGTCATGGAAGTGGAAAAAATGCAATCTAAGTGAATGTTAAAGGGGCATGGATGATTAAAGGGAAGTGTCAGAATGGTAGGGGGTGGGGGTGGAGTGCAGCAAAAATCCTTACAGCCTTAGAAAAGACTCAGAAGGCATTTCAAGCCAATGGCAGCCTTTGCCAAGCTGAAGGGAAGTGGATGAAGAAGTGATGGGCAAAAATGAAAGGCGTGAGTCTGCAGTTAAGTGATGGTGCAGTGCCGCACTTCAAAAGTAGCAGCCAGAAGCCTTCCAGCCCCAATGGTGATCCTGTTGAGCCTGTACAAATAAAGGGTTTGGACCCACCAGGTGCTTGCTGCCTGCTCCTGTAATATCCTCCCATCTGTAGGGGCTGGGCACAAGCAGTAAGGCCCATTTTCTGTGGGCATTCCTCCATTTAGATCTCAGGATGTCCCAAAGCTCTTTACAGCCAATGAAGTACTTTTGAATGTAGGCACTGTTGTAATGTAGGAAACACGGCAGCCAATTTGCACACAGCAAGCTCCAACAAACAGAAATGTGGTAATGACCAGAGAATCTGTTTTAGAGATCTAGTGATGTTGGTTGAGAGATAAACAATGAATGTGACAGATGTGTTATGAATTAACTTGCTCCACAAAAAATATCTCGGATCTCACTGGTGTGAAGTATCAATAACAGGCATGTCCACAGGACAACTAACAAAGTGAACTCAAGACTTCAAGGGTTAATCTGACAGAACTGAGTGGCTCGTCGGAAGGGTCATGTGCACTGACGACATGGAAAACTGTTCAAAATAGCTCTCGGTCACCTGGGGAAACGATGACTTCACGTGCGCTGGGATCAATACAAGGTAGGCCTCTGATACACATTTATTGAATGATCTAGCTTGTGATGTCTCAGGCTGTTCATTGAATTCAAGACGCACAGCATTGCATCGCCGATTTTGATGTGTTGGCTAAGTAGAATATCTACGTCACGTTATTAGCCTCGCATGTGAAGTCTTTTAGCTGACAGATATGTCCAGGGCTTCCCTGAGGCTGGTCACTGATGTAATCTGCTTCCTACACCCACATGACATGACACAGACTATAAGGCTCTGCCCACACTCATCGGGCATCACTACAAATCACCCAGCCGGCACGCACAGCCACTTCTGCAGCATGAGCCTCACATTACATACAGGATAAAACCTGACAGAGCTATCAGCTGGGGGACTATAAACCTTTATTAAACACACAAACCACTGAGAGACAATCACTTCCGAAAGCACAATCGTGCATTAAGATCTTTGAGGAAATCAGATTGGGCCGGGCCTTCGCAGCAGTTTGTGAAAATATCAGTTGGAGGGTTTGTGAGGGGGAGGATTCATAGGTGGAGAACGATTCTGTCGGAACTCCGACACCCATTAAATAATTGAGATGTACCAGAGCATCAATGAAGCACTCTACATTGTCTGGGGATGGAATACTGCTGGGTGGAGCAGCAAGGCACAGGGAGAGAAAAAAAAAAATCAGTGCAATAACAGTAAATGCTGTAAACACACAGCAGTGGCACCAGGCATCGAAAAGAGAAAGGACAGGTCAGTGTTTGGAGGTAATCCTTCCACCAGGTGTGGAAGCTGGAAGATAAGAGAGCCATTTTGTGACTGAACAAAAGAAAAGCGGTGGGGGTTGGGGGAGCAAGACAATTAAAATTAAAGAAATAACATGAGAAAATGCTGAAAAATGCTAACATTTAGGGATACAGTATATGAGCAATTTGAGACATGACATGTGGTAAGTGTAGTATGCTTGGGAGGAACAGGTGACTTTGGACCTCTGGTTCCCAAAGCCCTCTCCACCACTGGAGTTTTCCTCGTGTCTGGGTCTGTTGTAGACTAATTGATAGAGATTGATTTCTATGATTAGTCAACAATTCCATTATCGTTGTATCATACTGGATAGCTAGCTATAAATCGGATAGCTCCTTCGAAGAGCTGCACAGGCATGATGGGATGAATGACCTCCTCCTGTGCAGTACCTACTATGATACTATGATGCCAAGATGGTAGAAGGCGAACTAGATGGACCTTGGTCCTTTTTCATCTAGCAATTCCTATGTTCCTAAGGAATACACAGCGAGTCCTTGAGCATCTGTAGAGCAAAAAGACTTTTCATCGAAACTGAAAGGTCTTCACCTGAAAGGTTGACCTGTCCTCCCTCCTACTGAACGCTGGCAGATTTGCTGTACATTTCCAGCATTTTTTGTTTTTATTTTAGATTTCTATCCTTTGCCGTTTCTTTCTATAAATAAAAGTAGAGTTAGGAATGCTGACAGAGAGGCAGTGTATTTTGTAAAGGTGAAATGATGTGAAAATTGATGAATGAAATATAACGATCATCTCAGTGAGGCAATGAAAAGGCACTAAAAGAACAAAAGAGTATGAAAAACTTTTAGCTAATGTACTTCTTCCCCCGCTCATGTCCTATAAAAGAGTTCACATATCTTCCAGCTTTCCAGGGCTATAACATTAAATCCGCCTTTTCCGTTTAGAGGTACTGGATATTTACAATGTTTTCTGGTTTAATTGAAGTTTTCCAGCATTTGCAGTTGTTCTATTTTCTATTTAAAGCTGAGTGTATGTCTTAAGATATAATACAGTATTTGAAAAGGAATTTTTTTTTGGGAGGTGAGCGTGTTAAATTGCAGCAATACAGCAGCCTGGTTATTTGATTTGTTTTGCCCTTTGCTATCTGACAAAAGATGTACAAGTGTTAAACTTGCACAGAGCTGTTGATATTGTTACTAATACCTTGTTTTTTGTGTCAAAGAACAGCAGGATTAGACCCCTAAACCTGACCTCCAGCCCAGCATTTCTCTGCCTGTGCAGGTGCAGCTGCATCTTGAAACAGCAGCTTGAGATATAATCCTCTCACCTTTCCCACTAACAAGACAATATACTCTGCAGATTTGAGCAGGACAGTCGAAGAATTGTTGGACAAAATTTTATTCCCATGGACGTGATGATGGTGTTCTCAGATAACTCATGTTACAGTTAGGAACATAGGAACAGGAGTAGGCCATTCAGCCCCTCGTGCCTGCTCCGCCATTTGATAAGATCATGGCTGATCTGCGATCTAACTCCATATACCTGCCTTTGGCCCATATCCCTTAATACCTTTGGTTGCCAAAAAGCTATCTATCTCACATTTAAATTTAGCAATTGAGCTAGTATCAATTGCCGTTTGCGGAAGAGAGTTCCAAACTTCTACAACCCTTTGTGTGTAGAAATGTTTTCTAATCTCGCTCCTGAAAGGTCTGGCTCTAATTTTTAGACTGTGCCCCCTGCTCCTAAAATCCCCAACCAGCGGAAATAGTTTCTCTCTATCCACCCTATCCGTTCCCCTTAATATCTTATAAACTTCGATCAGATCACCCCTTAACCATCGAAACTCCAGAGAATACAACCCCAATTTGTGTAATCTCTCCTCGTAACTTAACCCTTGAAGTCCGGGAATCATTCTAGTAAACCTACGCTGCACTCCCTCTAAGGCCAATATGTCCTTCCGAAGGTGCGGTGCCCAGACTGCTCACAGTACTCCAGGTGCGGTCTAACCAGGGTTTTGTATAGCTACAGCATAACTTCTGCCCCCTTGTACTCTAGTTCTCTAGATATAAAGGCCAGCATTCCATTTGCCTTCTTGATTATTTCCTGCACCTGTTCATGACACTTCAATGATCTATGTGCCTGAACCCCTAAGTCCCTTTGGACATCTACTGTTTTTAACTTTTTACCATTTAGAAAGTACCCTGTTCTATCCTTTTTTGATCCAAAGTGGATGACCTCACATTTGTCCACATTGAATTCCATTTGCCACAGTTTTGCCCATTCACCTAATCTATCAATATCGCTTTGTATTATTGTTTTATTCATTCTTGGGAGGTGGGTATCACAGGCAAGGCTGGCATTTATTGCCCTTGAGATGGTGGTGGTGAGCCGCCTTCTTGAATCGCTGCAGTCTGTGTGGTGAAGGTGCTCTCACAATGCTATTAGGTAGGGAGTTCCAGGATTTTGACTCAGTGACGATGAAGGAACGGCGATATATGTCCAAGTCGGGATGGTGTGTGACTTGGAGGGGAACGTGGAGGCGATGGAGGCACCTGCTGCCCTTGTCCTTCTAAGTGGTCGATGTTGTGGATTTGGGAGGTGCTGCTGAAGAAGTCTTGGTGAGTTGCTGTAGATAATACACACTGCAGCCACAGTGCACCAGTGATGGAATATAAGAACATAAGAACATAAGAAATAGGAGCAGGAGTAGGGCATACGGCCCCTCGAGCCTGCTGCACCATTCAATAAGATCATGGCTGATCTTCTATCTCCAGGAAGCAATTAGGAATATGGACTGCTTTGTCCTGGATTGTGTAGAGTGTTGTTGCAGCTGCATCCTTACAGGGGAGTATTCCATCACACTCCTTACTGGGATGTCGTCCAGGTCTTGCTGCATGCGGGCATGGACTGCTTCATTATTTGATGAATTGCGAAAGGAGCTAAGCTCTGCAATCATCAGCGAACAGCCCTACTTCTGACCTTATCCTTATGTTGGAAGGAAGGTCATTGATGAAGCAGCTGAAGATAGTTGGGCCTAGGACGCTACCCTGAGGAATTCTGCAACATTGAGTTGAGGCTGAGACAATTTGCCTCCAACAACCAGATAAGTGGCAGACACCCCACCAATAAACTGGCATGAAAACAGATACACACTCCCCCAGTAAACTATAAATCCTACCACACCCTTGTGACACCCTATCTCGGCAATCTCCAGGCCATTATCCCCTGCTGCATTCTGACCTCGGCCTTCTGTGCATCCCCCTCCCTTCCTGTGCCCCACAAGTGATGGCAGAGCTTTCAGTTGCCTTGATCCTGCATTTTGGAGCTACTTCCCTAAACCTCAGCATCTCCACCTTACTCTCCGCCTTGAAAAACCTCTTCAAGACCCAGAATGACCAAGCTTGCAGTCACCCCCTCCCAATCTCTCTTTCCCTGGCTCAGCATTCATTTTCTGTATATTTCCTTTTGTGAAGCGCCTTGGGACATTAATTATGTTAAAAGACCAGAGGTCACCGTGTGGCTCAGGTGGAGAAACTATTTGCGGAGATGCGGTAAGTGTGTTGGGGCGAGTAGGAAATGGAACCACAAGAGTTCAGTGCGACACAGGTGGACTGTGAAGAAAAGCAATAGAGGTTAATAGAGTGGACTACACGGTGTCAGAGGCAGTAGAAAGGTTAAGGAGAATGGTGAGCGATAGTGAGCTGCAGTTGCAGATACACAGGATGTCCTTGATAACTTTAACCAGGGCAAGTTCAATTCTGTGGGCACAAGTCAGCAACTGAACTGGAGGTGAGCACATGATTTGGTAGCAATAAAGCATTCAGGGACCATGGAGAGGGAGGGGACACTGGAGGTAAGGCATTAGTTAGCAAAAACAGAGGAGTTAAGGGTGCTTTTTTAAGCCGGGGGTTGCGGGGGACGTTGATAGTGGTTTTGAAAAGGATGGGATCAGTGCCAGAGGATGGGGAAAGATGGACAATGTCAGCCAGCATGGAACTGAGTAGAGGAAGATGGGTAGTCAGGAGTTGTGTTGGAACAGGGTTGAGAGAACAGGTGGCTGGGCTTCATGAAGGAAATAAACATTGACATAATCAGCTACTGGGACCAAGAAAATAACAAAATTGAAAATTGAGTCTATTTAGTTTTGAAGATATAGTACAGCTTTTTTTTGAATAATGACATATTGGGGCCGATTTAAAGTCGCCCCACCGGGCGGGAACTGAGGGGCAGTGCCCTGAAAATGGCATGGCTATACTTGCTGCCCCATTCCCACCCTCTGCACGGAAGGACCCTCATTCCAGTATGCTAATCAGGGTCCTATGATGTACGCAGGACCCTAACGCAATTGTGGACAGAGCTTGTGCACTTAGCCACCTAACCATACAAACATGGACAAGGAAACCTCCTGCTGATTACCACCTACCATCCTCCCTCAGCTGCTGAATCAGTCCTCATCCATGTTGAGCACCACTTGGAGGAAGCACTGAGGGTAGCAAGGGCACAGAATGTACTCTGGGTGGGGGACTTCAATGTCCATCATCAAGAGTGGCTCGGTAGCACCACTACTGACCGAGCTGGCCGAGTCCTGAAGGACATAGCTGCCAGACTGGGCCTGCGGCAGGTGGTGAGCGAACCAACACGAGGGAAAAACCTATTTGACCTCGTCCTCACCAATCTATCTGTCGCAGATGCATCTGTCCATGACAGTATTGGTAGGAGTGACCACCGCACAGTCCTCGTGGAGACGAAGTCACGTCTTCGCACTGAGGACACCATCCAACGTGTTATGTGGCACTATCACTGTGCCAAATGGGATAGATTCAGAACAGATCTGGCATCTCAAAACTGGGCATCCGTGAGGCGCTGTGGGTCATCAGCAGCAGCAGAATTGTATTCCAGCACAATCTGTAACCTCATGGCCGGGCATATTCCTCACTCTACCATTACCAATAAGCCAGGGGATCAACCCTGGTTCAATGAGGAGTGTAGAACAGCATGCCAGGAGCAGCACTAGGTGTACCTAAAAATGAGGTGCCAACCTGGTGAAGCTACAACACAGGACTAAACAGCGTGCTAAACAGCAGAAGCAACATGCTATAGACAGAGCTAAGCGATTCTACAACCAACGGATCAGATCAAAGCTCTGCAGTCCT
Source organism: Heptranchias perlo (assembly GCF_035084215.1). Taxonomy (NCBI): domain Eukaryota; kingdom Metazoa; phylum Chordata; class Chondrichthyes; order Hexanchiformes; family Hexanchidae; genus Heptranchias; species Heptranchias perlo. The sequence goes on along the minus strand of NC_090339.1, from coordinate 54,860,045 downwards.
GCCACATCCAGTCGTGAATGGTGGTGGACAATTAAACAACTAACGAGAGGAGTAGGTTCTGTAAACATTCCCATCCTCAATGATGGCGAAGTCCAGCACGTGAGTGCAAAAGACAAGGCTGAAGCGTTTGCAACCATCTTCAGCCAGAAGAGCCGAGTGGATGATCCATCTCGGCCTCCTCCCGATATCCCCACCATCACAGAAGCCAGTCTTCAGCCAATTCAATTCGCTCCAGGTGATATCAAAAAACGGCTGAGTGCACTGGATACAGCAAAGGCTATAGGCCCCGACAACATCCCGGCTGTAGTGCTAAAGACTTGTGCTCCAGAACTAGCTGCGCCTCTAGCCAAACTGTTCCAGTACAGCTACAACACTGGCATCTAACCAACAACGTGGAAAATTGCCCAGGTATGTCCTGTCCACAAAAAGAAGAACAAATCCAATCCGGCCAATTACCGCCCCATCAGTCTACTGTCAATCATCGGCAAAGTGATGGAAAGTGTCGTTGACAGTGCTATCAAGAGGCACTTACTCACCAATAACCTGCTCACCGATGCTCAGTTTGGGTTCCGCCAGGACCACTCAGCTCAAGACCTCATTACAGCCTTGGTCCAAACATGGAAAAAAGAGCTGAATTCCAGAGGTGAGGAGAGAGTGACTGCCCTTGACATCAAGGCAGCATTTGACCGAGTGTGGCACCAAGGAGCCCTTGTAAAATTGAAGTCAATGGGAATCGGGGGAAAACTCTCCAGTGGCTGGAGTCATACCTGGCACAAAGGAAGATGGTAGTGGTTGTTGGAGGCCAATCATCTCAGCCCCAGGACATTGCTGCAGGAGTTCCTCATGGAGTGTCCTAGGCCCAACCATCTTCAGCTGCTTCATCAATGACCTTCCCTCCATCATAAGGTCAGAAATGGGGATGTTCGCTGATGACTGCACAGTGTTCAGTTCCATTCGCAACCCCTCAGATAATGAAGCAGGCCGTGCCCGCATGCAGCAAGACCTGGACAACATCTAGGCTTGGGCTGATAAGTGGCAAGTAACATTCGCACCAGACAAGTGCCAGGCAATGACCATCTCCAACAAGAGAGAGTCTAACCACCTCCCCTTGACATTCAACGGCATTACCATCGCCGAATCCCCCACCATCAACATCCTGGGGGTCACCATTGACCAAAAACTTAACTGGACCAGCCAGATAAATACTGTGGCTACAAGAGCATGTCAGAGGCTGGGTATTCTGCGGCGAGTGACTCACCTCCTAACTCCCCAAAGCCTTTCCATCATCTACAAGGCACAAGTCAGGAGTGTGATGGAATACTCTCCACTTGCCTGGATGAGTGCAGCTCCAACAACACTCAAGAAGCTCGACACCATCCAGGACAAAGCAGCCCGCTTGATTGGCACCCCATCCACCACCCTAAGCATTCACTCCCTTCACCACCGGCGCACTGTGGCTGCAGTGTGTACCATCCACAGGATGCACTGCAGCAACTCGCCAAAGCTACTTCAACAGCACCTCCCAAACCCGCGACCTCTACCACCTAGAAGGACAAGGGCAGCAGGCACATGGGAACACCACCACCTGCACGTTCCCCTCCATGTCACACACCATCTGACTTGGAAATATATCATCGTTCCTTTATCGTCGCTGGGTCAAAATCCTGAAACTCCCTGCCTAACTGCACTGTGGGAGAACCTTCACCACACGGACTGTAGCGGTTCAAGAAGGCGGCTCACCACCACCTTCTCAAGGGCAATTAGGGATGGGCAATAAATGCCGGCCTCGCCAGCGATGCCCACATCCCATGAACAAATAAAAAAAATCCAGCAGTACTTCACGGGACCACTGCAAGCCGCTCAGAAAAAATTATGTTTTGGGTGGGAGGTGGTTGGGGGGTGGGGGGGGGGTCTTTTAAAGATTCTTTGGAGGCCAGGAGGAGCATGAATTTGTCCAGGCCCGACAACAATCTTCAAACCCGCTGCTTGACCATCCCCCATCCTGGGATTGCCTCCCCACCCCCAGGAGAAAATTTCGGGCTCGGTCCGCAAAATGGCTCCGACCTCTTCTCCCTCCTCCACGAGGAACTTCGGGTAGGCGGCGCCAGTGTTCCTCCCACTGCCCACCCTATGCCCGCTAGGGTTCCCAACCCTCTACGACTGTCCTGGAGTCTCCAGGAGTTAAAGATTAATCTCCTGGATACTGTTGCGAGCAAACCGGGGAGAAAAATCATAGGGCCATTAAAAAAACATGATGTGTTTTTCTCATTTTGTTTGAACGCTTTTGTTTATTCGTTATAAAAATTGTGGAGAATGGGAATTAAGGGCTGTTTGACTGGGTGGGGACGGTTGGCGATGGAAAGTCATGTGATAAAACCTCCAGGAATACGTCCAACCAGAGTTGGCAACCCCAAATTGCCCTTCCATTGTTAAAAGTCACCCTTAATCACAATTTATAGGTAACACTGATCAGGGCTATCTCAGGAATGTCGAACTGAACATTAGGAACGTGGAAAAGGGAGTTCATTGTAGACAGGAAGTGTTAACTACTTGAAAGTTGACCCAAAACAAACAGCCCAAGAAATCTATGAGCTTAAACTAAAATCACGAACCATGGCATTAGTCAACGTTTTGGAATGTGTGATTTAGCAATTATTCTCAGTGAAGTCACTGTAACGGATGGCAGTTTGTGGGACCAGCCAGTCACCCTAGTTCCCTGAACCCAGGGCCACAGCCGCCAACATGAGGGGAGATGACATCTCTACTACGTTCATTCTTTTGAGTTCTATTTCTACAACAGGAAAGGAGATGAGCAGGGAAGTTCTGTAAATGAACACATCTGATGGCTGTCTAGCTGACAAGGAAGGAGATAACCATCACATCAGTTAATGTGCCAGTGATGGGTTTGGTTGACTGCCCAATTAGTCATGATGAAAATGCGGCATAATGTTATTTTTTTTAAGGGCATTATGATCATCACTGCCTGCCCTTGAGGTGCCTATCATAGACCCAAGCAAAGCACAAGAGCAGTAATGAGACCCTGAGGCCCAGGAATGGCAATAATGTCAGAACAGAATGAAGTTATCATTTATATCACTAATATCTGGCACTATACACAGCATTTGTCATTTTCTGTGTTCCTTTGATGCTTTGATTTGTCCAGCAGTTTCTCGTCGAACTTTCTGGTGGCCTGTTGCCTTTCGCTTTAGTGACTGGTTGAAGTGTCCCCACGACAGCAGGTAATAGATTATTGTGCCTTGTTGTTCAGCCACCACCACCCTCCCTCCATTTCTCCCTTGCCCCAAAGGCAGCAACTCTGGCTGGGTTAAGGTTCCCCAGGTCGCCCATGTCACCATTTTGCATTCGTGAACCTAGACAATGAGGATCAGCAGGCTATTTGGCTGTGGAGGGCATCGCGACTGATCCTGATACAGTCACGAGCGGAAAGCCTGGCTGATTTTTTGTCCTTTCCTTAGACTGATGCCAATTATGGATCCTTTACTATTGCGGCTAAGTCAGCAAAGACAAGGGATTTAATCTAGTATCCTTCCAATGACTCAGTACCGCACCAAATGGTGCGTTTACCCACTGAGCCATCATGGGAGCCTTACACAAGTGTATTTAATTGGCTGAAGTATCTATAATTGATCAAATTCCCGACCCAGGTGGGATTTATTGAAGCAGTTGCATTAATTTGGCCTTGTTGGCGGTTTTAAAAAAAAGCCAACTAACAAAAAGAATGAAATTTGAAATTAATTAGTGGCAGATGGAAGAGTAACTCCTGTTACTCTGCCAGGGCTGCCGATTGTGCAGGTGCATAACCTGGACAGACTGCAGCTATGGGACCATTGGCATTTATAGAATCAATTCCCTATTTATATGATTATAACATTTAAAGTATATACGCAGTTGAAAGCCATTTGTCTGAGCTGACCAGTTAATCAGCTCCTCATGTCTTGTGTCATTATCTTAACTTCTGAGCTGAATTGGTGTTATTTGATGTTGTACCACACTGGAATTAATAGACTATTATCCAGACGATTCGCTTGTTTAAACTGGGATATTTGCTAAACTGTTCCGATGTCTGACTTTGAATAGATCTTAAAAAATAGTTCCATCAGAGGAAAATAAGAACTTGCATTGATATATCACATCTCACAAAAACATCTTAGAATCATAGAGCCCGAAATTCCGATCCCCTGGGTGCAAAATTGGACGGAACTGTTCGATGGAGGTTGGACAATGAGGCAGGGCCCAGTTCCACTGGGATTCTATCCCATTTCAGCTGGAGAGAGCGACAAACCCCCAAAGAAATGAGCAATGGGAGGCCTTCAGAGAGGACATAGTTCAGGTACAGACTAGACACATTCCCACGAGGGGGAAAGGAAGGGCATCCAAAGCTAGAGCTCCCTGGATGACTAAAGATATAGAGATTAAAATGAAACAAAAAAAAGGAGGCTTATGATAAAAGTCAGCTTCACAATTCAGTAGAGAACTGAGCTGAATACAAAAAGTACAGGGGAGGACTGAAAAATGAAATAAGAGGGGCAAAGAGGGAGTATGAGAATAGATTAGAGGGTAACATAAAAAGGAAGGGTGGGGCTGAATAGGGACCAAAAAGAAGATCTTCTTGTGGAGCCAGAGGACATGGCTGAGGTTCTAAATGAGTATTTTGTATCTGTCTTCACTAAAGAAGAGGATGCTGCCAATGTCACAGTAAAGGAGGAGGTAGTAGAGAGATTGGATAGGATAAAAATAGATAAAGAGCAGGTACTTAAAAAGTTGGCAGCGCTCAAAGTAGAAAAGTCACCCGGTCCGGACAGGATGCATCCTAGGCTGCTGAGGGAAGTACTGGTGGAAGTTGAGGAGGCTCTGGCCGCAACCTTCCAATCCTGCTTAGATATGGGAGTGGTACCAGAGGACTGGAGGATTGCAAATGTTCAAGAAAAGGGAGATGGATAAACCAGGCAACTACAGGCCAGTCAGCCTAACGTCGGTGGTGGGGAAACTTTTAGATACAATAATCCGAGACAAAATTAATCGGCACTTGGAAAAATATGGGCTAATAAATGAAAGTCAGCACGGATTTGTTAAAGGCAAATCGTGTTCGACAACTTGATTGAGTTCTTTGATTAAGTCATGAAGAGGGTTGATGAGGGTAGTGCGGTTGATGTTGTGTATATGGACTTTCAAAAGGCGTTTGATAAAGTACCACATAATAGACTTGTTAGCAAAATTAAAACCCATGGAATTAAAGGGACAGTGGCAGCGTGGATACAGAATTGGATAAGGGACAGAAAGCAGAGAGTAGAGGTGAACAGTTGTTTTTCAGACTGGAAGGAAGTGTGCAGTGGCGTCCACCAGGGGTCAATGTTGGGACCACTGCTTTTTTTGATATATATTGATGACCTGGACTTGGGTATACATGGCACAATTTCAAAGTTTGCACATGACACAAAACTCGGAAATGTAGTAAACAGTGAAGAGGATAGTAACAGACTTCAGGAGGATGTGGACAGACTGGTGAAATGGGTAGACACATGGCAGATGAAATTTAACGCAGAGAAGTGTGAAGCGATTCATTTTTGTTGGAAGAATGAGGAGAGGCAATATAAACTAAATGGTACAATTTTAACGGGGCTGCAGGAACAGAGACCTGGGGGTATATGTATACAAGTCTTTGAAGGTGGCAGGACAAGTTGAGAAGGCTGTTAAAAAGGCATATGGGATCCTTGTCTTTATAAATAGAGGCATAGAGTACAAAAGCAAGGAAGTTTTGCTAAACCTTGCCAGGCTATGGGAAAAGAGCAGGGGAGTGGGACTAATTGGATAGCTCTTTCAAAGAGCCAGCACAAGCACGATGGGCCGAATGGCCTCCTTCTGTGCTGTATCATTCTCTGATTCTATGAAGTATTTGAATGCAGGAGATGCACAGGCAGATGACTCACCTTAAGGAGAATTTGGGCTGGAATTTAAATGGGCCAGAAACCCGGCAGACCTGAGTTCTGCCCCAAATTTGAGCCTGTGGCAGCTTTCTGAAAGAGCTATCCAGAAAGAAAGAGAAATAAATTGCACTTATATAGTGCCTTTCATGACCTCAGGGCGACCTCATTACAGCCAATGAAGTACTTTTGAAGAGTAGTCACTGTTATAATGTGGGAAACGCGGCAGCCAATTTGCACACAGCAAGATCCCACAAACAGCAATGTGATAATAACCAGGTAATCTGTTTTTAGTGATGTTGGTTGAGGGATAAATATTGGCCAGGACACCAGGGAGAACTCCCCTGCTCTACCTTCAAAATAGTGCCATGAGACGTCAAAATCAGCATATCCTCCACGTCATAGTGCAGTGCTGTGTAATTTCTGTGTCTAATAATAGAACTATTTAGTCAACAGAAGCTTTAAAAAAAAAAGTCCTTTTCAGAAGGGCTTCGACCGTGCAGCACGTTGCAATAAGAATTTGGCTCTTTTTTTCCTTCGTTGCTTTCAGTTTTTGATTTTATATTGCAAAGGGCCGCATGGTGAAAAATGAAACCATGCCAACGGGCTGTCAGTAATGACGGTGCACATTGCAAATGGAAGCACACAGTGGAACATTCAAAGTCTGTGTTTGCCATGGAGGGCTGGATGGGAATAATGGGTGGGAACCCAGTACAGCATTGAGCTGATGTTGGAACAATGAATGACTCATTCACTAGGCCAAGTATTTTAAAGATTCATCACACGTTATACAAGTGCTGGGGAAATCGTCAACTTCTAATCAAACAAAAATTCACTAAATGAAATCAGCAAAAGTGCTTCTTTATTTCATGACAATTAGTGATTATTCTTGATTAACCCTTTGCACGCAGTTCAATAAAGGAGCCTAGGCATTTGGGACCCCGGGAGGGGGGTTCCAGTGTAGTTTTGACAGGATGCCGCAATGTGGGGTGAGAACCAGGAGTCGCGTGGTTTATCGCTCCATTTAAGTTAGGTTTAAAATCCCACCCCACCTGCCGGTAGCGGTTTGGAGGCACGTCTCTCTCTGGGGGTGTTCCCAGGCAAACTGGAGAGTTCACCCCAGCTCGCTCCCTTCTTACACCCAGGAGTTCCCGTGCCCGTATAGAGCAGGTTTGGGTTCTGTCAGGGCCTCCTGAAGGCCCTAATGCTGAAGACCTCAAAGAGGTATCAACCGTTCCCAACGGGATAGATTACCTAATCCCTGCTCCTCCTCTGTTCCTTGCAGGGGAGAAAGGTTTTCATTTTGCCTTTTTGTCTTTGGCCCGATTAAGGCCTCAGGCTCTCCCACTTGAGCACTCAGGTGCCACACCAAATTTCTGGCAGCACAGTCTCTGTTGCGATTATTCAGATGACCCCTGAACAGGTTCGTAGAATTTCTAGGCTCAGTTTTCAGTGGAGCGAATATATCTTTTTATTTCCCAATTGAAAATCTTTTTCCGTCGAGATCAAAGCATTACTGATGGGCTGAAGGAAGTTAGGTGCTGGGTTGATCTGAATTTGTTTAAAAGGCAGAGTTTCTTTAAAAACAAGTGATTGGAAAACTATATTTGTTGATACGTGGCACAGTGCTGTAGATCACGTCAAAAACATCACAACCTTACTTTTTGTGTCACGGTATTGTCATGGGAATGATACAAGACTCTTTGCCCTTCACAAGCACTTCCTCATGAAGAAAGCGTTCCTTTAAAGTTCTAAGGATTTGAATTTCCTCTCCCAGACTGGCGCAATGTCCCCTTATGGCAGAGAGCGACAAATTTCCAGCCTTGGGTCTTTGGCACAGATTCGTCGCCCTCCCTCACCCATCACAGGTAATCATGATGTGGAGATGCCGGTGATGGACTGGGGTTGACAATTGTAAACAATTTTACAACACCAAGTTATAGTCCAGCAATTTTATTTTAAATTCACAAGCTTTCGGAGATTTTCTCCTTCCTCAGGCAAATGTTTCAAGGGCTCCTTGAAGCCTACGCATTTATACATATAGAACAATACATGGTGTTTACAGACTGCCCCTGCAACTGCCCGTTGCCAAGGCAATCACCGTGTTCAGACAGAGAGGTGTCACCTGCAGAACCCCCGAATACACATTCAACAAAAAAACAAACAGGGAAAAAAAACAGAGAAAAAAAACACAGAGAGAGGCAGAAACATCCGGAAGGCAGAGAGAGCCAGCAAATGACCCATTATATTAAAAACAGATAACATTTGTTCGCTGGTGGGGTAACGTGTAGCGTGACATGAACCCAAGATCCCGGTTGAGGCCGTCCTCATGGGTGCGGAACTTGGCTATCAATTTCTGCTCGACGATTTTGCGTTGTCGTGTGTCTCGAAGGCCGCCTTGGAGTACGCTTACCCGAAGGTCGGTGGATGAATGTCCATGACTGCTGAAGTGTTCCCCGACTGGGAGGGAACCCTCCTGTTTGGCGATTGTTGCGCGGTGTCCGTTCATCCGTTGTCGCAGCGTCTGCATGGTCTCGCCAATGTACCATGCTCTGGGGCATCCTTTCCTGCAACGTATGAGGTAGACAACGTTGGCCGAGTCACAGGAGTATGAACCATGCACCTGGTGGGTGGTGTCCTCTCGTGTGATGGTGGTATCTGTGTCGATGATCTGGCATGTCTTGCAGAGGTTACCGTGGCAGGGTTGTGTGGCGTCGTGGACGCTGTTCATTTTCTTTCTATGGACCCACGGCAAGGAATCACTAAAGAGACTACACGATAACATCAACAAGTTCCATCCCACCATCAAGCTCACCATGGACTACTCCTCAGAATCAGTTTCTTTCTTGGACACACGAATCTCCATCAAAGACGGGCACCTCAGCACCTCACTCTACCGCAAGCCCACGGACAACCTCACGATGCTCCACTTTTCCAGCTTCCACCCTAACCACGTCAAAGAGGCCATCCCCTATGGACAGGCCCTGCGAATACACAGGGTCTGCTCAGACGAGGAGGAACGCGATGGACACCTACAGACGCTGAAAGACGCCCTAGTAAGAACGGGATATGACGCTCGACTCATCGATCGACAGTTCCGACGGGCCACAGCAAAAAATCGCATAGACCTCCTCAGGAGACTAACACGGGACGCAACCAACAGAGTACCCTTTGTCGTCCAGTACTTCCCCGGAGCGGAGAAACTACGCCATGTTCTCCGCAGCCTTCAACATGTCATCAATGAGGACAAACACCTCGCTATGGCCATCCCCACACCTCCACTACTCGCCTTTAAACAGCCACCCAACCTCAAACAGACCATCGTTCGCAGCAAATTACCTAGCTTTCAAGAGAACAGCGTCCACGACGCCACACAACCCTGCCACGGTAACCTCTGCAAGACATGCCAGATCATCGACACAGATACCACCATCACATGAGAGGACACCACCCACCAGGTGCATGGTTCATACTCCTGTGACTCGGCCAACGTTGTCTACCTCATACGTTGCAGGAAAGGATGCCCCAGAGCATGGTACATTGGCGAGACCATGCAGACGCTGCGACAACGGATGAACGGACACCGCGCAACAATCGCCAAACAGGAGGGTTCCCTCCCAGTCGGGGAACACTTCAGCAGTCATGGACATTCATCCACCGACCTTCGGGTAAGCGTACTCCAAGGCGGCCTTCGAGACACACGACAACGCAAAATCGTCGAGCAGAAATTGATAGCCAAGTTCCGCACCCATGAGGACGGCCTCAACCGGGATCTTGGGTTCATGTCACGCTACACGTTACCCCACCAGCGAACAAATGTTATCTGTTTTTAATATAATGGGTCATTTGCTGGCTCTCTCTGCCTTCCGGATGTTTCTGCCTCTCTCTGTGTTTTTTTTCTCTGTTTTTTTTTCCCTGTTTGTTTTTTTGTTGAATGTGTATTCGGGGGTTCTGCAGGTGACACCTCTCTGTCTGAACACGGTGATTGCCTTGGCAACGGGCAGTTGCAGGGGCAGTCTGTAAACACCATGTATTGTTCTATATGTATAAATGCGTAGGCTTCAAGGAGCCCTTGAAACATTTGCCTGAGGAAGGAGAAAATCTCCGAAAGCTTGTGAATTTAAAATAAAATTGCTGGACTATAACTTGGTGTTGTAAAATTGTTTACAATCATCACAGGTAAGGCCTACACTGGTTGACCTCACCCACGCGGCCATTATTCATGCCTGAATCTGGACACCGCGTGGTGGTTGGCTATTTGACTGCATGGGGCATCACATCCAAGGCCAATCCTGCCCTCACCTAACATCCACACACTTACAGTTCCAGCGAGGGTCAGGATGCTCACCTAAGCGTGGCAAAGTAAATTAGGGCATCAAAGCCCCAGGGTGATCTGCTGTGGAGATGATAGGCCTGTTTCATGCCCCCCGCAACATTCCTTGCAGTGAGCCTCCGTCTGTTTCTGTTGCTTCCTTTCCTAAATGCAAAGGTATATCACCAACTGCTAAAGATCTAGACTGTGAAGGGCAGAACACAGCATGGCAGATCACCATGCATAAGTATCAAGAGAACCTGGAATCAAAAGATTTTTCAGGCCGATTTTAAGATCTCGACAGACTGTGAAAGGAGGTGACCACATCAATGAGATCCTCTTGCTTCCATCTTGTTGAAATTGCATCAAGTTACCCTGACCTAATGAGCATAGATTTATTTAAGTAACAAAATCAATCCTCTGTCACTGTACTGTTTTTTAATGGGTTTGTGCAAGCAGTGAATCATTGCAGTTTAGCCTTTATCATTGCAAGTACATTTATACAGGCACTGATTCCGCTGGATTGGTTCAATATTGAAAATTATACACTAATAAAATATGTATGGTTGTTTGATTTCTAATTTTGATTTCACTTCGCTCCTTCTGTATTCATGTCATGTTTGTACTCGGGTGAACGATAATGGAAGCTTGTATGAAATGGTGCCACCAGCTTCCAATGAGCGGAGTTAGCATAAACCATGCGCTCTTAAACAGACCCTCTCCCCTTGCTCAGGAAAGTGTAAAATCTGCAGCGCTGTGGATATGCAATCCATTTTGATGAGAGCAAGTCATGCGGGGACTTTCTACCTAAATGTCTTTCTGTTCTCCAGAACTCCCTGTGGACTTGTGCAATTTTCCCTGCTTGTCAGTTTATCAAAAGGCCCAGAGCATTGGGTTTCAGCTTCAGATTGTCAAGTCTGATCCCTGTTTCCTTTGAAAGTCCAGCATTCTGACCTCGTCACTGAAGTTCATAATATCACAGAGCAGGCTCTGGAGAGTCTGTCTCTCTGTCTGACTGTCTGGCGACTTCCAGCGCTGCCTTTCCTGGTTTGATGGGCGCGTTTTTGATTGTTGCTACATATAAAAAAAAATTATCCAATTCCTTGTCGCTGACCCAAATCATTTCCCGTTTGATGCTATACAGTAAACTATTTTGCTTTTTTTGACAGTTCAAATCAGGTTTCTAGCAGCACTGTGGCATTTAATGGCTTGAATTTAATACAGGGTGCATATGGCTGCCAATGGTATGCTTACACCAGGTGCAGGAATATGCCCCAAGCTATTTTCCATTGAGTAGTTGGTGCTTTTTTTATACCAAGTAAGTCTGGGAAGCACAAAGGAGTCTGCAGATAATATTTTTCCCACCTAAACAGACTTATAAAATGCTTTTTTTTCCTTCTTTCTATTTTGGAAAGTTCCACACAAACTAACTGCTTAGTACGACTCGAGGAATAAATATACTCGGAAATTTGTGTCTCGAAATATATATAGCGATATATAAATGAGATCCAGAATGTTTGGAGTAAGGGAATAATAAAAAATAGGAAGCTCACTGAACTGAGTAGCTTTTTTCTTCACTTTTCTCATGAAGGGCTCTGTTGAGGAACCCCATTTTCTGTCTGTATTAGATTCAAGTAATGTGGTAATTAAAGGCAGATTGTCCCGGTTTGGCGAGGGCAAGAGAGCCCAGGAGAGTTTAGGTCTATTTTCAATCTAGTGGTAGCCGTGGCTCAGTCAATAGCACACTCGCCTCAGAAGGTTGTAGGTTCAAGTCCCACTCCAGGGACTTAAGCACATAATCTAAGCTGACACTCTAAGCAATGCTGAGGGAGTGCTGCACTGTCAGAAGTGCGTTCTTTCGAACGAGAAGTTAATGTGAGGCCCCAGCTGCCTTCTCAGGTGGATGTAAGAGATCCCATGGCAGTATTGGAAGAAGAGCAGGGGGGTTCTCCCTGGTGTACTGGCCAATATTTATCCCTCAGCCAATACCGCTAAAACAGATGATCTGGTCATTTATCACATTGTTGTTTGTAGGACTTTGCTGTGTGCAAATTGGCTGACGCATTCGATACATTACAACAGTGACTACACTTCAAAAGTTCTTCATTGGCTGTAAAGCCATTTGGGATGTCCTGAGGTCGTGAAAGGCGCTATATAAATGCAAGTTCTTTCTTTTTCAATCATGAGGCATCGTGTGCAGTGACGCAACGATGTTCTCGTGACGTGAATGTTGTTGGGTTGTGTGTTTTTTTTTTGTGGAGTTTTGCTTGAAGCTGGCGTACTTGGTCACAGCTTTTGTCCCTTCCGCCAGGTGTGTTTTGGCCAGCTTCCCCGGACAGCGGCAGCAGGCGCACGGTGGGTCTGAATCTCCCGGGAGCTGATGGTGTGGCCCTTTGTCATAATGGGCTTGGAAATATCAATCACAAAGAAGTTCATGATGCTCATGGCCTTGGAGGAGATGCCGGTGTCTGGGTGAACCTGTTTTGTTAGATGTAGATGGAGCAACTCTCCTTCCTAGACATTCTCCGCTTCTTGCTGCCCTTTGCTGTGACTTTATTCACAGTTTTATCGCGCCCTTCTTGGCTGCTGATTTCTCCTCAGACATTCTCAAAACTCAAATTGTGCGTTTGTAAACAAGCAGCGACTGCTTCCCCAATCATACAGATTGGTATAAGCAGACGAGTTCATGTCAGAAAGGTAGCAAACTTCTTGAGTGTGTTCAGGACAGCTTCCTGCAACAATATGTCCTAGAACCAACATGGGGGCAGGCCATATTAGTTTTAATAATGAGTAATGAGCCAGATTTAGTTAACAGCCTAACAGTGCGTGAACATTTATCTAACAGTGATCATAATATAATCGAGTTCAGCGTTGTGTTTGAAAGGGAGAAATCCGTATCAGCTACTAAGATTCTAAATTTAGGTAAGGCCGACTTCAATGGGATGAGACAGAGGCTGTCCACAGTAAACTGGACAACTCTATTAATGGGTAAATCAACAGAAGATCGGTGGAAGGTGTTCAAAAAATAATTTAACATGATACAGAACCAGTTTATACCCCTAAGGGACAAGAGCTCTACTTGCCAAAAAAAAAAGACAACATAAAACTAAAAGAGAAAGAAAAAGCATACAAAAATCCTGGCAACTGGGAAAGATACAAAGAACAGCAAAGGGTGACAAAACAGATAGTAAGAGTTACAAAAAGGGAGTATGAAAAGAAACTTGCATGCGATATCAAAATTCACACAAAAATTTTTTACAATTATATTAGGAAAAAGAGGGTGTTCGAGAGAATTGTGGGCCCCTTAAAAACTGAAAATGGTGATATTGTAAATGAAAATAAGTAAATAGCAGACATGTTAAATAATTACTTTTCACCAGTATTTAGAGTAGAGGAAGAGGATAGCAACCCGGACACCCCATGGAAATTAAATTTGAATCAGGGACGGGGTCTCACCATAATTAACGTAAGCAAATTAACAGTAATGAAGAAAATAATGGCACTAAAGAGTGACAAATGCCTAGGACCAGATGGTTTCCAGCCAAAGGTTTTAAAGGAAGGAGGTGAGAACATTGCAGATGCCCTAACTATGGTCTTCCAAAGGTCTCTTGATTCAGGAACCATTTCTTTAGATTGGAAAATTGCACATGTCACTCCACTATTTAAGAAAGGTGAGAGAGGGAAACCAGGGAATTATGGACCAGTTAGCCTAATGTCTGTTGTCGGGAAATTACTGCAGTCTATAATTAAGGATAGAGTGACTGAACACCTTGAAAATTTTCAGCTGATAAGAAAGAGCCAGCATGGATTTGTAAAGGGTGGGTCATGCCTGATGTACCTGATTGAATTTTTTGAAGAGGTGACTAAAATAGTTGACAGGGGAATGTCTATGGATGTTATTTATATAGACTTCCAGAAGGCATTCGATAAAGTCCTTCATAAGAGACTGTTGGCTAAAGGTGAAGCTTATGGAATTGAGGGCAAATTATTGATAAGGAAATTGGCTGAGCGGCAGGAGACAGAGAGTAGGGATGATGGGCAAGTACTCAAATTGGCAGGATGTGACTAGTGATGTCCCACAAGGATCTGTGTTAGGGCCTTAACTATTCACTGTATTTATTAACAACTTAGATAACGGGATAGAGAGCCACATATCCAAGTTTGCCCATTACACAAAGGTAGGCAGCATTATAAGCAGTGTAGATGGAAGCATAAAATGACAGAGAGATATTAATAGATTAAGTGAATGGGCAAAGCTGTGGCAAATGGATTTCAATGTAGGCAAGTATGAGGTCATCCACTTTGGACCTAAAAAGGTTAGATCAGAGTACTTTCTAAATGGTGAAAAGCTCAAAAAAGTGGAGGTCCAAAGAGACTTAGGGGGTCCATGTACATAGATCATTAAAATGTCATGGACAGGTACACAAAATAATCAAAAAGGCTAATGGCCTTTATATCTAGATGACTAGAATACATGGAGGTAGAAGTTATGTTGCAGCTATACAAAGCCCTGGTTAGACCACACCTGGAGTATTGAGTTCAGTTCTGGGCACCACACCTTAGGAAGGATGTATTGGCCTTGGAGGGAGTGCAGCGTAGATTTACTAGAATGATACCCAGACTCCAAGGGTTAAATTATGAGGAGAGATTACACAAACTAGGGTTGTATTCCCTGGAATTTAGAAGATTAAGGGATGATTTGATCAAAGTTTTCAAGCTATTAAGGGGAACTGATAGGATAGATAGAGAGAAACTATTTCTGCTGGTTGGGGAGTCTAGGACTAGGGGACATAGCCCAAAAATTAGAGCCAGGACTTTCAGGAGTGAAGTTAAGAAACACTTCTACACGCAAAGGGTGGTAGAAG
This sequence comes from Heptranchias perlo, assembly GCF_035084215.1. Lineage (NCBI taxonomy): Eukaryota > Metazoa > Chordata > Chondrichthyes > Hexanchiformes > Hexanchidae > Heptranchias > Heptranchias perlo. The sequence continues at coordinate 54,844,926 of NC_090339.1, read as the reverse complement.
TTTGGAACTCTCTTCCGCAAATGGTAGTTGATGCTAGTTCAATTGTTAATTTTAAATCTGAGATTGATAGATTTTTGTTAACCAAAGGTATTAAGGAATATGGGGCTAAGGTGGGTATATGGAGTTAGGTCACAGATCAGCCATGATCTCTTTGAATGGCGGAACAGGCTCGAGGGGCTAAATGGCCTACTCCTGTTCCTATGTTCCTATTTTCAAAGTGAAAGTGTGAAAATGTGAGAATAAGTCATGTTGTGCCACTGCTGTACACCTTCTAGCATCTGGTTGGGAATATAGGAACAGGAGTAGGCCATTCAGCTCCTTGAGCCTGTTCCACCATTCAATTAGATCATGGCTGATCTGTATCTCAACTCCATTTACCCACCTTGGTTCCATAACCCTTAATACCTTTGCCTAACAAAAATCTATCAATCTCAGTTTTGAAATTTTCAATTGAACCCCAGCCTCAACAGCTTTTTGGGGGACAGAGTTCCAGATTTCCACTACCCTTTGTGCAGAGAAGTGCTTCCTGGCATCACCCCTGAAAGGCCTGGCTCTAATTTTAATGTTATGCCTCCCCCCCCCCCCCCCCCACTGTTCTGGACTCCCCCATCTGAGGAAATAATTTCTCTCTATCTACCCTATTGAATCCTTTAATCATCTTAAACACTTCGAACAGATCACCTCTTAATCTTCTAAACTCAAGGGAATTCAAGCCTAGTCTATGCAACCTGTCCTCATAATTTAACCCTTTTAGCCCCGGTATCATTCTGGTGATTCTGGTTACAAAACAGCATTGGCAGAGGCAGTTTATCCACTTGCCCTCTCAGTCAGATACAGGGAAAAGTTGTTGCAAGGTGACAAGAATAAATTATGTACAAGGGAAAAACAAGGTCAGGCTAAGTTGACCCAAACACAGAAATAAAGAATTAACTTATCCTTCTATGTAAAATTATCCTTTTGTGGCAGTGGGAGCTGTTTGGGACATTGCGTTGCATCTTCCACACAGGGACACGCATATCAACCGTGGGGAGCATCACATCCTTTGCAGTAGGTTTTGTAACACAGAGTTTCCCAGTAACCAACATGATATGTATGAAGTGGAATTTTGGAGCAGTAGAGTGTTCCAGGAACAATGGCTGACCCCAAAAAGACAAAGATGCCTATTCACATATTGTGAGAGGTTCAGGGTTATACACATGTAAAAGAAAGAACGTGAATTTATATAATGCCTCTCATGATCTCAGGACATCCCAAAGTGTTTTACAGCCAACAAAGTACTTGTGAAGTGTAGTCACTGTTGTAATGTAGGAAACGCGGCAGCCAATTTGCACACAGCAAGCTCCCACAAACAACAATGTGATAATGACCAGATCATCTGTTTTTTTAGCGATGCTGGTTGAGGGATAAAAATTGGCCAGGACACCGGGGAGAACTCCCCTACTTATCTTCGAAATAGTGTCCGTGGGATCTTTTACGTCCGCCCGAGAGGGCAGATGGGGCCTCGGTTTAACGTCTACAAAAATAATGATGACTGCTAGTGAATTGCAAGATGCTTATACACCTGAGAGGATATTAATAATGTCTTAAACCAGGAGACAGCACACTGTTGCAAAGAGTTACTCTGACAACAGTTTTGCAGCTAACCGCTGGCATGAAGTTTATTCAAATTGGAATAAACTATTGACCGTCTGGTAGAATAAAATAACAGACTCCATCAGGTGACTTACTGATTTAATCCCTATAAAGGGAGATTGAGAGTTCTATGATATGCAGCAAGTTACTGTTCTGTTTCAACTCCTGACAGGATCGGATTTGCAAGTTACTCATTCAGTGGGCCATGAATAAGGATTTCCTGGTCATGTCTTCTCATCAGCAGCCTTGAAAACCGCTAATGGGTATCGAAATGTGGCACAATGTCAGCCTGTTACTAAAGAGCAATCGTGCCATCCTCCTTGACATTCATGCTGTCTGACGGTGACAGATTAGTATCGACATTAAACAACAAAACTATACCTTACACTATCACGTTTCACTGGCCTTCACAATCTGATGTCTCAGCCCATAAGTTGTTGCACAATTCCTGGCTTTCTCGTGTAACCGTTTACACGCAGCCCCACCACTCTGAGAGTGGCTGCTGCTTCACAATATGAAAACCAAATATAAGCCTGCAGTGGCCCACTAACTAAAAAGTTTTAAAAGAGCATTTATCAATCATTTTAAGACCGATGTCCTCTGCGTTTATAATAACTTCACTTCTGAACGCCTCAAAGATGTTAAGCGAAGAGTTTAACTATCTGAGCATGCATTGTTTTGTGTGATTTCCTTCTCATTTTCCGGCTAGCCTTAACTCCTGTAAGGATACATGCAGCCACAGAGAGCGTGGCTCCAGTCAATGCCCAATCCCTACGCGCTCGCATAATGTTTTAATTACAAGTGTGATTTCCAAACATCAGACGGCATTCTTCCTGGAAAAGGATATTACAGTCCCAGTACCTCAAACATCTGTTGACTCATGAGAAATCCATAAGCCAGCGTGCTCCGAAGTAAAAAAACAATGAAGGCAGGACACAGCACCTCAAGCAGGCTACCCGGAGGCACTGCAACCAACTCAAGCAACTTTCCCAGCCACAGAACAAGAGTGGCTGCCGGAGCTAAGAATAGACACGCTAAATTCTACTTGTGTTCCGCCTTTCAAGAGAATGTATTCCCAGTTTTAGCACACAAAGTACACCTGCTGTTGCATTTTAAAATTGTATTCGAACAGTATCTCTACTATTAGGATTATGAAATAGTACTAAAAAAGAAAGAATTTGCATTTATATAGTGGCTTTTACGACCTTGGGACATCCCATAGCACTTTACTTTTGAAGTGTAGTGACTGTTGTAATGTAGGAAACGTGGCAGCCAATTTGCAGACAGCAAGATTCCACAAACAGCAATGTGATAATGACCAGATCATGTGTTTTTTTTAATGATGTTGGTTGAGGGATTAATATTAGCCAGGACAATGGGGAGAACTCCCCTGCTTTTCTTTGAAATAGTGCCATTGGATCATTTACGCCCACCTGAGAGGGCAGATGGGGCCTTGGTTTAATATCTCATCTGAAAGACGGCACCCCTTCAGCGAAAGATCAGCGGGAAACGCTGGTGGAAACACATCAATGGTCATTCATGCCGTTTCACCGGAGATTCTGCCGATCTTCCGCCAAAGTTGCGGAAATTCTATCTTTACAGGTCTGCTATCTTCTGTTGTTAAAAAGTTTCTTCAAACATTCCAGATAGCTGCCCTAATATTTTATATATGCGCACAAAACAACATTAGTACATGTCTGTCTACTCTGCAACCAAGGACCTCCAGGCTTTCCTCTTTGTACAAAGACAGATTTTATCCATTCAGTACCATTGAAGGTGTATCAGTGGGTCAGCATTTTGGTGGTAGTGATCATAATTCAGTTAGATATGGCGTAGTTATGGAAAAGGACAGAGAAAGAACAGGAGTAAAAGTTCTAAATTGGGAAAGGCCAATTTTACTAAGCTGAGAAGTGACTTAGCAAAAGTGGACTGGAAACAGCTACTTGAAGGTAAATCAGTGTCAGAGTAGTGGGAGGCATTCAAGGGGTTCAGAGTAAACATGTTCCCACAAAGAAAATGGGTGGGACTACCAAATCTAGAGCCCCCTGGATGACAAGGAACATACAGGGTAAGATAAGGCAAAAAAGGGAAGCTTATGTTAGACACCAAGAGCTCAATACTGCAGAAAGCCTAGAGGAGTATAGAAAGTGCAAGGGTGAAACTAAAAAGGAAATTAGGAAAGCAAAGAGAGGGCATGAAAAAATACTGGCAAGTAAAATTAAGGAAAACCCAAAAATGTTTTATAAATACATAAAAAGCAATAGGATAACTAAGGAAAGAGTAGGGCCTATTAGAGACCAAAAATGTAACCTGTGTGTGGAGGCGGAAGATGTGGGTATGGTTCTTAATGAATACTTTGCGTCTGTCTTCATAAAAGAGGGGGACGATGCAGAGATTGTAGTTATGGAGGAGGAGTGTTAAATATTGGATGGGATAAACATACTGAGGGAGGAAATATTAAAGGCATTAGCATCTTTGGAAGTAGATAAATCGCCAGGCCCAGATGAAATGTATCCCAGACTGCTAAGAGAAGCAAGGGAGGAAATAACGGAGGCTCTGGCCTTCATTTTCCAATCCTCCCTGGCTACAAGCGCAGTGCCAGAGGATTGGTGGACCACTAACGTTATACTGTTGTTTAAAAAGAGAGAAAGAGATAGACCGAGTAATTATAGGCCAGTCAGTCTAACCTTGGTGGAGGGCAAATTTTTGGAATCGATTCTGAGGGACAGCATAAATTGTCATTTAGAAAGGCAAGGGTTAATCAAGGACAGTCAGTATGGATTTGTTAAGGGAAGGTCGTGTCTGACTAACTTGATTGAATTTTTTGAGCAGGAAACAAGGAGGGACGATGAAAGTAACACATTTGATGTAGTGTACATTTTAGCAAGGCTTTTGACAAGGTCCCACATGGCAGACTGGTCAAAAAAGTAAAAGCCCATGGGATCCAAGGGAAAGTGGCTAGTTGGATCCAAAATTGGCTCAATGGCAGGAAGCAAAGGGTAATGGTTGACAGGTGTTTTTGTGACTGGAAGGCTGTTTCCAGTGGGATCCCACAAGGCTCAGAACTAGGTCCCTTGCTTTTTGTGGTATATATTAATGATTTGGACTTGAATGTAGGGGGCTTGATCAAGAAGTTTACAGATGATACAAAAATTGGCCATGTGGTTGATAGTGAGGAGGAAAGCTGTAGACTGCAGGAAGATATCAATGGACTGGTCAGGTGGGCAGAAAAGTGGCAAATGGAATTCAATCCAGAGAAGTGTGAGGTAATGCATTTGGGGAGGGCAAACAAGGCAAGGGAGTACACAATAAATGGGAGGATACTGAGAGGTGTAGAGGAACAAAGGGACCTTGGAGTGCATGTCCACAGATCCCTGAAGGTAGCAGGACAGGTGGATAAGGTGGTTAAAAAGGCATATGGGATACTTTCCTTTATTAGCCGAGGCATAGAATATACGAGTAGGGAGGTTATGTTAGAACTGTATAAAACATTGGTTAGGCCACAGCTTGAGTACTGCGTACAGTTCTGGTCACCACATTACAGAAAAGATGTGATTGCACTAGAGAGGGTACAGAGGAGATTTACGAGGATGTTGCCAGGGCTGGAGAATTTTAGCTATGAGAAAAGATTGTTTAGGCTGGGGTTGTTTTCTTTGGAACAAAGGAGGCTGAGGGGAGATTTAATTGAGCTATATAAAATTATGATGGGACTATATAGAGTGGATAAGAAGGACCTATTTCCCTTAGCAGGGGGGGGTCAGTGACCAGGAGGCATAGATTTAAAATAATTGGTAGAAGGATTAGACGGGAGCGGAGGAGAAATTTTTTCACCCAGTGGGTGGTGGGGGTCTGGAACTCGCTGCCTGAAAGGGTGGTAGAGGCAGAAACCCTCAACTCATTTAAAAAGTACTTGGATGTGCACTTGAAGTGCCGTGACCTACAGGACTACGGACCAAGTGCTGGAAAGTGGGATTAAGCTGGATAGCTCTTTTTCGGCTGGCACGGACACAGCGGGCCGAATGGCCTCCTTCTGTGCCGTAACTTTCTATGATTCTATGATTCCGGGACATTTTTCTCTGCCTGTCTTTTGATCTATTACCATCAACTTTTTTCAGACAGCATCAACTCCAATGACTTTCCTTGTGTCGCCTAAGCAATGTGCCCACAGTACGTCACGCTTCCCATCATTATCCGTATCATCATTTCCCTCTTTCCTCATGCTGGTTCAAGGACCCTCTCATTAGTCATTCTTTTTGCCCAACTAATTCTCAACATAAGTCTGTAGCCCCATAACTCAAAACATCTCCAATCTTCTTATTTCAGTGTTCAAGGTCCGGTTTTTATATCTGTGGAATGACGTTGACCAATGAAACATTCTGCTTCTTATCACCAGCTTGAGTTTACAATTGTGCAGAAACTCCTTTAACTTATTAAATTCCTATTTTGGAATTGCTGTCCTCTGTTTGAATTTTGTTTTCTTACTTCGTCCATCTGATGTCATTAGGCTGCTCGAGTAAACAATTTTATCTACTTCATCTATCCCTATTATTCATTCTGAAGTCATTTTTAGGAGGTGTTCTTTCTGTGTGAATATAACTGATTTTGTTTTCTTAGAATTTATTTTCAAACAATATACCAAACTTCTTTGCTTTACGTTCTCAAGTATCTCTTGTAATCTTTCTTTTGTATCTGCAATCAGCAAAGTTCCTTAGGTTTATCAATTTTCCATTGATCTTGAACCCAACTTCTAAGTTTTCTAGACCGTCTGTCATAATGAAGTCTGAGTGTATGCTGATAAGATTAGTGACATAACACGTTCCTCTCTCACCCTTGATCTTTGTCCATTTTGTTAACTTGGGGGTGAAATTGGATCTTATTGTACCCATTTCCAGGTAGAAAGCAGGTACAAAGAGAGCCAATTTAGGAGGCCAAATTCCTGCATTCAAACAGCATCAGATACATGTTCGATGCCGTATTGGTTCTGGCGCTGTAGAGGCATTCCTGATGGCCACCTAAAACATGTGTAAGGCATCTTGAATATGCTGATAAGGGGCCTAACGCCTATTTTGGGTCCCAAATCAGAAATCGGTTTGCCCTGAACGCTGCACGCTTTGAGCCTGCTGTGTTCAGGATTATCTGGTCAACATTGGGTCTAACCAACGGTTCTTAAAGGGAATGCCACCTAAAAGGTTAGTTTTTAAAAAACTTCTGACCACTCAACTTCCCTTCCTGGCCCCCATGCTAGCTTACATTGTAAAGGGTTCTCTATCTGCAGATACCATCCCTTTCCCTTTCAAAACTGCCGTCATCACACCCTCCTCAAAAAAAAACCCTCGACCTCTCTGTCCTTACAAACTGCTGCTCCATCTGCAACCTCCCTTTCCTCTCCAAAACCTTGAATGTGTTGTCACTTCCCAAATCCATGCCAATATAATACGCAACTCCATGTTTGAATCTCTCCAATCAATTTTCCGTCCCTGCCACTAATGACATCCTCTGGAACTGTGACCATGGTGCACTATCCCTTTGTGTCCTTCTCAACCTCTCTGCAGCCTTTGACACAATCGACCAGACCACCTTCCTCCATCGCCTCTCCTCTGTTGTCTAGCTGAATGGGACTACACTCGCTTGGTTCCACTCTTACCCATCCAATTGTAGCCAGAGTTTCTCCTGCCGTGGCTTCTCTTCCCAGCACCATACCTCTGGAGTCCCTCAAGGCTACCTCTCAGCGACATCATCCAAAGACATGTCATCAGGTTCCACATGTATGCTAATGACAGCCAGCTCTACCTCTCCACCACCTCTCTCAACCCTCCACTGCATCTATGTTGTCAGCCTGCTTGTCCAACATCCAGTCCTGGATGAGCCACAATTTCCTGCAATGAAACATTGGAAAGACTGAAGCCATTGTCTTCAGCCCCCGCCATGCGCTCCATTCCCTCACCACCGATTCCATCCCCTTCCCCAGCCACCATCTCAGGCTGAACCAGACTGTTCACAAACTTGGCGTCCAATTTGATCCCAAGCTGAGCTTCCGATCCCATTTCTTCTCCATCACAAATATTGCCTATTTCTATCTCCATAATATCCCCCATCTCCGCCCCTGCCTCAGCCAATCTGCTGCTGAACCCCTCATCCATGCTTTTGTTACCTCCAGACTCATCTATTCCAATGCTCTCCTGGCCAGCCTTCCATCCTCCACCTCCATAAGCTTGAGCTCATTCAAAACTCTGCTGCCCGTATCCTAACTCGCACCAAGTCCCATTCACCCATCACACCTGTGCTCGCTGATCTACATTGGCTCCTGGTCCCCAAACACCACCAATTTAATATTCTCATCCTCATGTTCAAATCCCTCCATGGCCTTACCCTTTCCTATCTCTGTAACCTTCTCCAGCCCTACACCCATCCGAGAACTCTGTGCTCCTCCAACCCTGGCCTCTTACAAATCCCTCACTCCCTTCGCACACACCATTGACGGCCGTCCCTTCAACCGTCTAGACCCTAAGCTCTGGAATTCCCTCCCTAAACTTCTCTGCCTCTCCACCTCCCTCTCCTCCTCTAAGACTCTCCTTAAAACCTATCTCTTTGACTAAGCTTTTAGTCACCCCTCCTCATATCTCCTTCTTTGGCTCGGTGTCAATTTGTTTGCCTGATAACATTCCTGTGAAGCGCTTGGGATATTTTCCTACTTTAAAGGTGCTATATAAATGTAAGTTGTTGTTATATTGTTTTAGTATTTGCTGAATTAATTTGTGCTTCAGTTTTCTATAATGATTGTAAGTAAATGTATTCGTTATTTTATTCAGAAACCTTAATCTGAGTTTAATATCCTACTTGAAGCAAGTAATGTCTGCTAATGGTTAATCTAATACACAAATTACTGCAAAATAGAGTCACTGTTCAGCCCATGAATCAAATAATTATACACAGGTTGAATTACCAATAAAAATACAGCTTCTAGATTGCAAGGGAAAGGGAAATACAGTGAAACTACTGAAAGAGAAAACAGTACTTTAAAAACTGCGATTGTAAAATATCCTAAGAACTAACATTATGAAATAATATTACAGTATTCTCTGGTGTTAGACTTAGGATGCATCAAGATGATTAAAGGAGTTGATAGGGTAGACAGAGAGAAACTATTTCCTCTGGTGGGGGAGTCCAAAACAAGAGGGCATAATCTTAAAATTAGAGCTAGGACGTTCTGGGGTGACTTCAGGAAGCACTTCTTCACACAAAGGGTAGTGGAAATCTGGAACTGTCTCCCCCAAATTGAGGCTGGGGTTTAATTGAAAATGTCAAAATTGAGATTGATAATTTTTTGTTAGGCAAGAGTATTAAGGGTTGTGGATCCAAAGCAGGTAGATGGAGTTAAGATACCGATCAGCCATGATCTAATTGAATGGTGGAACAGGCTCGAGGGGCTGAATGGCCTACTGCTGTTCCTATGTTCCTAATCTCCAACTATTAGGTTCAATGACCGATGATGCAATATGCCATAGAAATCAGCCACTGTGCATTTACCAGTTGTGAAGTTTTGTAGCATTTATGTTAAAGGAATCTATAGAATCTTCATGTGAAATTTAATGAAAACCCAGGTTGAGAATATTAAATCTGTTTAAGAGCATTAAGCTGCTTCCTCCCGTTTTGATTTCCTGGGGAGATCAAATGCATTTCCTGTATAAAATATTATCCCACTTATATGGGAATAATTACTATTCCACATTTTTAGGGTCTATTATAGGGAAAGAAAATCCCAGAGGAAGGCTACAAGATATATATTACAGCCCCAGCAATCGTGGCTTCTGACCTCTGCTGTTTACTGGAGAAGGCAGTGGTGAAGTTAAATAAATGGACACAGCAGGGTTTTGCATGCTGCAGTGCCGACCAGAACAGGTGAAAGTTATGGCCAAACTGTCCCAGACAAGTTAAAAGTGCCAAATTGCCCAGGGATTTGTTTCTGAGCCAGGTAACCTATTGGCCATGGTACTGCCTTTGCAAACAGTTTCTTATTTTAAGACCGAGCTCATCATGACTTCAGGTCAGACATCCCACTTCAGCGAAGGACTGCTGAGGTTCTATCTTCTAAATTAGCTCCTTTCTTATATGTTGAATAAGGAGTATAACTGTACAGGTGTTTATGTCAAGTATATATCCTCCACTTGGCACCATTCTCCAACCAAGACAGCAGGTAAAAAGAAAAAAAAGACAAACTTGCACTTTTCACGACCTCAGGATGTCCCAAGATGTTTTACAGCTAATGAAGTATTTTGAAGTGTGGTCACTCTTGTAATGTAGGTAAGCAGCCTGTGTTCAATCTTTTTCCAGTGGTGGTCTTGAACTGGCTGCTGGGTGTTGCTTGAGATCCTGGTGTACGTAGCCTACTGAAAGACCGAGTCTAGACGGTTGGGAGCTTGTGGAGGCTGGAGGATGGAAGGCTGACAAGGAAAACACGGGGGAAATTGAGTCCATAGGTGACAACATCTTGGATTAGGATTTCAGCAAGTGTGAATTGGGGCAGTGGCAAGCAATGTTACAGAGGTAGAAATAAGCAGTCTCGGTGGTGGTTGGGATGTGAGGTTTGAAACTCAGTTCTGGGTCAAATGGAATGTTTTGAGGACTCGGCCTGAGTGAGTGGCAAAGGAGTGGAGTTTATGGTGGGGGCCAAAAATCAGGATCTCCTAATGTAAAGTTGGAAGAAATTTTTGACTCATCCATAACGTCATACGGACAACCTGACAGCACAGAGGGAGTTGTGAGATTGAGGGAAGTAGAACCATAGAAAAGATACAGCACAGAAGGGGGCCATTCGGCCCATCGTGTCCACGCCGGCTCGAAGAACAACCAGGTGCCCATTCTAATCTCACCTTCCAGCACCCAGTCCGTAGCCCTGCAGTTTACAGCACTTTAGGTGCAGGTCCAGGTACATTTTAAAAGAGTTGAGGGTCCCTGCCTCTACCACCAATTCGGGCAGCGAATTCCATACACCCACCACCCTCTGGGTAAAAAAAGTTTTTCCTCAAGTCCCCTCTAATCCTTCCGCCAATCATCTTAAATCTATGTCCTCTAGTTCTTGAACTCTCCGCCAGAGGAAACAGGTACTTCCTGTCTACTCTACCTGGGCTCCTCATAATTTTGTACACCTCAATCAAGTCACCCCTCAGCCTCCTCTGCTCCAAGGAAAACAACCCCAGCCTATCTAATCTCTCCTCCTAGCTGCAATTTGTTGGAGAGGTAGATCTGGGTGCCGCCAGCATACACATGAAAACTGATCCCCTGCCTAGGGATGATGTCATGTAGAAGAGGAAGATGAGAGGTCCAAGGATAGACCCATAAGGAACACAGAGATGAAGATGCAAAGCTATTTCTATAGTTCCATTGGCTGACTTTGGACAGGTAGGAGCGGAACCATGAAGCTGGACAATGGAGAAGGAATAACAGCATTGTGGGAGCACCTTCACCATGTGGACTACAGTGGTTGAAGGAGGAGGCCCACCACCACCTTCTCAAGGGCAACTGGGGATGAGCATTAAATGCTGGCCTTGCCAGCGACGCCCACATCCCGAGAATGAATTTTTTTTTTAAAGTAATGAAAGAGGATAGTGTGATCAGATGCTGCAGAGAGTTTGAAGAGGACAAGGAGGGATTGTCAAGTCTGATTCCCGTTTCCTTTGAAAGTCCAGTATTCTGACCTAGCCATTGAAGTTCATAATATCAGAGAGCATCTGGAAAGCCTGTCTATGTTTCCTGGTTCTTGTCACTGCCACAGTCACAGAGGATATCACTTGTGACTTCCTTAAATACCTCAAAGAGGAGTGGGAGAGGGGTCACAACCTATAACTGTGCTCTCTATATACCAGCAACTGTAGCAGGGAAGAAATTAAATTTGCTCAAAGATTTTAGAAGCACTAACAGATTGTCTTAGTGGTTCAAAACATTTTGAACCCTGCGTGAATAACACAAATAAATATTGACACATGACAATCTGCATAACAAATATTAGAAAACTAAGCAAACCGGAGTACAGAAATTCAATTAACCAGTATAATCTGCTGCTCCTGGTTTGTAAACATACCGAACACTTGTCATCAGTGTCGTGTTTGATCTCTTTGATTTATCATTCTAAACTAATGAGCTGGCGTCTCTTTACATACATTCATCTCATCTTAACATAATGAAAGTGTGTACCAAACATGCTGTGTTCCTACGGAGTGGAAATTTGTCTTTTTTTAAATTTTATTTGTTTAGGAGGCTGAGTCATGTTGCAAGAGGGCAGAATATTTCCATTTAATTTTTTGTGATAAAATCCTTTTTTTAAAAAAATGTAACAGGTGGGTGGCTCGGACCCCAAGAAATTAGAAATGTATCGCATCGGCCCTCGTCCACACCACGCCTCTCAAACAAATGTATTTAAACGTTATATTGTCATTTTTAAAACCCAGTCATTGACAGTTTCGGTGGCCGTGGTCTGTGGAAAGTACTTTCCATTACTTCATCCTCATTTAAGTAATGAAACTGATGTCATGTGGAAAGGGGGGAGGGGGGGTTGCTGGGGGTAGAGAGAGAGAGAGGTCAGATTTACACAATTATGAGGCCTTTGTTGACATCATTGACCCAGAATTCTTAGCAGAAGGCTGTAAAAGAAAATGGTCATGAGCTGATATGGTGGCAAGTGTCATGCTGGCGCAGGGTTGCCAACCCTCCAGGATTGTCCTGGAGTTTCCAGGAATTAAAGATTAATCTCCAGGACACTGCCAGCGATTTCTCTTTTCAACTGGACCTCAGCGTATCCAGCAAGTTTACTTTGCCGTTGCCCAGGCGACACAAGTCCCATGCGCCAGGAGCCGGATGCGCTGGCACTCCGCTTAGCTTTGACCAAAAATATATACAGTTACAGTAACTAAAAGGCAAGAAGGGTGAGTAACGCAATGAAATGCCCATTTTTTAATGGTAATTTGTGATTCACTAACGAAATCACAGGAACATGTGGTTTTGAAACATTCTCTTCCTGTGAGTGGGATTTTGTTAACAGCAATGAAAGACTGGCAGCCAATCGCAAAGCACCTGTACTAACGATTCTTCGGTGCTTCTTAAGCAGCTAACTAGTGACTTAACCAGTAGAAATGTCAGTCAGCTCTATCAATAATCAGAAGCAAAAAAATGCCCGTGTGCAAATAACCTAATACATGAGAGATTACGGTAATGTTTTTGGCTCTTCAATCTAAGATTTTTATGGACGTTCAGTGTCTTACACCACTCCTGTTGGTGAGCTTTGGCTCTCTATGACCCAGACTGTGCCTTAACATGCCCAATAGCTAGGTAACTATGTGGTGAATCCACGAGTTGAATAGAGAACCCTCTCTTTGGGCCACCACTGGAAATGTACGTGCCTCGGACAAACCCATAGGTAATTGAGGTGGGCGGGCTGGAATTGCCCCCTCCCACTTCACTACTATTGCTGCCCTGGCCCTTCACCTGTTCTAGGCACTAGCTTCAGGGCTTACTTGTGTGGGAAACCTCAGGAAACCCTGGGGCAATGTAAAAGTTATGGAGACCCAATGTAACAAGTTGCTCCCCTCTCTTCCTCTCTGTAGTGCCTGGGGAATGAATGTTCCCTAGGCAGCAGGGAGAGCAATATCGGGGCCTGATGTGTTTTTAAGCTGTGAAGCATTTTCTACTTTGTTACTGACTGACCTTAATAACAAAAGCTACAGTAGTTAAATGAACAAGTTACGGAGATTTATACCGTCCTTTAATCAATGACAGTATAAGACAGGAGTGTAGCTACATTGTTCCAATTTTTTTGTTTATAGAGAACATTAAATAACTTGTAACATTTACAAGGAAATGCACAGAGAAGCTAGCACACAGAAAAAATCACATTGGGTGCAAAATTCGAGTTTGCTGGGGAGGTGGAACTATGGCATGATCTGATCGGGAAGAGCTGCAATCTGGGTTAGAAACCCCAATCCTTTGGATATCCAGCTCTTGGTAGTTCCCCAATAAATTACACTTTTTCTTAGACCCAGCCATGTTACATTGATGTCTGACTTTGCGGACGTGCCTGAGGGATTTCCTGGGCCACTGTGGGAATTCTGACTAACTCGTCCCTAAGTAGGCCCAGTGGAAGCCATACCTGGTGAGGACAGGTGTGGTTCCTGTTCTGGGCCCTAAGAAGGGCCCAAGAGTAAAAATAAAGGATCGATCGCCCTTCCAAAGGTGGCCCTGAGCTTCCTGCATCGCAGTTAAAGAAAAGTTAAGGCCTTCTAAAAAGCAGAATAACAAAGGTAATAATCTCTGGATTATTACCGGAGCCATGAGCAAATTGGCATAGGGTCAATATGATCAGGGAGATGAATGTGTGGCTCAAAGATTGGTGCGGGAGAAGTGGGTTTTAATTCGTGGGGCACTGGCACCAGTACTGGGGAAAGAGAGAGCTGTTCCGTTGGGACGGACTACACCTGAACCATGCTGGGACCAGAGTTCTAGTGCATCGAATAACTAGGGAGGTAGATAGGACTTTAAACTAAATTGGGGGGGAGGGTCCCGGTGGAGAGAAATCTAGAATGCTAAAGAGAAAAGACAAAGAAGCAGTGCAGGAAAGTGACTGGATAACCAGATTTTATCAGGAAGGGGCAGAGCGTACAAACAAAAGACAACAAATGGGGTCCAGGTAAGAAAAAATGGTAATAGGACAAATAGGGCCATCGTACAAAAAAATGTAAAGGTGTCTAAAAATGTTAAAAAGACAAATCTAAAGGCACAGCATCTGAATGCACGAAGCATTCGTAATAAGGTAGACAAATTAACAACGCAAATAGATGTAAACAGATATGATATAATTGCAATTACAGAGACATGGCTGCAGGGTGACCAAGGCTGGGAGCTGAATATCCAAGGGTATTCGATATTTAGGAAGGACAGGCAAAAAGGAAAAGGAGGTGGGGTGGCGTTGTTAGTAAAGGATGAAATCAGAGCAATATTGAGAAAGGATATTGGCTCAGAAAATCAAGATGTAGAATCAGTGTGGGTGGAGTTAAGAAGCACCAAGGGGCAGAAAACACTGGTGGGAATTGTCTATAGGCCTCCAAACAGTAGTGGTAATGTAGGGGATGGCATCAAACAGGAAATTAGAGATGCATGTAACAAGGGTATTACAGCAATCATGGGTGACTTTAATCTGCATATAGACTGGCCAAACCAAATTAGCAATAATACTGTGGAAGATGAATTCCTGGAGTGTGTACGAGATGGTTTTTTAGACCAGTACGTTGAGGAGCCAACCAGGGAACAGGCTATCCTAGATTGGGTATTGTGCAATGAGAAGGGGTTAATTAATAATCTTGTTGTGCGGGGTCCTTTAGGGAAGAGTGACCATAACATGATAGAATTCTTCATTAAGATAGAAAGTGAAGTAGTCCAATCCGAAACTAGGCTCCTAAATCTAAACAAAGGAAACTACGAAGGTATGAGGAGTGAGTTGGCTATGATAGATTGGGAAGCTTCATTAAAAGTCATGATGGTGGATAGGCAATGGCTAACATTTAAGGAACGAATGCATGAATTGCAACAATTATACATTCCTTTCTGGTGCAAAAACACAAAAGGAAAAGTGGCCCAACCATGGCTAACAAAAGAAATTAAGGATAGTATTAGATCCAAAGAGGAATCATATAAAGTTGCCAGAAAAAGTAGCAAGCCTGAGGATTGGGAGCAGTTTGGAATTCAGCAAAAAAGGACCAAGAGATTGATTAAGAGGGGAAAAATGGAGTATGAGAGTAAACTTACAAGGAACATAAAAGTGGACTATAAAAGCTTCTACAAGTGTATAAAAAGAAAAAGATTAGTGAAGACAAATGTAGGTCCCTTACAGTCAGAAATGGGAGAATTTATAATGGGGAACAGGGGAATGGCAGAGCAATTAAACAAGTACTTTGGTTCTGTCTTCACGGAAGAGGACACAAATAACTTCCCAGAAATGCTAGGGAACCAAGGGTCTAGTGAGAAGGAGGAATTAAAGGAAATTAGTATTAGTAAAAAAATAGTGCTAGAGAAATTAATGGGACTGAAAGCCAATAAATCACCGGGGCCTGATAATCTGCATCCCAGAGTATTAAAAGAGGTAGCTATGGAAATAGTGGATGCATTAGTTGTCATCTTCCAAAATTCTATAGATTATGGAACAGTTCCTGCAGATTGGAGGGTGGCAAATGTAACCCCACTATTTAAAAAAGGAGGGAGAGAGAAAACAGGGAACTACAGACCGGTTAGCCTAACATCAGTAGTAGGGAAAATGCTAGAGTCTATTATAAAGGAGGTGATAACAGGACATTTTGAAAATATCAATGGGATTGGACAAAGTCAACATGGATTTATGAAAGGGAAATCATGTTTGACAAACCTACTGGAATTTTTTGAGGATGTAACTGGTGGAATAGATAAGGGAGAACCAGTGGATGTGGTTTATTTGGATTTTCAGAAGGCCTTTGATAAAGTCCCACATAAGAGGTTAGTGTGCAAAATTAAAGCACATGGGATTGGGGGGAATATACTGGCATGGACTGAAAATTGGTTAACAGACAGGAAACAGAGAGTAGGAATAAATGGGTCTTTTTCAGAGTGGCAGGCGGTGACTAGTGGGGTACCGCAGGGATCAGTGCTTGGGCCCCAGCTATTCACAATATATATCGATGATTTGGATGAGGGAACCAAATGTAATATTTCCAAGTTTGCCGACGACACAAAACTAGGTGAGATCGTGAATTGTGAGGAGGATGCAAAGAGGCTTCAAGGCGATTTAGACAAGTTGAGTGAGTGGTAAATATATGGCAGATGCAGTATAATGTGGATAAATGTGAAGTTATCCAATTTGGAAGGGAAAACAGAAAGGCAGAGTATTATGTAAATGATGATAGATTGGGGAATGTTGATGTACAAAGGGACCTGGGTGTCCTTGTACACCAGTCACTGAAAGCAAATATGCAGGTGCAGCAAGCAGTTAGGAAGGCGAATGATATGTTGGCCTTCATTGCAAGAGGATTTGAGTACAGGAGCAATGAGGTCTTACTGCAGTTATACAGGGCCTTGGTGAGACCACACCTGGAGTATTGTGTACAGTTTTGGTCTCCTTACCTAAGAAAGGATATACTTGCCATAGAGGGAGTACAGCGAAGGTTCACCAGACTGATTCCTGGGATGGCAGGACTGTCATATGAGGAGAGATTGGGTCGACTCGTCCTGTGTTCATTCGAGTTTAGAAGAATGAGAGGGGATCTCATTGAAACATATAAAGTTCTAACAGGGCTGGACAGACCGGATGCAGGGAGGATGTTTCCCCTGGCTGGAGGGTCCAGAACGAGGGGTCACAGTCTCAGGATATGGAGTAAGACATTTAGGACTGAGATGAGGAGAAATTTCTTCACTCAGAGGGTGGTGAACCTGTGGAATTCTCTACCACAGAAGGCTGTGGAGGCCAAGTCACTGAATATATTTAAGATGGAGCTAGATAGATTTCTAGACACAAAAGGCATCAAGGGGTATGGGGAGAGAGCGGGAATATGGTATTGAGATAGAGGATCAGCCATGATCATATTGAAGGGCGGAGCAGGCTCGAAGGGCCAAATGGCCTACTCCTGCTCCTATTTTCTATGTTTCTATGTTTCTTCTTTGGTCCTTTCCAGGCCTCTGATTTCCCCTTTCAGTGCGACAGTGTGCTGCTCTGATTTCCCCCTTTCACTGTGACAGTGTGCTGTTCTGATTTCCCCCTTTCAGTGTGGCAGTGTACTGTTCTGATTTCCCCCTTTCAGTGTGACAGTGTACTGTTCTGATTTCCCCCTTTCAGTGTGACAGTGTACTGTTCTGATTTCCCCCTTTCAGTGTGACAGTGTGCTGCTCTGATTTCCCCCTTTCACTGTGACAGTGTACTGTTCTGATTTCCCCCTTTCAGTGCGACAGTGTGCTGCTCTGATTCCCCCTTTCACTGTGACAGTGTACTGTTCTGATTTCCCCCTTTCAGTGCGACAGTGTACTGTTCTGATTTCCCCCTTTCAGTGTGGCAGTGTACTGTTCTGATTTCCCCCTTTCAGTGCGACAGTGTGCTGTTCTGATTTCCCCCTTTCAGTGTGGCAGTGTACTGTTCTGATTTCCCCCTTTCAGTGTGACAGTGTACTGTTCTGATTTCCCCCTTTCAGTGCGACAGTGTACTGTTCTGATTTCCCCCTTTCAGTGCGACAGTGTGCTGCTCTGATTTCCCCCTTTCACTGTGACAGTGTACTGTTCTGATTTCCCCCTTTCAGTGCGACAGTGTACTGTTCTGATTTCCCCCTTTCACTGTGACAGTGTACTGTTCTGATTTCCCCCTTTCAGTGTGGCAGTGTACTGTTCTGATTTCCCCCTTTCAGTGCGACAGTGTACTGTTCTGATTTCCCCCTTTCAGTGCGACAGTGTGCTGTTCTGATTTCCCCCTTTCACTGTGACAGTGTACTGTTCTGATTTCCCCCTTTCAGTGTGACAGTGTACTGTTCTGATTTCCCCCTTTCAGTGCGACAGTGTACTGTTCTGATTTCCCCCTTTCAGTGCGACAGTGTACTGTTCTGATTTCCCCCTTTCAGTGCGACAGTGTACTGTTCTGATTTCCCCCTTTCAGTGCGACAGTGTGCTGTTCTGATTTCCCCCTTTCACTGTGACAGTGTACTGTTCTGATTTCCCCCTTTCAGTGTGACAGTGTACTGTTCTGATTTCCCCCTTTCAGTGCGACAGTGTACTGTTCTGATTTCCCCCTTTCAGTGCGACAGTGTACTGTTCTGATTTCCCCCTTTCAGTGCGACAGTGTACTGTTCTGATTTCCCCCTTTCAGTGTGACAGTGTACTGTTCTGATTTCCCCCTTTCACTGTGACAGTGTACTGTTCTGATTTCCCCCTTTCAGTGTGACAGTGTACTGTTCTGATTTCCCCCTTTCAGTGTGACAGTGTGCTGCTCTGATTTCCCCCTTTCAGTGCGACAGTGTGCTGCTCTGATTTCCCCCTTTCACTGTGACAGTGTACTGTTCTGATTTCCCCCTTTCAGTGCGACAGTGTACTGCTCTGATTTCCCCCTTTCAGTGCGGCAGTGTGCTGCTCTGATTTCCCCCTTTCACTGTGACAGTGTGCTGCTCTGATTTCCCCCTTTCACTGTGACAGTGTACTGTTCTGATTTCCCCCTTTCAGTGTGACAGTGTGCTGCTCTGATTTCCCCCTTTCAGTGCGGCAGTGTGCTGCTCTGATTTCCCCCTTTCAGTGTGACAGTGTGCTGCTCTGATTTCCCCCTTTCACTGTGACAGTGTACTGTTCTGATTTCCCCCTTTCAGTGCGACAGTGTACTGTTCTGATTTCCCCCTTTCAGTGTGACAGTGTACTGTTCTGATTTCCCCCTTTCACTGCGACAGTGTACTGTTTTGATTTCCCCCTTTCAGTGCGACAGTGTGCTGCTCTGATTTCCCCCTTTCACTGTGACAGTGTACTGTTCTGATTTCCCCCTTTCAGTGCGACAGTGTGCTGCTCTGATTTCCCCCTTTCACTGTGACAGTGTACTGTTCTGATTTCCCCCTTTCAGTGCGACAGTGTGCTGCTCTGATTTCCCCCTTTCAGTGCGACAGTGTGCTGCTCTGATTTCCCCCTTTCACTGTGACAGTGTGCTGCTCTGATTTCCCCCTTTCAGTGTGACAGTGTACTGTTCTGATTTCCCCCTTTCAGTGCGACAGTGTGCTGCTCTGATTTCCCCCTTTCACTGTGACAGTGTACTGTTCTGATTTCCCCCTTTCAGTGCGACAGTGTGCTGCTCTGATTTCCCCCTTTCACTGTGACAGTGTACTGTTCTGATTTCCCCCTTTCAGTGTGACAGTGTACTGTTCTGATTTCCCCCTTTCAGTGTGACAGTGTACTGTTCTGATTTCCCCCTTTCAGTGCGACAGTGTACTGTTCTGATTTCCCCCTTTCAGTGCGACAGTGTGCTGTTCTGATTTCCCCCTTTCAGTGTGACAGTGTACTGTTCTGATTTCCCCCTTTCAGTGTGACAGTGTACTGTTCTGATTTCCCCCTTTCAGTGCGGCAGTGTACTGTTCTGATTTCCCCCTTTCAGTGTGACAGTGTACTGTTCTGATTTCCCCCTTTCAGTGTGACAGTGTACTGTTCTGATTTCCCCCTTTCAGTGCGACAGTGTGCTGCTCTGATTTCCCCCTTTCAGTGTGACAGTGTGCTGCTCTGATTTCCCCCTTTCACTGTGACAGTGTACTGTTCTGATTTCCCCCTTTCAGTGTGACAGTGTGCTGCTCTGATTTCCCCCTTTCAGTGCGGCAGTGTGCTGCTCTGATTTCCCCCTTTCAGTGTGACAGTGTACTGTTCTGATTTCCCCCTTTCAGTGCGACAGTGTACTGTTCTGATTTCCCCCTTTCAGTGTGACAGTGTACTGTTCTGATTTCCCCCTTTCAGTGCGACAGTGTACTGTTTTGATTTCCCCCTTTCAGTGCGACAGTGTGCTGCTCTGATTTCCCCCTTTCACTGTGACAGTGTACTGTTCTGATTTCCCCCTTTCAGTGCGACAGTGTGCTGTTCTGATTTCCCCCTTTCAGTGCGACAGTGTGCTGCTCTGATTTCCCCCTTTCACTGTGACAGTGTACTGTTCTGATTTCCCCCTTTCAGTGTGGCAGTGTACTGTTCTGATTTCCCCCTTTCAGTGTGACAGTGTACTGTTCTGATTTCCCCCTTTCAGTGCGACAGTGTGCTGCTCTGATTTCCCCCTTTCACTGTGACAGTGTACTGTTCTGATTTCCCCCTTTCAGTGCGACAGTGTGCTGCTCTGATTTCCCCCTTTCACTGTGACAGTGTACTGTTCTGATTTCCCCCTTTCAGTGCGACAGTGTGCTGCTCTGATTTCCCCCTTTCACTGTGACAGTGTACTGTTCTGATTTCCCCCTTTCAGTGCGACAGTGTACTGCTCTGATTTCCCCCTTTCAGTGCGACAGTGTGCTGCTCTGATTTCCCACTTACAGTGCGACAGTGTGCTGCTCTGATTTCCCCCTTTCAGTGCGACAGTGTGCTGCTCTGATTTCCCCCTTTCAGTGCGAAAGTGTGCTGCTCTGATTTCCCCCTTTCAGTGCGACAGTGTGCTGCTCTGATTTCCCACTTACAGTGCGACAGTGTACTGTTCTGATTTCCCACTTACAGTGCGACAGTGTGCTGCTCTGATTTCCCCCTTTCAGTGCGACAGTGTGCTGCTCTGATTTCCCACTTACAGTGCGACAGTGTACTGTTCTGATTTCCCACTTACAGTGCGGCAGTGTGCTGCTCTGATTTCCCACTTACAGTGCGGCAGGCATCTTTGGTGCCTTGCCTCAAATAATCAAGTGACCCCATCCCCAGGATTCAGAATGGATTCAACGACAGAGCACAGCGAAGGTTGGAGGCTCTCCCCCACCACACTTCTGCCCCATTGATAGGGTCCGCAGAATCCTTTTGGAGGCAACCTCTGCAGCCGTTTGTGTTGCAGCACACAATTGTCCTTGCCACGGGTGCGTGTAAGGATTCCTATACCATGCAGTGCATATGGTTACTCGGGATAATTAAATCAGACAAAAGCACCATTATACTCCCAGTCTTTTCTGCACTCCAAACTACTTTGAAAGGTCCCCCTCTGGCGTCCGTCCAGTCCCTGGATCACAATTGCTTCCTTTTCCCAGCAGTGTCGGTTGATCAGAGGCTTTTCCTGCAGGTTTACAGGATTTGTTTTCAAGCTCAGAGAAGTCTGCCTGAAGCCAATGGACAGCGTTTCTTTAAAAGGTGAAGTTGAATTATAGTTTCTAGAGACTTGTTTCTTTACTGTGTGAAACATTTTGTCTTAAGTTAATACTCATTTAATGTGCAATGAAAACAAAAAGCCCACCGTCCATGTTTCAATGGCATGTCGCCTCCAGGATATGTCCATTATGGCCCATCTGTTATAATGGTACCAGATCTGGCTCAAGTGTTCTCAAGCTCCTCAGGTTATACCTGGAAACAACCAGCCTGCCTTTAAAACAGGGTGGCAGCTGATATTGCCTGCCATACCTGCTGGATTGACTTTCTTCTGTATGGGAGAGGAGAGGGTGGGGATACAGTTTGTTCTTTAGGGTGCACCTGGAGTCTCCCTGTACTAAACTTGAGCAGGCCTTGCTGGAGGGAATGGGGAGGTCAGGTCATGTGAGGGAATCAGGTAATCACTGCCAGTTCAGTGTCAGTGGTCAGTCTGCTCTCCTTAGATGGTGGGCAAGTCTCCAGGCCAGTAAGTCTTACTCTCAGTCACAAGCAGTACATATAGCAAACAAATCCCCCGGTCCCCCTTCTCAGTAACTCAAGCCCTCGACGCTGCTCCCTAAACCCCAGCCCTGTTTCTCTCCCTTGGTCACAGTGCTTTCCCTACAGTGCTCATCAACCACTGTCTGCTTCATGCGTTCCCTCAATAACTAACCGCAGAAAAAAACATTGATTTTAGTTCCTCCGCTCCTCCACCTTCCTACACCTCTGGCTCTCTAGCTATCCGCAGAAAGGATTTCCTTTGGCTTGAAACTTTTGAAAAGCAGTTTTTCTACCCCCTCCCCACCAAACCCGTCTTAGGTTTATCTTTAGCTCTTACCTGGCTCAGTGAGGACAGTCAGGAGACTCTTTTCTCTGATCTACAGATGAAGCTATTTTGAAAATATCTTTTCTCCAATATTGGATCCATCCTCGACAATCTCTGCTGCTACTTAAAGTGTTGCTTATTGTGACCCCTATGACTCGTTCCCATGTCGATTATACTATTGCCCCTGTCAGCTGTGGCTCAGAGGGTAGCTCTCTTGCCTCTGACTCAGAAGGTTGTGGGTTCAAGTCCCACTCCAGAAACTTAAGCACAAAATCTAGGCTGACATACCCAGTGCAGTACTGAGGGAGCACAGTACTGTCTTTTGGATGAGAGGTAAAACCAAGGCCCCGTCTGCCCTCACAGGTGGATGTAAAAGACCCCATGGCACCATTTCGAAGAAGAGCAGGGTAGTTCTCTCCCAGTGTCCGGGACAATGTTTATCTCTCAACCAGCATCACTAAAACAGATTATCTGGTCATTACCAGATTGCTGTTTGTGGGATCTTGCTGTGCGCAAAGTGGCTGCTGCATTTCCTACATTATAACAGTGACAACACTTCAAAAGTACTTCATTGGCTGTAAAGCACCTTTGGACGTCCTGAGGTCGTGAAAGGAGTTATATAAATGCAAGTCTTTCCAACGTTCTTTCTTTTTACCTGAGATCAAACCTGGGACCTGCCGTTCGGTGAGATACTAGACAATGCATCTACCCTCTAAGACATTGGGCTAGCTCACGAGACAAGTGCCTTTTTAAAAATGAATTTTGTAGAATTTAGCATAATGTTGAGAAACCATGGTAGCACAACAAATTGGGGTTGATTCAACGATGGTGCAGGATCAATTTCCCATGCTACTGAAGTCCCAGTCTCAGCTATGCTGCTGAGAGGAGCCTGGGTTCTTACCCTAGTAAGAAGGGGGGAGGGGAAAATCAGAGAAATTTATAACAAAACAGTCTTGTATTTTTCTTGGAGACTAGTTTACAACAACAACTTGCATTTATATTGTGCCTTTAACATAATGAAACCTCCCAAGGCGTTTAATATGGAATTAGTAGATAGTCAAAATCTTTTTCCAAAGGTAGGGGAGTCTATAACGAGGGGGCATAGATTTAAGGTGAGAGGGGAGAGATACAAAAGGGTCAAGAGGGGCAATTTTTTCACTCAAAGGGTGGTGAGTGTCTGGAACGAGCTGCCAGAGGCAGTAGTAGAGGCGGGTACAATTTTGTCTTTTAAAAAGCATTTGGACAGTTACATGGGTAAGATGGGTATAGAGGGATATGGGCCAAGTGCAAGAAATTGGGACTAGCTTAGTGGTATAAACTGGGCGACATGGACATGTTGGGCCGAAGGGCCTGTTTCCATGTTGTAACTTCTATGATTCTATGATTCTAGTAAAGACCTGGATCAGTTCAGTTGCTAGTCTGACTGTCTTTTCAGCAATAGATCATGAGTGGTCTAGGAGACCAATGTAACTAGGGAGAAAACACAAGGATTTCATACTCACAAAGAAAGAAAAAGATTCTGTGAACCTGGAATTATTGCTTCCCTTCTATCTTCCCCCCTCATTAACACTTTTCTTCATAGAAAGGCAGGACAATCCAGTGACAGTGAAGACCATAGACATCTGCACAGGCAAGGTCAGTTCCTATTGACCCCAAGCGCCATTCCTGAGGAAGTGCAGGAAGCAACACAATCCCTCCCCTCTTCCTTCCCCTAAATGATTCGACTAAACTGACAATCTTCGTGGATAGCATAAATCTGAGAGTGAATGCCGATGAACTCATTGAGACTCCAGCACTTCAGCATCATGCCAATGAATCCATCCTTTAAATTGATTATTTCAATGGTACTGTTCAAGATTTTCACATTACTTCACCAACACAACCTTTCAATAGCAGATAAACAGAGCACTTAAGTCTCTCCTTGCTTAACAGTGGAATTTTGGCATTCAACTTCACACTTTGAAAGGAGGCCAATCCTATTGGAATTATTTTAGTCAGAGCCTGAACTCTTTAAATGAGCGATGTCTCCAAAGGGAATGATAGTTTCACCCCAACTAAATACGACAAATTCAGCAATTAAATCATTGGCTGCAGCAAACTGATTGAGACAATAGCAGCCCTTTTTAACTGCAATTTGCCTTTTAGTGCCAGTGCTTCAATAAACAAATACTTTTGCAGCGAAATGAAGAGACAGAAACGACTTTAGAGCCATTCTTAAACGGGGAATAAAACTGTCATTAGTCCTTGAAGAGTTAACTGAAAGAACCTCCTGCGTGTGTCAAGTCCATTGGGATCACTGTGCAGAGCACGTATATTTTACCACACCAGTTTCATTGTACTGCATCAACTGTTCTAATGAATGATGGTCAGAGAGACAGCACAGTGCTGTGTTAGCAAACAAGTAAATCATTTAGATTGCATGCAGTTCCATTGCTGCACATGAATGGGGCAGTAAATCTGTTAGATTATTGTCTACTATTCCGCTGGATTCATTATGGCTGCTCTTATTCTACTTGAAAATAAAGGAATATCAATACCTCCCACACACTCAATTTATAATCCAAATTATTTGCATGATGACGGTATTTGAATTACGGTTGTGCCCTAATCAGCCAAACACCACGAGCACTGGTAACACGCTGATAAAATGATGCTACCTGAGTAATCACTCTGCTAATCACCAGTGAGTGTAAAATATATAAGGTGGCTGAGGCCTTTCCTTTGAATTGAACCACTGTGAACACTCACACTCGTTTGCAATTTTCCGGCCATTCGGGAAAGATGGTTAGCGGTTCAAAACGGCGACGTTATGATACTGAGGCATGATTCAAATCTCCAATCTCACACTGAGCCCCATTCATGAGCGTCATTATCCAAAACATGGGAGGAGGCAAATTACCAAAAGCCAAGATTGTCTTTTTCTGTAATTTAGATTGGCTGCATAATCATTCTAACCAAACTGCGTCTGTGATGATTATTGAGACTGCCAATTTTCTTCTTCCTCATCGGATAAGTCTCTGGCTTAGATTTTCCGATTGGGACACTTCTTTGGCGGGGCAGTACTGACACCCTTCGCAGAGATGGCCACCTGACCTTGCCTGTGGGAGGTGGGCCTCCCTGCCCTCTCTCATGGAGTTGCGTCAGACTGGGAGCAGCGATCTACTGAGCCAGGCTTTTGAGGCCTACCCCCAGAAGAACAGGCTGCCTGTAGAAATCCTGTCATCAGATTTCTGTATTTTTACGTCTGATATTTCTGTTGCCGTTTACTAATAAAGTATGTTTTCTGCCATGCTAGCGCTGCTTTCCTTTGGGTAGCTGATGCCACCTTTCAGAAATTGGGACAAGGGGTCCCCAGGATAGTGTCAATATTTGCAGGGGGTCTCCTGGGAGTGTATTAGCATTCGCAGTGCATTAATAAATGCACATGTGTGAAGACAAGTTCAATCTTGGCAACGAAGCCTCCCACTCCGAAAAGTTTGAAAACCAGTAAAGAGCGTACATCACTAAACTGGCATGAACGGATTAAAATCTCCAACATCTGCTTCTGAGATCTTTCCAGTTCACACCCATCTTATCGTAAATGTTGGACCTGGTATGTCAAACGACTGCCTAACACGAACTGCCAAACTACCGCTTTACAGCACGCACAATGAATTTTTCTCTGAGCAGGGATTTTTTTTCTAAATAAATCCAAGCAGGCCCAACTCAGAGCAGATGGGATTAACACTTTGAATGAACATCCCTGCCCGGGGATTCTTTGGTTGCTTTACAAAGAATGAAGGGCCCCTGGGTCCTGAGTCAGCTGATTTCAGCCGGGTACGAGCTCCGAGTGGCCATTGGGCCTCTGGTTTAAGGAGGGAGAGATCAGCTGGGGGTGTGTGGCCCTCTCCTGATTGCTATCCAGTGACCTCTGTGGGAAGTGAACATGTGCGGAAAGCAGGTGAATACAGAACTATGACGCCTCTCGTGGTCAAATAGCCCACTGGCATTCACCGTCGAGGCTCATACATTAATACTGGCCTTTTGGGCAAAGTATTGCAGAGTGTCTGGTACCTGATGGAACCATGGCCAGTGAGGAGACAACACCGTCAGCAGAGGGGAGGGAATTGGCAGCGGGAAAACAACATCAATTATCTCATCCTTCAAAATACTTTGCTGTAAATTTCCATTACTTCAGTGTGAAGAATTCCCGTCTGGTTTTATTTCCAGGCTGAATCCCAAACGTTCAGCATCAAGTTAACTTGACCTGCTACGTCATCGGGCCCCGGTCGGCTACTTTAGTCGAAGGCCTGAGCGGGGTGAAGCAGTGACAGCTTCCCCGTCAGGCCAGACCTGCCGGGAGGGGGGAACGTGGGCCAGAGGAGGCCCAGCAAGGTAACTTTTAAAATTTTATTTGGGGTGTCCTTGTGGGTCAAGAGGAGCAGGAGTGCTCCTCCCGCCCTCACAAAGAAGCCTTGGGCCTCCCTTGCCCCAGGACGCCTCCCCATCTCCCCAATCACATCCAATGCCAGCCCCCCCTCTCTGTTCCCACTCTACACCACTTAGGTGACTGCCTGGGACTGATCTTGCAGGTAGTTGGCTGGGGCCTCATGCTTCCCAAATTCCCGCTCCCACTAGGGTTGCCAACCCTGGAGGTTTCATCACATGCCTTCTCATCTCCAACCGTCCCGCCCCCATGCTCCTGCCATTGGTCGCCCGACACGTCCATCCTTGTGTGGCCCCACCTTCCCACAGCCAATTGGAAACTGATCAGACTCTTCATTACTCGATTGAATGATTCTTGACAATCAGTCGATCAGGCCTTTTCTTCCCATACCCAGTATCTTTATAACTAAAATGAAAATTTTCAAAGAAAATGGAAAAAAAGCTTCATTTCTTTTAACGCTCCCTATGATTTTTCTCCTGGGTTTGCTCACGGCAATGTCCTGGAAATTAATCTTTAATTCCGGAGACTCCAGGGCAATCCTGGAGGGTTGGTGACTCCTGGCTCCCGTGCACTGGCCAGGTAGTGGATCTGGCCGGGTTCGGGCGGGAGTCGGAGAAAATTTATGTCCCCCGAATTCCTGGGTGCACCGCCCGCTTCGGGGCTCGTTCGCACCCTATCCGACCCCACCCGCTCCCGCTCCCTTTAAAATCGGGGCCTTCATGTCAGAATGAAGGCCACCCTACTTGGGGGTCAGAGGTCTAATTCACGTGGAGAATTGAACCATTTCTCGGCTAAGGGCGCAACGTCCAAAGGTCAGAACAGCAAGCAGCGGCTACATACTGCAGATGAAGCTACTTGTGACTCGGATGAAGGTTAAAATCTCTTGGGTGAAGTTGTTGGATTGGCAAGAGAGAATAAGCTAATAAATTATACGCCAACATGCTCGTAAACAACAGGCGAGTCAGACTTCAGCTCGGCATGTTGTGCTGCTGTCAATGTTCTGTCTGAGAACAAACAACTGAGACTGTTTGATGATTCCCAACCGCAGAGAACTCCAGGATTCTAACACTTCACTGTTTAACAAAGAGAAATAAAGCCACTGGGGTAAATCAGAGCCCGTGCTAAAAAAAACCCTGAAGAATAGCAAGAAGTAATAGCACCAAGTGAAGGCAGGCCAGATCTATCTGCTGGAGTCATTCACCGTAGGCAACTGTGACAGTGAATCATGAGAGAATTACGCTGATGGATGGTTCCTCAAGACTTACAAAAAACTAGATGCAGTGCCCAAGTACCAAGATCAGAGGAGTAGTTAGAAAGCAGCCTGCACCCTCAACCTCAACCCCACGTCCCGCCTGCATGGGCACCGCCGAGGTAACTACCTCTAGCCGTAGAAAAGGCTGACATTGAAATGCTTTGGGCAGTGATTCTGGCAATTAGGCCGGGGTCACGACAATTGGTGACCTCTGTTGATGACCCTGCCAGAGTTTACAGGGTCAGTGGGAGGTCATTTCTTCAGCACACAAGTCGCAGGTGCCCAAACCACTAGGGGAATGTCCTGGGCACCCTTTTGTCCCCACAGGCTAAAAAATTCTGGTGCCCAGTCCGGGGGGAGAGGGGCTGTGGGTGTATTGGGCCCCTCCCTCTGGGCTGCTATCTCCCTACTGCCCCCTTTGTGAGGGGATCATTGTAAAAGTATTATTTTTTAAAATAAATGTTGCTGCTCGTCCTGGGCTTGCAGGTGGTCCTCACTTCCATCACTGAAGAGACAGGTGCAACTACTGCTAAGGAACCGCTAGGCCTCTGAGAGGCTGGAGAAGCAGGAACTTCCAACATAGGGGGGTAAATTTTAACCCCTAAGAACAGTTGGGTTGGAGGCCGGTGGGAAGGTAAAAATTGTAAAAATCTAAAACCCGCCCCCAACTTGCCTCCAACCCGCCCACTTCTGGTTTTAACGGAGACGGGACGAGGGGTTTGCGACCAATTCGCTCTCAGGAGGCTGATCGGTCAGCGAAATCTTTTAAGGAGGCTGCGAGCCTAACAGCATTTTTATTTTTAACTCCTGCGGGCCAGGATCCCCGGGACTTTTGCTTCATGTCGCGTAAGAGGAGGCGAGAAGGCCCGGATCGGCACTGCTTGTGGGCCAGGCGGAGCAGGAGTGTTTCCTCCAGGCCCAACAAGCCTATCTGCCACGATCCCACACACGCGATTGGCCGACCCTTCTCCCCATGTCTGACCTTCCCCACGACCTCCGACCCCTCCCCCACAATCTCCGACCCCCCCCCACGATCTCCGACCCCCCCATGAGCTCCGCCCCCCACGAGCTCCGCCCCTCTCCACGAGCTCCACCCCTCCCCAACGAGCTCCACCCCTCTCCACGAGCTCCACCCCTCCCCCACAATCTCTGACCCCCCCAACGAGCTCCGACCCCCACCCACTCACGATCTCCGACCGACCCCCCCCCCATCCCCCGACGACCAACTCCCCCTGATGACCGGCTCCAAGCCCCCGATGTCAGATTTACCTGCTGGCATCCGCTTCCCCGCTGCTTTTCCGTCTGACTGACAGACAGGCTATCAATCTGGCTGGCTGTTGTGCGCGGAAGCCTACAGAAAAAATTTGAATGACGTCCTTACGTCAAAATTGTATGGATGTCTGGGCAACCTATACTTCCGGGTTTCCGGTCCGGAAATCCTCACCCTGCTCTCTTCACGGCCCCGAGTAAATATCGGGGCCCGGAGTCTCTGCCCTCCACCCCCACCCCTTGGTCCTCTGCATCAATGACCTAGTTTGGGGCGGGCAGAGGCTCCGCCCCCAAACAAGGCTATTGGATAATCTGACTTTAGGGGTGCAACCCAAGTGTATCCGGGGTCCTGGCCTTGTTTGTAGCCCTTCCGCCGCACTCCCACCAAAAGCCCTGCTGGAGTTACTGCAGGAGCGTGCCAGGAGGGCCGGGAATGTTCGTCCCCTTTGTCAAGAAGCCTGTCGACAGGAAAGTTCTTGAGACGATTATTGCCTCGAATGACTGGGTAGCGGGAATCCACAAAACCCTTAAACCTAACCATTACCCACTTTGAACCATGGATGATGTTTTGTCTGAAGTAGCAAAGGCAAAGCTATTCATGGTTGTGGATTTAAAGAATGGGTTTTAGCATGCAGATATGATTGACAGTTAGATGTAGGTAGTTGGAATTAGCTGACCAATAAAGAGCAGAGGGAAGATTTTTCTCTCCAAGGTGCCTGCTCAGTTCCCAGCTAAAGGCACGGCCGCCAATGGTGGAGCGATTAAAATCGGGGATGCGCAAGAGGCAAGAACTGGAGGAGCGCAGAGATCTGGGAGGGTTGTAGGGCTGGAGGAGGTCACAGAGATAGGGAGGGTGGAAGCCATGGAGGGATTTAAAAATGAGAATGGGAATTTTAAATGTGAGGCATTGCTGGACTGGGAGCCAATGTAGGTCAGCGAGCACAGGGGTGATGAGTGAACAGGACTTAGTGCGAGTTAGGATACAGGCAGCAGAGTTTTGGATAGCGTAACAAAACAGCATAAGAATGTTAGTGAGGCAGGGGGCCGTTCCCATCCGCTGACGCACTTTCATCTGCCTCATGGGTGTAGAAAGTGACGCGGCGCCCAAAGAAACCTGGCATTGGGGCTTGCACCAGAATCCTCCGCTGGCTAGCAGTAGCCAGAAGTTCGCAATGCCAGTAAGCCAGGAGCAGAGCTGTTCTTGTTTCAGTTGTTCCCCCCCCCCGAAATCACAGTGCAAGGCCCTTCCAGGAAGCAGGCCTGTGCTGGGAGTGCTCCCAAGCCAGGAAAACCGAGGGCACTCCTTCACTCACAGGTGTAGTGCACCTTCAGTACGCAGTCGGTGACCAGCAGGGGCCAGAAGAGGAAACCCAACCCTCACATATTTTTAAGCTCTGTTGTCTTTTCTAATTTGTCTCTGACTGACCTCAATAATGCTGCAGAAAGGAGAGGCACCGTGGGCTGTTCTGCATACCGTTAAGGTATAAGCTTTCATACCGGGGTCTCTGGACACTAAGGGGCCGTGAATGGGCACAGGGGAGTCCATTACGTCATCGGATTACTGGCCAGCTGTCGTCGGACTTCTACATATTTCTACACTTGCAGACCTTCTAGTTCTAACCTGTCGCCTTGGCTCAGTTGCTCGCACTCTCATTTCTGAGTCAGCAGCTTGGAGTTTCAAGCAGTCGGCCTAAGCAGACACTTTACGGTTCTGAATGAGCTGCTTTGTCAGAAGTGTCGCCCTTTAAGTGAGATGTTAAACCGAGGTTCTGTTGGCCATGAAGGATTCTCTGGCACTGTTTGAAGAAGAGCAGAGAGTTCTCCCGGTGACCTGGGCCAACGTTCGTCCCTCAGCCAATACCACAAAAACAGATTAAGTGGTCATTCAGCTCATGACTCATTGTGGGGCTCTTGCTGTGTGCAAAATGGCAGCTGTGTTTACTCACATAACAACAGTAACTGCACAACAACGACGACGATAACAACTTGCGTTTATGTAGTGCCTTTAATGTAGTAAAACGTCCCAAGGCGTTTCACAGGAGTGTAATCAAACAAACTTTGACACCGAGCCACGTAAGGATATATTAGGACAGCTGCGCAAAAGCTTGGTCAAAGAGGTAGGTTTTAAGGAGCGTCTTAAAGGAGGAGAGAGAGGTAGAGAGGCAGAGAGGTTTAGGGAGGGAATTCCAGTGCTTAGGGCCCAGGCAGCTGAAGGCACGACCGCCAATGGTGGAGCAATTAAAATCGGGGATGCGCAAGAGGCAAGAATTGGAGGAGCGTAGAGATCTCGGAGGGTTGTAGGGCTGGAGGAGGTTACAGAGATAGGGAGGGGCGAGGAGACGAAGGAATTTGGAAACAAGGATGAGAATTTTAAAATCGAGGCTTTCCCGGACCGGGAGCCAACGTAGGTCAGTGAGCATAAGGGTGAAAGGTGAATAGGACGTAGTGCAAGTTAGGATACAGGCTGCAAAGTTTTGGATGAGCTCAAGTTTATGGAGGGTGGAAGGTGGGAGGCCAGCCAGGAGAGCATTGGAATAGTCAATGCAATTCATTACAAGGTAATTCATTGTATGTGAAGCACTTATGAACTTTTATGGGAGAGGTGATGAGGTGCTATATAATTGTAGGTTCTTTCTTATCAATAAAAAGTGGTTTCTGCATTGATAACATTTTATTCCTTGCTTAGCTCATACTGGCCCTGAAATTCCATGTGGGTTTCCCCAGTCTCCTGTCATAATTCCAGTGACCAGGGCACGGGAGACCAGAAAAGAAGCAGGAAAAAATAAACGGGATTAGCACTTTGCCAAAAAATTTAACATGCACCAGAAAATGACCCAGATGTAGGAGGAAACAATTCAAAGCACAATCATGTTAAGTAAATATTACTGTAAAAGGAAATTAAATTCAGCGTTAAGTCGGTTGTTCACTTAAAAGGGATGAATTATTCCAAAGAAATATTTTGAAATGTGGAAATTAGAGGAGGGGTTAAGGTCACAACAGCCACGTACCTGGTTACCAGTGGAAATAAAAATCGGGAGAGATGTAAAAGGGGCTGCCGATTTGCTATCACCCGTTTTACACTATCGCACAGAGTCAAAATTCCCCCCGTTGTCTCTTTGCCCTGCGGAGATGGTTATTTTGATAGTGGCTGCCCCAAAGATTGAGTGGATCACATTTTTACCCTGGGAGTTTGGAACCTACATTTACTATCGCAGTGATTTAACTATTGGCACTTGACCCACTTGTTGCTGACTCTAGTGGAAAGGGAATGAGCCATTGCACAGTGAGTAAAGCCACAGCTGCTGATCACTGATATGAACTCAGCTACAAACATTAACAGCAGACAACCAAATCTGAAGAGCCCAGAGCGACTATTAACTGAGAAAAAAGTACACTTCTACCATGCCATCAGATTACAAAGCGGAGACATTTGTGCATCAGTGCTGAAGTCCACACAGTGTGAGGTGCATGTCCTAAGCTTCTCACTTCACTATGCTGTCAGCCAATACAGTTTTCTACATAATCCTAAACATTATAAAGGGAGGTATCTGCATACTTTCAGTTGCCTCTTATCTTTGTTATCTGTGTGTTTTTATACTTTAAAAGTACTTTGGTGAAGCTGCCAGCAACAACTTATATGGCACTCCCCCTGCTGTGACATCATGGAAAGAAAGAACTTGCATTTATATAGTGCCTTGATATTAAGAGTCTGAACAGGATAGAGGAGCAAAGGGATCGAGGGGTACAGATACACAGACCACTAAAAGTAGCGACGCAGGTTAATAAGGCCGTAAAAAAGGCAAATCCAGCACTAGAATTAATTTCTAGAGGGAGGGAATTGAAAAGCAGAAAAGTTATGTTAAACTTGTATAGAACTTGGTTAGACCACACAGAGTATTGTGCACAGTTCTGGTCTCCATATTATAAAAAGGATATAGAGGCATTGGAGAGGTTGCAAAAAAGATTCACAAGGATGATACCAGAATTGAGAGGATATACATATCAGGAAAGGCTGAACCGGCTGGGGCTATTTTCTCTAGAAAAGAGAAGGCTGAGGGGTGACCTGATAGAGGTCTTTAAGATGATGATAGGGTTTGATAGGTTAGACATAGAGAAAATGTTTCCATTTGTGGGGGAGTCCAAAACTAGAGGTCATAAATATAAAATAGTCGCTAATAAATCCAATAGGGAATTCAGGAGAAACTTCTTTACTCAAAAAGTGGTAAGAATGTGGCTACCACAAGGAGCAGATAAGGCAATCGGCATCGATGCATTTAAGGGGAAACTAGATAAGCACATGCGGGAGAATGGGATAGACGGGTATCCCGATAGGTTTAGATGAATAGGAAGGTAGGAGTTCGTGTGGAGCATAAACGCCGACATAGACCAGTTGGGCCGAATGGCCTGTTTCTGTGCTGTAGTTTCGATGTAACTCGATGTAACTTTCACAATCCCAGGATGTCCCAAAGTGCTTTACAGCCAATGAAGCACTTTTGAAGTGTAATCGTTTGTAATGTAGGAAACATGGCAGCCATTTTGAACACAGCAAGATCCCGCAAACAGCAATGTGATAGTGACCGGATAATCTGTTTGAAGTACTTTTGAAGTTTAGTCACGGCCCTCAGTTTAACATCTCATCCAAAAGACACTGCATCCGGGTGATCTCCTAACTTGGTTGAGTTGCCTATCGGCCACTGCCCTTCTTCCATGTCTGCTGTGGCTCAGCTGCCATCTTTCAGACGAGACGTTAAACCGAGGCCCCTTCTGCCCTCTCAGGTTAATGAAAAAGACCCCACAGCACTATTTCGAAGAAGAGCAGGGGACTTCTCCCTGGTGTCATGGCCAATTTTTATCCCTCAACCAACATCGCTAAAACAGATTATCTGATTGTTTATCACGTTGCTGTTTGTGGGACCTTGCTGTGCGCAAATTGGCTGCCGCGTTGCCTACATTACAACAGTGGACGTACTACACTTCACAAGTATTTCCTTGGCTGTAAAGTGCTTTGGGACGTCCTGAGGTCGTGAAAGGTGCTACATAAATCCAAGACCTTTCTTTCTTTTTCTTTATAATGAAGAGGGAAAATGAGGTGACCAGCCACTCTTGTATGGCACCTAGCGGTTGGTCGCAGGGCATCACTGGCAGTGTCCCAGAACAGCTCCTGGTCTTTACTCTCATCCTTTGGGACAGTGCCCGACAATGTGGACCCAAAAGAACTGAGAGGTTTTAAAAAAAAAGGGGGTCTGTAATTGAAACATTTTATAGGTTTTTTTTGGGATCTTACTCTTCTTGTGCTGGAGCTGAAAGAATCTCTCATTTCCAGGTTTACTGAATATACGAACAAAGGAACAGAATGCCACATTAAACTGCAGATGGAGACATACAGTCGAAAATAATAAAATATGTAATTAAGAAAGGAATGTTACCATAAACGACTTCCCAGACCAGCCAGTGAACGGCATCTCGATTAGGACTTGTTTCTCGCCGTACATTAGTGGCTCCTCAAGCAGTGAGTGATCAAAGTTATATGAAGAATGTGGCAGACAAATGAACCCATAAAAAGCCCAAAATTAACTGCAAACCCTCCTACATCAGGATTCTTAAAGGCTGTGATAACCACTGGGCCTCATTACAAAAACATCCATTACTGTGCAGCCCAATGCCTTCGGGTCATAAAAACGAAGTTAAGGCTGGTTGCAGCGCAACTAAAATAGACGCAAGACACAAAAGCAGGAAAAGAACTTTCTGGCCACTGGATAAAATTAGGCTCAGCGAACATTTCACCACGCTGATGTGGGATGGCTCTGGTAAAATATTAATTCCGGATTCTGTTCTTTATTCATTCACCATAAACAGAACCAGGGATCATTTCATTGTGTTTATAGTGTGGAGCTCAAGGGCAGGATTCCTATAAGTAGAGGAGACGAGGCCTATTATTCATTCAGACCCATATGGCAAATTTCCCCCTTGTTGTAGCGTGTTTTAAAATCAGGAATAGGGGAGATTTTATTCTCAGTTATTATCCCCAAAATTTGATCGATGCCACGGTTGAAACTGTTTGCAAACACCACTAAATATTTGAGAGGAGCGGGTTACCAGAAAGTAAACCAACAAGGAGATCTGCACTTCTGAAGCCACTCACCTTGGTCTGGTGGGTTAAACATTACCTACATCAATCCAGGATTATACCTTCATGCCTCTCCTGGGCTATACATTCCATGTGGGTTATACATCTCTCACATCACTAATACATTATACACGCCTCAAAGCCCTGCTGAATTATATATTCTTTACTTCACTCCTGTGTTATAGTTACTCATATCACTCCTGGGTTATGTGGATTATTCCATCACTCCTAGATTATACATTCTTCACATCACTCCTGGGTTATACATTCCTTCTGGGTTATATATTCTTCAGAACACTCCTGGTTATACACACTTCAATTCATTCCTATGTTATAGTTTGCTTGTGGGTTAAACATTCTTCATATTATTCCTGGGTTATATATTATTCACTCCTAGATTATACCTTCCTCACATCAAACAAACAAAAAAAAAATCGACAATGGTTTCTGCACCTAATCAGCCTCACAGATTGGCCTGACCCGATCCCCACCAGCACAACCAGCGCATGTCAGTTGGGAGATCGGATCAGGCTGGACTGTGATGCCCCATGTGGTCGAATAGCTTCATGTTTGAGTCTAAACTCACATGTGAAGTGAGGCTGCTGGGCCTGCTGTGAACCAGCACCTTTAGTGGAGGATGGGAGTACAATTTCTTGCAGTTTTGTTTTTATTACACTGAGGCCAGGTTAGACTCAGTGATATGTAAACCTGCAAACAGTGCTGTTTATTAGATTACTGCATACTATGTATAAAATATCAGTTCAGGGCTGACATCTGGAGAAATGGGCTGGGGGCAGCCCTGAATGCTCTTGAATACAGGCTCATAAACAATTTAACCTCCAGTACCTCTAAATGCCTTTATTAATAATTCCTCATTTGGCGCCCGTTCCTACCAGGTGTTCTCGAGATGTTAGCTCTAGTCAAAAGACTGAGCTGTTGCAGACATTAGCTTTTGCTCCTAATGATCGCTTCTGTCCCTTTAAGAGGGCAAAGTATTACTTTGGATTACTGTTCCATAAAACAGCAAAGTATATCATCATCCTTGTAACAAAACAGATCGAAGGAAGCAGAGTTCGGTGGAGCCAGGTGAAGGTATATTCAAAACTTCATGATTGGACAAAGTTGTCTTTACATATTCTTGATGAAAGGAAGCCTCATCTGCATTGCAAGGAAAAGCATCTTTGGTTCAAAAATAAAAGCCAATTTAAAGGTGGTGTTGATGAAGGAAGCTGGATGAAGAAAGGTCGAGGGAACTGTAGGCCAGGGAGCCTGGCTCTAGCCTGCTACGATCTGAATGCACAGAGTTAGTGTTTGGTGTAGAAGCCAATCTTCAGATCCCAAGAGTAAGTTACACGCTTTGATGTTGTTGCACTGGGACATCTATTACAGTGTATTTCAATTAGAGGAGCCAGTTGTGAAACTTCACAGTGCAGCCAAGGCACCTAGAATGAAACCAAACCTCTCGGCTGTTTTATTTCCTCCCAGTTTTTGATTCGGAGAGTTTAGTCGGAGACGAGAGTTCAGATTTTTCACTGCCCTTAAAAGGGGAGTGTTCGGTTTTAATATTTCTGGCCTTTGTTTTTTTTTTGCAGGGTGAAGTAGCACAGTTTATGAAAAAGGAAAAAAAAAGAAAAAATATTTTTATTTAGATTATGAAACAGGGTACTTTTAAGTTCCTTTACAACTGGAGTTTGTTTTTAAAATACTAGCGATAACTCTGGTTTCGACTCCAGCTCACTGCTCCAGTGCTGCAGGCTTTGACAGCTGCTTGTTTTGAAACAAGAGCCTGTTGTACAGACACGAACAAGATGCCCCTGCTTCTGAGGGTTGGGTGAACCCATAGGACGTTCAGAAATAGAAGTAAAGCAAATGAGTCAATGTGGTGCAGTGCAGTCTGTTGCCTGGACCTGCACACCCACTAAAAGCTATTGTAGATAAGTCCTCTATTATTAAATTGAAGTTTGAAGTAAACTTTCACACTAACATTACTTTTAAACATTAACGATGAGTGGAATGGCCTGTTCCAAACTGCTGGATACTATCATTGTATGAATAAGTTTCGCTGAAATAAAATTAAGCAAATGGCTGTACCTTAAAAACTTAGGTGATCTGGAATGTAAAGCACAAGGAAGGAAGTGCACTAAAAGTTTAAATGTGTTTTCGGAACAGCTGTGAGAGAAATAATTAACAATCAGAACCCATACTTCAAGAAGTCGCAGAAATGCCAGACGAGTTCAAGGAAAAGCAAATGAGAACATAAAATGTTTTGCAGAGTGCTCGAAAGCGAGAAGAGCCACAAGAGAGACACTGCCCCATTGTCCTCATTGTGTGCACGTTACTGAAAACACAGAGC
Source organism: Heptranchias perlo (assembly GCF_035084215.1). Taxonomy (NCBI): domain Eukaryota; kingdom Metazoa; phylum Chordata; class Chondrichthyes; order Hexanchiformes; family Hexanchidae; genus Heptranchias; species Heptranchias perlo. Next base: position 54,807,232 of record NC_090339.1, on the reverse strand, counting down.
CAGAAGGCACAATGTGGGTTATTCTTTGTGTTAACAGGGAACCACAATCATCCTCCCAGAAAAATGACAGTGGCAGGGATCTGCACCTGCTTTAAAAAAAAACACAGAAAATACCAGATGAGGAAAACAAGGGGTTTGTACTGTTCATTGTATTCCACATGACTAACCTAGAAAGGGCTCTCACCAAATGGAAATGGATCCTTGCTCCATTGGTTTACTCAGAAGGGGCACAGGTAATAAAACAAGAGTAATGCCACATCAGAAGCTAAGCTATACACGGTTACGAAACAAAGTGTCACCTTTTCAAAAGAGACCTTTCTTAACCAAAGATTCTTCTTTACATTAAAAAAAAACACTTGATGTGGTACATGACTGTTATCAGAGATCAAAGTCCCTCAGTTCCCATCTATCTTTTACTGATTAACCCTAACAGAAGAGATAGGAATTTCCAATAAGACGAGCGCCACTGGGTTCACAAGTTGTGGATGTTGACAAGGAAACTTTGGTGAAACGTTTTTTTGCATTTTAATTTGTCTTTAATTTGTCCGGGAGTTGCCTTGCTGATGTCAACGAGAAGACCCATCAACGGGCAGCTTCACTGGAAACCCTGCAGATTGGCATTTAGCCTGCTCCTGGATGCCAATTGGATGGCATCCAAGCAGGGAAAATTCAACACCAATCCAAAGGATTTCAGCACCATTTTTACCAATGTTTCATCCCCCTTAAATGGCTTCTCTGGATTTCCAACTAATCTGTAACGCGAATTCTAGCTATTAACCTCACAGATAATCACCCAGCACTGTCTTTGAACAGATATTCACACTAGGGCAGGTGGCAGCCAAACAACACAAATGCAATGAGCTGCTATATGTTATAGAATCACAGAATCATAGAAAGGTTACAGCACAGAAGGAGGCCATTCGGCCCATCAAGTCCGCGCCGGCTCTATGCAAGAGCAATCCAGCTAGTCCCACTCCCCTGCCCTTTCCCCGTAGCCCTGCTGACATTGATTTGAAAACAAGCTTTTGAAAAAGAAAGACTTGCGTTTATATAGTGCCTTTCACGACCTCAGGATGTCCCAAAGTGCTTTACAGCCTATGAAGTACTTTTGAAGTGTAGTCACTGTTGTAATGTAGGAAACGCGGCAGCCAATTTGCGCACAGCAAGATCCCACAAGCAGCAATGTGATAATGACCAGGTAATCTGTTTTATTGATGTTGGTTCAGGGATAATTATTGGCCAGGACACTGGGGAGAACTCCCCTGCTCTTCTTTAAAATAGTGCCGTGGGATCTTTTACGTCTACCTGAGAGGGCAGATGGACCTCAGTTTAACATCTCATCAGTTGCAATTTACCAGCAGGTCTGCGCAGCTCGCCTGCTCCATGGAAACGAGGCCTGAAGCCCAATATCAGGGGAGCCTTGGGCCTCACCATTCAGGCGCAGGGATTGTACCTTGCCACCACCACCCCCCCCTCCACTTCCACCCCCGTGCACCCAGATATGGGCGGGCCCAAATTTCTAGGCTGCAGGGTTCAAAATGGAGGTTGATCTTTTGGTTTATACAAAATAGTAGACCATAACTGTTCACTCCAAAACACTCTAAGAAAAGGCTATCTGCATGAACCAGGCAGCGATGTTGATCACAAATTAGCTGAAAAAAAGGATTTCCTTAATAGGGGAAGCACGCTTAAAATGTTAATGGGTGCAGCAGAACGATAGGTAACTTCAGGCTGTTGTCAGAGTCAAATTAAAATACAAGGAAGAACAAGATAGAAAACACAGATGTTGCCCATCACTATCACATTCTCTAACAAGGGGTGAAAATTGCTAACATTTTTTCCACGTGGCTCTTTCAAAGAAATGGCTTTATTCAAAATGGAACAACAGGATAAATTCCCCAGTTCTAGCTGCTAGCCTTTGGTTCTGGCAAGGACGCACCTGGCACAATGGATGGCTGAGGTTCATGAATTCTATATGGAACATCACATTCCAAAAATGTTTACCAAGAAACGAGAGGAGGTTTATCTGTTTCATCTAAAGAAACTGTTCATTCCAAATTCCTCTAAGAAATAGCCAAAAAGCAACATTCTGAGAAAAGGTGGACTGATTCCAATTCTCTCATACAAGTATTGTGCCTGTGCGTTGGCTTCTGTCAGTCATTGCATTTGTAAATAAATCTGCATAGTAGCTTAGCCAGTGCAAAGTTTTCTAATGATGTGATTTTTTTTTGCACCATTTCAAGTTGACAGGGGACATGTAATGTCAAGAATATCATCGCTAGATATGTGTTGCCAGTCGCCCTGGCAACTTCTACAACTTAATTAGCCTCGTTACTTTTGGACTAGACAGGTTTACGCAGGAGAATTGGCTGGTGACTGGCTGCTGGGGTAAGCTTAAAGGGGCATCATCTACATACTAAGGAGAATTTTTATTTCTTAACAAACACATGGTGCAATGTCAAAAGGCTTGTGTGATGACAAAATGATGCACAGCTCCTCTGCCACAGCTTCCTCCTCAGACAAAATGCTTGCCAAACACTTAGCCCTCGTCCCTGATCCATTTTCTCCCTTTCTCTTCTGAGGTGCTGACCCATGGTGGGGTGCGGTTCCGCACACACCTCCCCAGAGGATCCATTCTTTACAACGTGAGCTTAGACGGCAAGGGTTATCACGGCCCAGCTCGACCCCCTGTCCTCGCCAGGCACCTTCACACGTACACTTTGCTGCAGAGAGTCACTGGGTAACAACGGAGAGGAGAAATCGTGGCTGATTTTTCCCCTGCCTATATCCCAGGAGCACTGAAGCCAGGTGTAGCACCCACAACCCTGGCCTATTTGAGATCAGCTAACTCAGCAAGGACCAGTGACTAAAGCCATGAACGCATGGAGCCCCGCACCTGTGTTCTCAGTTTGTCTTTTTCAAATGAATGGAATTCTCCCTTTCGCAGGTTATCAGGGCGTAGTTCATGATGACTGCAGGAAGGCTGTCTAACCATTCACAACAGAGATACAATAAAATAGAGCAAAAAAAGAACTTGCATTTATATAGTGCCTTTCACAACCTCAGGACGTCCCAATGCGCTTTACAGCCAATTAAGCACTTTTGAAGTATAATCACTATTGTAATGTAAGGAAACGTGACAGCCAATTTGCGCACAGCAAGGTCCCACAAACAGCGATGAGGTAAATGACCAGATAGCAATGATTTAGGTTGAGGGATAAATATTGGCCAGGACACCAGGGAGTACTCCCCTGCTCTTCTTCAAAAGAGTGCTGTAGGATCTTTTATACCCACCTGAAAGGGCCTTGGTTTAACATCTCATCTGAAAGACTAGGGTGTCAGCCTAGATATTTATGCTCAAAGTCTCTGGAATGGGACTTGAATCCATAATCTTCTGATTCAGAGATGGGTACATTACCAACTGAGCCACAGCTAAGACCACAAACAGCATCCTTGACATTTTGAAAATGAGGTAGATGTTAGATTTAACTGAAGCTAAATTATTATCGAGTTCAAAGAAGATTTTTGAATAGTTTCAATGGAGGATCCACACCCAAAACATGAACTCATCTGTTTGGGTTTGGCAACTCTGGTAAGATGCATTCCTAGGAAGTTTCATCACATGACCTCCTGCCTCCAAACGCCCCTCCTCCAGTCCAGCAGCTTTTTCCCCATCTCTAATATTTTTATAACTAATAAAAAGAAGAGTTCAAAGAAAACGGGGGAAAAAAAACATTTTTTTAAACGCCCCTATGATATTTTGTCTCCCTTGTGTTGCTCGCAGCAGTGCGATTAATATTTCATCCCTGGAGACTCCAGGACAATCCTGGAGGGTTAGAAACCCTGCATTTGTTCTCTCCACAGATGCTGCCTTACCTGCTGAGTGTTTCCAGCAACTGCAGTTCTTTTTTTGCCTTTTGTTCTTTTGGCTACTTGAGTTGCCTGTTGTGACCTGCACAATGTCACCCAGAGGGGCAGCAGTGAGAAAGGTTAATGGCAGAGGCAGACAGACTAATAGATACATGATCATACTTCGATTTGAGAATGATACCGTGGCTAAAAAGGTTAAATTTTGAGGACAAGTTGCACAGTCTAAGCTTATATTCCCTCGAGTACAGAAGATTGAGGGGTGATTTGATCGAGGTGCTTGAAACGATAAAAGGAGTCGATTGGGTAGATGAAGGAAACTATATCCCCATGTGGGGGAATGCAGAATAAAGGGGCATAATCTTAAAATTAGAGCTAGGCCATTCAGGAGTGAAATCAGGTAGCACTTCTTCACAAAAAGCGTAGTAGAAATCTGGATCTCTCTTCCCCCAAAAGACTGGACGCTGGGTCAATTGGAGCTTTCAAAACTGAAATCGATAGATTTTTGTTAGGTAAGGGCATCAAGGGATCTGGAGCAAAGGCGGGAAAATGAAGTCAAGGTAGAAGATCAGCCTTGATCTGAATAAATGGCGGAACAGGCTTGAGGGGCTGAATGGCCTTCACCGGTTCCTATTTTCCATTGTTCAAGATCACTTTATCATAAAAAGCATCACTGTATTTTGTGTCGGGACGAGTATTAGTTGTGCACAGGTCACCTTGAATAGACAAAGCTGAGCACAGAAATAAGAGGGTTGGAATTACTGTCGGCCATGTTATCATACAGAATGGCAACGCATTGGGAGCAAATTCCTCTCTCTGCTACCTTAACGGTGGAATTAGCCCATCAAAATACAGGGGTTAATGGCTCCATTAAAATAATGAGAGAGGAATTTGGTACTTTAATAGAGTAACATGGCCCACAGTAATTCCGACCCTAAGGAATTACCCTTGCTTTTGATGAAGAAAATTGAAAATAAAGATTTAAAAAAATATGCAGCTTTGGACTCCAGCTTCAAAATTAATTTCATAAATGGAAAAAATAAAGGATGGCTTCATTTTTAATTCAAAAATTTGAGCTTTTGATTTAAATTCAACAACATTTGGCAGTTTCTCTCAGGCCACAAGCAGAGCTGGTGCGAAACTGAAATATCAAACTAGTACACTAGGGAGTGCTCTTCAGAGTTCGTGTTAAAGGTCAAGGCACATGATTGAGGCAGAAGGTGCTTTACTCTGCAACGGGCTATGGTGTCAATGATCTGGCGATGGCTGTATGCCGTCATCGTGACTTTGATTGTTGGTGTTGTGTTGTTTGCCATGGCAGGCTATTTGACTGTAATAGGCGTCCCAGCCAAGCTTGCTCCTATCCTCACCTGACTATGACACACACAGAGGCACTTTACAGCAGGGTGATTGGCTAGCAATCAAGAGGCGTGATTCCTGGCCCATCTCTTTCCCCTAGAGGTGTCGGGGCCTATTGTAACACCCGTACTTATACCCTCATCTGACATATGCCGACTCAGCACAAACCAGTGATTGAACCCAAACATTTTTTCATGTGTGTAGTTTCTCTCTAACCTGGGGATCTCTTTAACCTATGTTGGATGCAGAGAAACAAAGTAGAGGTGGTTGTGATACTATGACAGCTAAGCCCTGCAGAAATGTCAGTGACTCTGATATTGTTGACTTATTCTGGCACTAGTCGAAAGGTACCTGCTCTTCCTTTGGTGTAAGTTGAGTGAGACTGAAGGCTTCCTCACCACTTTGTATAAGCCTTTATTTAATAGATGCCAGTTTCACCTTATCCCTTTAAACCAACATCGTTTCATGTCATGATTTGTTTTGCCTCTCTGTCCACGCCTCCAAACCAGCAATGAACCAGTTAGCGATGTTAGTTAGCGACATCTGCTTGATTTCTGAGCTTATTCGCCTGTCGGACCCAAAACTGTGCCTGGTTCCCCGGGAGCTCTTCAGCTGACTATTCTGGCTCCTCGTCACTGAAGTAAAAGCTTGCTTCTTGCTACTGGATCAACTGCCTGCCAGTACTTTTTGTCTCTGTACCATCATAGGCCCCAGAACCGAGGCAGTGCGTTTATCACTCTACGTGGTTAATTTAATCCATAAATTTCTTGGAAAGTATTGGTGTAACTAAGAAATTCAAGCAGAATCGATTTGGGCTGGTTTTACTCCGAAAAACAACGCTATGCGCGAATTTCCTCCATCATTTGTGTCGCTTCCAAGATACATTCGCTGAAGCCCTCATTTGCATAGCCCCTCCCCCATGCAAAAGACCAGTTTGCATGAGTTTCCTGGATTTAAGCAGATATTGCACTCACCCAGATTTACACCCAAAATTATAGGGTTGAAGTCATCTAATATCAGTGTAACTGAGATTCATGGACTTTGATAGCAAATTTCCTTTGCCATTTAAAAAAAAATTCTTACTGACAAACCAAAGAGCTGTCAGTCTCAGTTGACCTGAAAATTTTCAGACCTCTCGTCCTCCCTCCACTCATTCAGTAGGGTTAAGCAGCTGGAATGGCCTTCCCAATGGGCGCACTCCCGTTCTGCGTAATAATGACAGAGGAAATGGAGCCGCAGAGGGAGGAGGCCCCGAGTATGAGGCGCCATGGCAGAAGACAGCAGCCCCATATATTTCCCATACTGGTGCCGCTACATTTGCGCTTATTTTACGCTGGCTTTTTTGCGTTCCGGCACGAGCAAATGAGCACTGCAGGAAATTTGGGCGTAAGTTCCCATCGGTAAGATCGGCGCAAATTTCGGCATAATTTCTGCGCATGTGCGATCCAGGAAATTCCGGCCCAATTATTTTGTTCTGTTTGCGCAAGCATTTGTCAAATGCGTTTTCCTTAATCCTGGGAAAAGAATATCAAAGATATATCCAATTGATGCAAGTAAAACATTGTAGAATTTAGTCCTGATCTTGGGGTGAGTTGAACTAAAACCAAAAATATTTTTTGACCGGATTTTGAAGAATTTCTTCTCCCATCCTAGATCATTCCACATTCAGCAGGCTTTTCCCAAGCAGTGTACGAGAATAAAATTCCAATTAATGCATGCAGTTCATATAATAACGGACAGGCAGATGAGAGTGCCAAGGTAAAAAAAACTCTTGAGGAGGCTCCAGATATTGAGAAACTCCTACTGCAAATCCCATGCATTTCATGCAGCTTACCTGACATCTCGATCCCAAATTTCCTGGGCTGGGGGAGGGCTGAAGTCGGTATTTGCGCCTGTGTGCGGGAAGGGGCAGGAATTTGGGTCAGCTTCTCCGGATCTGTTGGGTTTCTTCCCCGATAGCGCCATGTCAGAAATTCCGTCAGGTTTCAAGGCGTGCTGCAACATCCTCAGGTGGATATGTAAATTATGGAGTTATGATGGGATGGCATCATTTGACCTGCGTTCCATGACTTCAGCCTTCCCATGGGCCCTTTCACTCATGCGCCACTATATAGCAGGCGCAACCCGATCATCAAGGGGGAAGCTGCTGAAGGTGAGATGGCTTTTCTAGACTTTTGGAATTCTTGGGATTGCCTGCAGGTATCTGACAAATCCTTACACTGTTTTACTCAGCAAGCCTTCGCCTGCATTCTCCATTACCTATGGAATAGCTCGTACTGAAGGGGAATTAGGGAGCAATTATCTGAAGACTGGGCTTCCCAATGGGGATTCCACTTTACATGATATACATGTTGAATGAAGAGGGGTAGTAGGAGGCTGTAAGGGAAGCCAGATTAATCAAGCAGCACCAGAGGAGAGCCGCACCATCCCGGTGATACGTGTCTAGCAGGATGCATCATCGTAGGCAAACTTTCCAAGACCGTTCTCGTGGCCTCTGCCTCAGGAGTCTACGCTGCAGTCATGAAGCCTTGGAAGAGATCTGTTCATTGCTGCAGCCTGATCTGCAACCAAGGTCCACAGCATGAATAGCTCTGACCGTGGCAGAGAAAGTGACCACAGTTCTAAACTTTTACCCTACGGGCTTATTCCACAGAGCCATAGAGGACTGTTGCCAGATTTGACATTTTACGCTACATTCATGTATAAAACAAGTTACCAGTGCCCTCTGTGCCAGATTGTACACTTTGACAGTGGTTCCAGACAGATGACTGAGAGGGCAATATTTTTTTTTCCAAATCGCTGGATTCCCCAGGGTTGTGAGACGTATTATTTGCGCTCATGTTGCACTCCATACTGACATCAGCCAGAATGCGCAGGTCATTTGCAATGATAGTGACACCTTCCGAGACCTGTCTTGATGCTTTTATACTTTACCAGTCCAGTGTTCCAGCTCTATTTCAACAGCAGGGACAAGGGGCAGGATGTTACTGGGCGACAAGGGATACCCACTGCTCCCGTGAAGTCACTTCATAGCACACAGTAAGACGGGAATTAGAACTGAACAAGCCATTGGGACGTATAAAGGAAGGTTCAGGTGCCGGGAAATATCCTTGCTGCGTGTGCCAAGCGCCACTTCGTGAATTATGGTAGCATGTTGTGCACTTCATAACCTTATGAACTGATGGTAGGTGTCCTGGAGGATGCCAGAGAGGTTGACGGTGACACTGCTGATGACAAAGGCCAAGCCTATGAAGAAAGAAAAAAAACAAAATTGCATTTAAATAGCACCTTTCACATCCTCAGGATGCCCCAAATGCGCTTTGCAACCTATTAATTGCTGTTGAAGTGCAGTCATTATTGCTTTGTAGGCAAATACAGCAGCCGATTTGCGCACAGCAAGACCCCACAAACATAATGCCATCAGATCTTTTATGTCAACAATACAAGCATCAGCCTGGATTATGTGGTCAAGTCCCTGGAGGGGGGGCTTGAGCCCATGATTATCTGACAAGGACACAAGAGTTCTTAGTAGAGCCTCGGTTTAACATCTCATCCAACAGACAGCACTTCCAACAGTGCAGAAACTCCCTCAGTACTATACTGGAGTGTCAGCCTGGATTGATTGTGCTCAAGTCTCTGGAGTGGGTCTTGAACTCACAATCTTCTGACTCAGAGGTAAGATTGCTACCCACCGAGCCACAGCATACCATTTACCAGCGTCCTACAAGATAACTAAACACCAAGCAGTCATTGCATCAAAATTTCCAGCGTTTTATTACAAATATTTGCAAAAACACTCCTTGGTTTCTTCACCACACCCACCCTTCCAAGTGGCACCAAGGTTGTAGGCGGCTGCTCCAAACAACCATGAGTCTCTTGGGATGCAAATGATCCTCCCCTCAGGGTCCCCATGTCCTGGGATGGGCACAGGACCAGCTGACTCTTTGTTTATGGGTTTTGTGGCAGCCTGGTCCTGAAAATCTGAAGGCTTCCGGGGGAGCTGGTGGCTTATGCGAGGAGCTGGTGGAATGCTCCTCTGTGCTGCTGCCGTGAGGGTAAGCAGCCTCATCGGCTGGTCAGCCACTCCACCGGCACTGGGAACAGGATTCTGGTCGCCAGCGACCATCAGGTGAACCGACCTTACAGAAGCAGCAAGATACCGAGTAAACCGAGTATCCTCTCGTCTCTCTGAGATGCTGCCCTGCATACTTTGCAATCTGGCTGATGTGGACTTCTTCACTGAAGCCCCTCCCCAGGGCCTGCAGTCCTTCATTCAGTGGCTTCACATTGAATTGAGCGACTTGCCTGGATCCCTTGTGGAGTAGAGTGGAAACCATCTTGGATGTTGGCACACAGGAGGGCAGTGGAATCCCCGGCTAACCCTGCCTTATGCTGCACATCTTGGGAGAGTCTGCTTGGGTCACCTATACTATCTGTAATTCCCCAAGTGACTGTCTCAGAGCTGCTGAGTACAAAGGAGAGGATGAATGACAGGGTGGGTGAGTGGGAGCCAGCATTGCCACAGGTAGAAGGGACTGTAATCTCTTGGCAATCATCATCCTCCTCTTCTGTTTCCCCGCTTGCAGCTTCTGGAGGACAAAACACTGTTGGTAACTTGGGGAAGGGTGCCCAGCGTGCGATCTGAAACAACTACTGTGTGGATCTCTTATGAGGGAATTTATAACTGGTGGGAAAATTGAAGATACATGGAAACAGTAAAAAACAAAAGGCATATGTGATGACAAACCTACTGAAGAAATACTGACTCCCGCAATTCCATCCTCAATTACCAGGCCAGTGTTAATCCCAATGATTGACAGTGGCTCCTCTTCATAATGAGTTAATGTGGCCTCGGTGGCCGTTCCTTACCTGGTATCTACAAGATAGAATCTTTTGGCATTAATGGTAATCTGCTGCGGTGGATTGAGAATTGGCGCAATATCCGTAGGCAGAAAGTGGTTGTCAATGGATTTGGATCTGCTCGGAGACCGGTTACCAGTGGTGTTCCGCAGGGATCGATGTTAGAACCTTTGCTCTTTTCATTAATGACCTAGGTGTAGGTGTTGGGGGAATGACTCGCATGTTTGCGGATGATACCAAGATATGTGCAAGTGTTAGGACTGTAGAAGATGCTCAACTACTGCAAGCAGATCTCGATCTTTTGGGGGAATGGGACCGTGTTTGGCAAATGATGTTTAACTTGGAAAAGTGTAGTGTTATGCAGGTCTAATGCTAAATGTACATACACTCATCAGAATTAAAGCCAGTGATGAAAGAAAGATTGGGGATTAAAACCAGGGAAATGGATTGGAAAATATATCTGCAGCCAACTTGGTGCAAAAGCAGACCTAGCCCAAGCAAAATTCTGATCCGAGCATAAAGCTTTAACGTTTAGTAAACACTGGGATGCAGTGGCACAATTTGTGTCGAAAAATAGCACGGAGCCACAAAAAACATCACCACGCAGCTCCTCCGGCTATTTCCTGTTGTCCGCAACAGAATTGGAGCCTCTTTAATGCTAAGTACAGTAATCACACCCAGTCCGCAGCATAGTTTAGAAGTCTGCTCACTACTGTGTTAAATATATGTTTTTGTTCATTGTTTTCTGTTTGTATTTAAAATGATAAATGAGCTGATTTAATGGACTGAGGTAAAAAGAGAAAAAATGCTTAGCAAATGAGTTGTTTTATCGGCAGTTTATAGGCTTCCTTCAGCTGAGCGGAACATTCCTTGGCAAAGTATCAATGACTTTGTCAGAACTTCACTCTAAAACAGTTCTACACGACTGCCACTCGACTGCTCCACGATTTTATCCATCCTCCCTCTGTGTGGGTTCTAGAGTTACTCAATTAGGAATTACTATATGAGAATAAGAATGTTGGATTGCTGTATGCTTCTTTAAAAAAAATTCCATACGGCCATCGAGTATATCCGCCCAATTTGGCTTCTGCCCCACCCATATGACTGAGACTGCACTAGTCAAAGTCATGAGTGATATTCTGTGCATCTGAGATCAACCTGTGCTCCGGCCTCTCCTCATTCTCCTCAATCCCTCTGTCATCTTCGACGCCATTGACCACACCGTCCTCTTCCAATGCTGCTGCTCCCTCCTGGTTCTGCTCTAACCTGACTGAATCCAGTTACTGCATACTGTCAATGGCTTCTCCTCCTCTGCTCACATGGTCACTTCTAGTCTACCCTAAGAGGTGTCCATCCTTGGCCCTCTCCTTTTCACTGACCATGTGCTACGCCTTACTGACATTATCTTGAAGCAAGGAGTCAGTTTTCTCATGAATGTCGATGATACCAAGTGCTTAGTCGCCACCTCCTCCGTTGACCCAAACGTTGTTGCCATATTTTTAAATTGGCCATCATATGAAGATCTAGATAAGCCAAAGACTCAGCCAGCCGAATATTGGCAAGACCAAGGGCATTCTCTTTAGCTCCTGACACCACCTTCGCGCCTCTAGCCTTATTTCCCTCAACATCCCTGGTTGTCTTCTCAAACTGAGTCAGAAAGTGCACAACTTTGGCGTCCTGCTCACCCCTGAGACAAAGCTTCCTCTTTCACATCCACTCCAACAAAACTGCCTACTTCCACCTCTGCAATATTACACAACTCCATCCCTACCTATCCCCTTCTGCTACCAAAAGCCTCATCCATGCTTTCACATCACACCTCAACTTTGCCAACTTGCCAAGCCTCCATAAGCTTCAACTCATCCAAAACCCTGCACTCTGCTACCTTGCCCACTGTAAGACCCACACTCACATCCCCCAGTCTTCTCCAAGCTCCATTGGCTCCCCGTGCCCCAGCACATCAAAATCTCATCCTTGTTTCCAAATCACTTCACAGCGTTGCCCCACCCTACCTTGTCTTAATGATTTGGTCTTGCCTCATGTTCCTTTACATACCCTCTGCTCCTCTAACATTAATCTTTGCTTTGTTCCCCACTCTTTCTGCTCCATCATTGGTCACCATTCAGCTGCTCCACTCCTGCCCTCTGGTATTCTCACATCCCTCCGCCTTGCTGACCCCCTCTGTTTTCAAAAGACTCTTCAGAACCCTCCTCTTCGACCGTGCCTTCAGTTGCCCATCCTAGCCTGTCCATTTCTCTGACCTTCCCCATGCTTGGTGACCACTGCATCCCTTTTCTCCTTACTGTAAAATTGTTGCAAACATTTGCATGTGAGGAGCCCTATATAAATGCAAAAAATATATCCTGAACATTAGAAGCAAATTTGTGAATGCAGAGTTACCAGGGCTGGAAATTGAGAATATAATTGTAACAACTAGTTGCAGTGTTTCAGATTTTATAAACTAAGCTTTTGAAGTAAAATGGAGTGCATTAGCACAGCCTTTAATGTGCAGTCATTGACACTGCCTTGCCTGCTCATGGCAATAACTGGCTAATGTGTAACCTGACTAAACATATTAATGCAGACCGAGACTGGCAGTAATAATCTGGATGCTTATTATTTTTTTGTGGTAAACTGATGAACTTTCTATAACTCCAGGCAGTTCATCACTTCGCAGCCAGACTAGACCCAGGAGCTACGGTCTGGTGCTCAGCCCCACATTGACCTCTGGGACCTTATAGTTTAAATAGAAAACCTACAAGAGGCACCAGCAAGCCCTAAAGTTCGACAGTCAGCATGCTGAGCTTAAGAAGCTTTTTCAGTCTAAAAGCACTAACTGACTGTGATTGCTCACTTCTGTTTTTTTGATTTTACAAATTGTTTCAAAACATATGGATTGCTATAATGCAGCCTACTCAAGATCAAACACAATAAGATTGAATCCTTAACACTGAGTACTTTTCACAAGCAAAGCTGTTCCCATGGCCTGAGATGTAAAATATCCACAGCTCCCATCAATTTCCAAGATCATATTTGGCATGATAGGAACAATTAGAGACCATGATCCACCCAAAGAGTGGTAAGAATGTGGAATGCGCTACCACAAGGAGTAGTTGAGGCAAATAGCGTAGATGCATTTAAGGGGAAGCTGGATAAGCACATGATGGAGAAAGGAATAAAAGGGTATCCTGAGAGGGATAGATGAAGTTGGGAGAGAGGAGGCTCATGTGGAGCATAAACTCCGGCATAGACCAGTTGGCCCGAATGGCCTGTTTCTGTGCTATAGTTTTGATGTAATTTGATGATCCCAGGGCGAATTTAAATTCAGTGGGAATAAGAATGTGATTTCCTTCAGGATCCTTCTCTGGAGTTCTGGAATTTAGGTATCCAAAAGGCTGAATCCAAACTTTGCTTCCAGATCTCAACAGTTGGTTTCAGTATCCTTAGCCTTGGGATGTTTTACTACGTTAAAGGCGGAAAGTAAATGGAAGTTGTTGTTGTCATTGAGCCCCCCCCCCCCCCCCAAGGGGCATCGGCATATCCCCCACTGCATGACCGGGCAAAACTAAAACATATTAATTCAGATGTGGACCAGGAGCCTTCCCCCCACTATCATTGATAGGTAGATAGAGAGAAACTATTTCCTCTGGTGGGGGAGACCAGAACAAGGGGCCATAATCTTAAAATTAGAACTAGGCCATTCAGGAGTGATGTCAGGAAGCACTTCTTCACACAAAGGGTAGTGGAAATCTGGAACTCTCTCCCCTAAAAAGCTGTTGAGGCTGGGGGTTAATTGAAAATTTCAAAACTGAGATTGATAGATTTTTGTTAGGCAAGAGTATTAAGGGTTACAGAACCAAGACGGGTAGATGGAGTTAGGATAGAGATCAGCCATGATCTAATTGAATGGCGGAGCAGGCTCAAGGGGCTGAATGGCCTACTTCTGTTCCTATGTTCCTATCACAACCCAGCTGGAACCATCAATGGGAATGGACACATCATCAACACTGGAGTGTTGGGAAACCCCCCACTCGACTAGACCACAAGGAAAAATACAGGCAGATGCCATATCCACCATGAGGTATGAAAAATGTGAAGCAAAGTCCTGGGTTACTTTAAATTCTCAACTTTGATTTATGGGTCTCAAATTGTTGTTATTGTGTGAAATACGATCTTTTAGAGAATTGATAAGAACCATCGATATAAACATCACAGGCAAAAGCAATTATTTTGTTTATGGAAAATGCGTAATTGTAAAGATGCAATCCTATTGTGTGGATGAAACTATATGAATCTGTACATTTTCAAACGAATTAAAACATATTAAAAAACAGAAGAGAGCACTAACATGGTGCTTTCAGAGCAGCAAAAAAACATTTTACTTAAAGTGCGCTCACTTTAAAATCGTTTGTTCTCAGGGATGTGGCGATACTGGCAAGGCCGACATTTACTGTCCATCCCTAGATGCGCTGAGAAAGCAATGGTGGGCCTTCTACTTGAACCAGTGCAGAACTTGTAGTGATGGTGCTCCCACAATAAGAAAGAAAAGAAAGAACTTGCATTTATTTAGCGCCTTTCATAACTTCAAGATGTCCCAAAGCGCTTTACAGCCAATGAAGTACTTTTGAAATGTAGTCACTGTTGTAATGTAGGAAACGCAGCAGCCAATTTGCACACAGCAAGATCCCACAATGAGATAATTACCAGATAATCTGTTTTAATGATGTTGGTTGATGTATAAATATTGGCCAGGACACCGGGGAGAACAACCCTGCTCTTCTTCAAAATAGTGCCATGTGATCTTTTACATCCACCTGAGAGGGCAGACAGGGCCTGTTTCACATCTCAGCTGAAAGACGGCAACCTCCGACAGTGCAGCGCTCCCTCGGTGCTGCACCGAGTTATCCAGTGGTGTTCAGTAGGGAATTACAGGATATTGCTGAAGGAATGGTGATATATGTCCAAGTGATGATGGTTTGTGACTTGGAGGGGAAATGAGAGGTGACGGTGTTCCCACAACATTGCTGCTCTTGTGCTTCTTAGTGGTAGAAGTCACAGGGGAGGGAGGTTGTGTTGAAGTAACCTTGGTGAGTTGCTATAGTGCATCCTGTAGTACATACTACTGCTCCAGAAGTGCCTCAGAGATGGCAGGGGCTGTGGCCTTGAAGCACCTCGGCAGAGACCTACACAGATAAGCAAGTTGCGGGAGGGGGAATGGAGGGAGGGGAGGTCACTCCCTCCATGCAGTCACCTCAGGACTGTTACCACTACCTCCCTCGGCCTGCCATTACCTCCCCTATGGAAACCCTGGGAAGCAATGGGGGGTGCAAGGTAGGGTTGCCAACTCTGCTTGGAAGTATTCCTGGAGGTTTCACCACATGACCTCCAGCCTCCAACCGCCTCGCCCAGTCAAACCGCACTTTTTTCCCATCTCCAATATTTTTATAACTAATAAACAAAAGTGTTCAAAGAAAATGAAAAAAAGCACACAATTTTTTTTAATGTCCCTACGATTATTTCCTCCCGGGTCACTCTCAGCAGTGTCCAGGAGATTAATCTCCAATTCCTGGAGACTCCAGGGCAATCCTGGACGGTTGGCAACCCTAATGCAAGGAAAATCTGCCAGGGACCCGGCCCCGCTCCCCTGCCTCCATTTGCAGGTGGGGGAGGAAGGGCCAGCTGCGGTCATGGCTGGGGTAGAATAGAGAGAAATCCCAGTCAGGGTGATGAGGCACCCCCCCCCCCAACCTCTTATTCTGTCGTTCTCCCCTGCGATCCTGCTCGTTTCCCAACCTGTGACTCATCCTAAAGTGTAGCAGGTGATGAGTGGGGCAAAAGTATACATTCATTATTTTTATTTGGCCATTGTTTTAGTTCATGGTAATTTAAACTTCCTGACGCTCTCCCTCAATCATCATGTGAGGCAGGTCTTTAACAGCCATAGATGGAACCCCCTAATCTGCCAACCCTAGAGAAAGCAACATGCACGCACAAACAGTCGATTATTGCGCTATTATTGCCTAAGTTAATAAATTTTTTAAATTTGTATTTTTTTTGTGCTCGAAGTGAGGGATGTGAGCACCAGGGAATAAAACATTATCCCATTCTTTGCCGTGCCAGGCATAGAATGGATTGGATGCAGGGCAAAACTAATGTGCTTCAACCCAAATCTCGAAATCCATCCTTTGTGGCACCAGCGTATTTTTTTCCATTCCCAATAGCAGTCCGCAGTGGCCTTTCTGAGAGGAATGCCAATTTAATGCCAACTTGTGCTGAGCTATTGGCAATTCCAATGGACCTGTGCCCACTTGGAACAGTCTTGAAACTGCCCAAACTCACTTGACACTTTTTACAGTTGGAGCAAGGAGATGTTTGTCCCTTCAATTTGGGCTGAATTTAAGGCCAACTCTGAGAGGACAATGTGCTAACAAGTTGCTGGTTTAGTACAGTTTGAAGGACGTAATGATGGATTTTGAAGATACCAATATCCCACTCCTTGATTTGATAGACATTAATGCAGTAGCCTTTCCCTGTCACTAGATGTCTTTGGCACATTGTACACATGCTCTTTGGTAGAGTATTTACAGAGGTGACTATAGCAGCATCAAGTGGCAGAAATTACACACTTCACTATTTTCTTTATTTACATTATTGCAGCAAACATTTACTTTCATTGTTCTGGTGAAACGCCCCAGGAGACCTGTTAAACTCAAATCTCACTTAAACAACTTCCCCAGGCAAATCAGAATTGATGTTGGCATTTTTCTACCGTGCTGTATGTAATGTGGGCCTCATTTTAAAAATGATGTGATTCAGAAGAGCTTTTTTAACGGAATTATTTTTTTCCACCCCTGTTCCGTTTCGCATCCTTGCAGTTGTGCAATAATTTTGTCTGCCAGGCACTTACAAGCGAGCTGGGGGTGGGGCTGGGGGGAGGACAGGGTATGGAATAGCATCACATTTTCAGATCAGTTGTCAGCTTTGCAATGTTTTCCTGTGTTAGCTTCTTACCTCTGTACACAGTGCTTTAAAACAATTAAGAGTAAAATTGGAATTTAAAAAAATGAACAGTTACCACACAGGGCTGCCCAGGATTCTGCCACCTCATCAAAATTTCCCAAATTTTCAGCCAAGGTGGCAACTCCTAGAAATCATTAGTTACTTCCTATTAATTGGGTTTGGATGATAAGTATAACATTCATCACCCAAACCCAATTACAGAGGATTGCATTTCCCACCAACTTGTTCTTGAAGGATGCAAGAGTTGAGGTACATATACTTTGAAAATAGCACAAAATCCTCTTACTAAATGTTACCGCTTTGCAAATGCAGAAAAATGTATTTGGACATAATGCCTACCAGACATGTGATATGCAAGAAACTCCATTTGGCGTTTATACACACTGTGCTATTTATTAGTCATACAACAGTGAGGTCATGAGCACAGATGGACTAATTATATAATTAGAATCCATATCGCAATGAAGGAGGGTTACGATTACCAATGTGTCTATTCGGTTTAGATTTCATACATTAGAGTAAAACTGCAGCAGAATTTTGTTCAAATTGGTGAATACATTTTAAATGGCTGTGTTTACATGTGCTAGATATGTCAATTTGAATTTATGTCAACTTATCTTTACAGTGGATCAAACATAATCAGACGTGGATGAGTGCCCTTAACTAGGATAATCCAAATAGATTTAGTGGATTATTCTGGCACATTAATTTAGTACTTCGAAATGCTTACATGCAGGTAATTTGAATTTAAATTGTGTGGACTTTATTTTAAAAACCACTTGTATGTCAACACAGTAAATGATAAGAAAGCTTAGCTTCTGACAAAACATTACACAAATATGTATTGATTAAATCTATTCGGAACTTCTTATCAAAGGATTCTGAATTGATGGAACCATATTGACATAATGCAGTGGGGCTTGCTACTTTTAATGCTTTGTGCTTTCCTCCATTGCACTTTGTTGCATTCATTGCAATATATACTGTGTTGCATTCATTGGACTACATACTGTGTTGCATCCATTGCACTACATACTGTGTTGCATTGTTCTGCGCTGCACTGCATTGTGTTGAATTGACTATGCTGTTGTATGTATGCTTTTCTTCCATGTCAGCATCCCTTTAATGTGCCCCAGTAATTTAATAAGTGATAGCATGTAGGTTACAGCAGTTTATATAGTAAACCAACATACCCTTCATTAGGAATATATGCATCTCTCATGTTTGTCTAATGCTTTGCCAAAGCAAAGAGCTGTAAATGAATATGAATCCTTGCAGAATGTGGCCTCTCCCTTTAGTACTGTTTGAATGCATTGCTCCTCATACCAATTTCCATTTGCAAGCCAAATGCAGGACAAAAATACTGCACACCTTCACATACAAAAACATACAATGTTTAACTTAACTAATGAATGGTAACGTTATTGTTCAAATACATTTATCCATCTTTCATTATCCCATTATATTCCTCTTAGCACTCAATTAAAACCCATGAATTTCCTCAAGAATCAAGCAATCATCCTCGCTTCAACTTAATTTCTAAAGAGTTAATTATCAGCCAATATTATATTTATCACCCAAATCCAATTATAGGGAGTAGCTAATGATTCCTGAAACATACACAGTAATGACAAATATATTAACTACACAGTAAGATCTAACACGGCAATCATTATTCTGTTAGTAATGCTTTGTTATGAGCTGTTAAAAGGTGTCTTTATTCTTTTCTCCCTCTTTAAGCACACCCCTGCAGCCCGCACTGTTCCCAAGGCAGGAAGGAGGGTAAGTAGTTTGCTTCCAAACATCTGCCATTGCTGCTATATAACAAGCCATTGGGATTTACACAAGAGCAGCCCAGGACAGCTCGTTCTCTTGTGCTCCTTCCCACCCTATGGGAAAGTGTTGAGCTTCCACTTGGTGATGCCCCCCTGATGGCATGACCAGGAATGATGAACTTTGCAGGAAATCACCTGTGTCCTACCACTCAGTGGAGCTAGCAGAAACATGCCATCTGTCAAACAACTTAACCCCTCATCTGCATTCTGGTCTTTACTGGTATATAGATGTACTGCACACAGGCACAAGCATCACATCATAGAATCAAAGAATCTTACAGCCATTCGGCCCATTGTGCCTGTGCCGGCTCTTTCGATATCCAATTAGTTCCATTGCCCTGCTGTTTCCCCGTAGCCCTGCAAGTGTTTCCTTTTCAAGTATATATCCAATTCCTTTTCGAAAGTTACGATTGAATCTGCTTCCACCACTCTTTCAGGCAGTGCATTCCAGATCAAAACAACTCATACATTGTACATTGTCGACTGTATTCAAATCAGCATTCTTAGAAAGAAAAATCACACCTCTAATTGAATTTATAACAGCCAGTAAGCATCTTTGGCCCAGAAATATCACAAGATAGTTCCCCTGTCAGCTGGAAACCTTGTACACCATACATAAACCCAGCCAAGCATCAAGCAACTACACTCAACTGTTCCAATGTCTGTTTGCACCCAAAGGTTTGCTGCATGTGTGCAGAATTTGGAGGTGCAACATATATAGCAGATTCTTCTAGAAGTGTAGTGACTTTAGATGTCAATTTATGTTTGAACACATGGCAAGCAATACCCACCTCTCAATAAAGCAAAGTGGCTCCAGCTGAAACAAACCTTTTTCACACATATATAAACAATATTCATGGTCGGGATAGTGATATCCAATATGGAGGTTACACAATATTCTTAGTTAGAAAAATAAGAAATAAGAAATATAAGCTAAAGATAAAGTTCATTCCCAAGTGAAGAACTAATTCTGTAGGAAATAGTAGGGATTTACCACAGTGACCACAAAGTAATAGAACAACGCAGTCTTGTTTGATGAATGATTTACTGTCATCTCTGTTCCTCTCTTCACGTTTAGATAAAAGATCAAGGAGCCATTCCTATCCTCAAGTCTTTACACTTTGTAATTATTAATCTCGCAAAACCCAAAGATGCCTGTGGGTTAGAAAGGAATGCGACATTATTCAGACAAATGCATGGACGGGACATCGCAGGGCACACATGTTGATGCCAGTGCTTTTGGATTGGGTTTATTTGATAAATAAAAACAGCAAAGTGAAGTGACATTGTATATAGTGCATATGACGGAGGAACTGTTCCCTTAAAAAAAATTATTCAACTGTTGATAACAAGCTACTGTTGGCAATGAGGGAATAACAACTGGCTTTAATGGAGAATGCTACAAGCTAAAATTATTCAGACTGATTAACTGGCTGTGACAAATTTTCATGATCCAGTGCTTTGATGGATATTATCACAGGGACTGAGCAACAATGCAGCTAGAATTACCATTTAAAATTATCATGTTCATAAATATGTACCTATGTGAAAATATAGCAGATGATATTAAGCTTTATTTATATATTTTTTTAGGGGGTTTTAAAATTATTTTTTCTCCCCAGGACCGTGGGCAAGTATCCTGCCCCCCCGATGTCTCTCATTGTTGCTTTTGAAACAGACACCAGGGGATGTGGGGAGAGCAATCTGGGGCACCTCACTCTTTGAATCACCCTCCATGAGGAGCCCATTGCTTTCGCGCAGCACCTCTCCTCATCTGAATGGGCGCGATCTGAAGTTTGACATGTGGAAAATCATGGGCGCCAAAATGTGTCCTGGCACAGCCAATTGGAATGCCAACTGGTTCTGCCACTGACAGTTGTGTTTGTGTTTGGTTCATATTCTCCATGTGGTGCTCCTAGCAATGACTTCCAGTAGCAGTAATTCACTTACGTTCTTTGTACCATCACTAAACTCACTTTGCTCAGGAATGCAATAGATTTAGATAGCTGATGCATCTGTCATGGCCTTCCTACCCGTGAAGTTTCAGGCATTGATTCTATTTATAGTCACACACTGCAAACACAGCTTGTATATACTTCATATGCAGACATATACAGATTTCATATGCAGTCACTGCATGTACACCCTTCATACACATATATAATCTGCACATAATGCATTGTTGTATAGACGTTGCAGGTACATGCTTCATGCGCACTGTTGCACAGACTCTGCCACGTGTTCATACTTCAGACAGATACATAAGTATCATGTACACACTTCACGTTCACACTGTATCCATGCACTTCGTGAAGTACGTTTTACAGTAAGGGGCTATCGTCACTGTTGCCGTGTTACTGGATAGTTTCCAAATGTGACAATTATACAAAATGGTGGCATCTCTCAGATTGTGAAAATATTGCAGCATTGTTTGAGTGGGATACACTCGGGCCACACCCATAGGATTGATGGTGGAATCTTTTCGGCTCCTTTGCTTCCGAAAGCAACAACCCCCTTTAAAGGCAAACAAAACATTGCCCCACGCGGCAAGTTCCCGATCTTGGCCAGGGCTCCTGGGAAAGATAGTGAGCGGGTGCTCCGCAGAACACAGGGGTAATTGGGGGAAGGGTTGAGGAATCACCCCAGAGCGTATTGGCAGAGCCTCAGGATCAGATCTCCTGCCCACATTTTCTGCTGGGATATGGGGCAAGAGAACTAATAGAAGGGAACAATTTTTTAAATAGGAAAACGTAAAAATATATATTTATAAGAAGCAAACTTTCAGCATTTAAAACACTAAAAATATAACAACATATGCTTTATATCAAGAATATCAAAAAATTGTTTTTAAAACTGTGCATTATATTTCTAATAAGATGCCTGCAACTTGGAGTGTTTAGATCAAATATTTAAAAAAACTAAAAGTGCTCTCCAACTTCCAAAAGTAAAGTAAACTATATGTATATATGTATGGTGTTTGTATATATGTATGTATATATATATATCTATATAGTTATATATAATTACTTGTCCTAACTAAATCAAACGTAAAATTAAATTAGCATGCTGTAACAAATGGTTTTTATTGACAATAAGTTGTTAGGTTAATAGGACTCACAATGTGTGACCTTCTGTAGACTGTACGCCCTGTACCGTACAGTACATTTAAATGTTAACATTCACCGAATATAACACATGCACTATTAGTGAATCAACACTTACCACTTTAAAATGAAACTGGAACAGGAAAGAACGAAAGACTAGCATTGTCTCCATAGCTGAACACTGCTACTTTATTCTGGTCACCTCGCCATAACAGCTTTTCATTTCAATTTTTGGAGGAACAATTTCCCTTTGGACACGCTCCCGTCAATACACATCCGACCTCTGGCAAAGTAGCCTGGGCAGCTTCCCGCACATATAAAAAAAAACATAAACACTGAGGTACACTGAGGCTTTCCCAAGGTAACATTACATTTGTCCCACTCCCTGCTACTTTCCCCGCTGCCGTTTCATTAGTTCAGCTCAGCTCGACGAGTCACTGCAGGTCACCTCCAAAGATCAAAAGTAATTACTCTTTGTCAACACCCACCACACTAGCCCCCCTCCAGCATGCCTGCTGAACATGGACAACCTCGCTGGAATTCATGACTGCCCATCACAGCAAAGGGCAAGAGAACTTTTGAACTCTATAGCTGCCTGATTTTTTTAAATCATCTTTACCAAAAAGAAAACCTGGATTTTGACATTTTCTTCCAGCATCCAAAAGAAATGCTGCAATTTACATTCCGTCCTTAAAGGATATTACTATATTTAAACAAAATATGCAACTGCTTCCTTCAATGGCTCAGCTGGTAAATGCAATGTCCAGTGAGTCACACAAGAAGAAGAAGAAGAAGAAGAAGAAGAAGAAGCAGCATTTATATAGCGCATTTAAGGTAGTGCAAAAAACTACATAGTGTTATCAGACAAAATTTGACACTGAGCCACATAAGGCAGTATTAGGACAGGTCAAAGAGGTAGGTTTTCCAGGGCGTCTTAAGCGGGGAGAGAGAGGTAGAGAGGTTTAAAAGGGGGAATTCCAGTGCTTGGGGCCGAGACAGAAGAAGGCACGGCTGCCAATGGTGGGACGAAGATATGGTCTGTACTGAGTCACCTCATCTCAGCTGGGCTGACGGTAAGGAGAGTATAATTGGCCTCAGCATCCCAGGATACGGAGTTTTAAAAATAAATGTCAGGGTTCGTGCTCCTGGTCCAATGGCTTCTGTTGGAACGTGCATGCATCAAGAACAGGATCGAGGTTGGCTGCGAAACCCCCACGGTCAAATGGCCTGTCAAAAACGCACTACCTAGGTTCATACATGGAGAAGGACAACTTGGGCAAGATACCAGCAGGCTACTGGCACTTGTGGAACTGTACTAACAAAAGTCAGTGCCTTAATATTAGAAGGGGAGATAATTGGGGCAGGGAGGGGGATAGAAATAATTTTTGGATTTTTAAGCTGTGCTCCACCACAAATGGAATTTGCAATGAATGTGAACTTGTCTCAGCTCATGTGCAGCTACCTTGTGCTTTTCCGAAGCGTAGGACTGAATTCCACAGCCAGGAGTTTCCTCTGCATTCGCGCACAGAGACTCCCATAATCTGGGTGCAAACCAATTACGTGACTTAAAACGTCGCAGAATTTTGGGGGTAAGTGAGTTACGAGTGTAAATACAATGCGCCCGAGTCTCCTCCATCTTTTCCGTTTGTCCATCAAACTCTCCGTCCGAATGAATCTCTGCCCACAAATCTGGCCATGCCCCCGACTCTCGAATTCGTGTATCCTCCAATTGGGCTTGTTTGAGGGTTGCTCTACATTGAGATGGATTTTCGGACACAGCACGAAACAGGAAAGAGGCTGGGTATTCTGCGGCGAGTGACTCACCTCCTGACTCCCCAAAGCCTTTCCACCATCTACAAGGCACAAGTCAGGAGTGTGATGGAATACTCTCCACTTGCCTGGATGAGTGCAGCTCCAACAACACTCAAGAAGCTCGACACCATCCAAGATAAAGCAGCCCGCTTGATTGGCACCCCATCCACCACCCTAAACATTCACTCCCTTCACCACCGGCGCACTGTGGCTGCAGTGTGCACCATCCACAGGATGCACTGCAGCAACTCGCCAAGGCTTCTTCGACAGCACCTCCCAAACCCGCGACCTCTACCACCTAGAAGGACAAGGGCAGCAGGCGCATGGGAACAACACCACCTGCACGTTCCCCTCCAAGTCACACACCATCCCGACTTGGAAATATATCGCCGTTCCTTCATTGTCGCTGGGTCAAAATCCTGGAACTCCCTTCCTAACAGCACTGTGGGAGAACCGTCACCACACGGACTGCAGCGGTTCAAGAAGGCGGCTCACCACCATCTTCTGAAGGGCAATTAGGGATGGGCAATAAATGCCGGCCTTGCCAGCGACGCCCACATCCCGTGAACGAATAAAAAAAGTCATTTTACTGTTTTTTTAATTGCAATTTTTTGAGCATTTTTTAAAAAAATTATCCTCACTGAGACCTGTTCTGTATTTTCTATTTCTTGGAATGGATTTTTGTGGAATAAATATGTCACATTAAAAATTGAAAAGTTTCCCCGATTGCAGATTCTTAAACTCGCTGTGCCTGATATACATGAATAATGATGAAATGAGTTAAAATTTAAATTTTAAGACTCAGAGAAGAAATATACTGGTGTGGGTTCACCGTTTCCTTGTGCCCCGCTTGTTTACGCTGATTTACACCCGTTTTGAGTTTGGGCATATTCTAATGAGTTTGGGAGGCGGTGTCGGCATAATTTGACATTGGCAACATGAGGGCAACATTGGGCGCATTTTCGGATTTAACTTCCGGGCTGCGCCCAAGAAGGAAACTCCAGGACTGTGCCGTTTACTTGGTAGCGAAATATGCTTGGATTGGATTTTGAATCAGAAAAATGTGTTCTGCTAAAAGTAATTGCTCTACGTTTGCACAGAAACTAATTCTGCTGCTCTGACAATTTTCCCCTTGTTGACGTACCTCCGGTGGCAATGCTCGTGGTTAGTTGGAGAATATGCCGTTGCATGATGTAGTATTCCGCTGCTAAGGTGGAGCTATGTGTACCTGGAGTGTCTCTTTAAGGCCACTATGTCTTATTGCTGGGCCAACCCATCCTGACTCAATTCCAGGCTGATGGCTCTTCGGTACATCCTGAGATCAATGATGCAGCTGGCCGCAAGATCAGAAGAAACCACGAGAAAATGATTGGCTTTCTTTCCATTTTTTTACATTTTTTATTGTGATGTAGAAATTGGAATGTATGATGTCTGAAACATTTATACATAGATTTTTTAATCTATATGATAGTTGGTCTCCCATAATGTTGCACAAGAAGAGTGAAGACCGTGTATAATCTTCAAGCGGAAAGGGGTTAGATGGCAAGGGATAATTGGGCCAGGCAATGTTGTATGTATTTCAGTACTTATTTTAAAATCATACATTCTATCCTTATTTTTATATAATACTTGGGTAAATCTTATTAGGAGGTAATTTTGACGATTTCCATTTATATTGAAGACGATGAAAATGGGGAGCGATGTATAACGGGCGGCCGATCCGATAATCGCCTGTTTTCCAATGTCGCCCAAAGCCAAAATTATCCACCGTGGTAACTTAAGAAAGATAAAAGTAGAGTTGGTTGCAATGCAAAACAATGCAAAAGGGGCTGTGATCTCTTCCATTCCTCGAGTCGGTAAACAGAACGCCTTCCACAACAGGCTCACTTCATTCCAGGGTGGAAGCTCCCACACAGCAGCGAAGGACTTCAGAAGCTCGTTACATGGAGTAGCTCAGTTAGCTGAATGCCAGACTTAGAAAGAACTTCCATTGATATAGTGCCTTTCACGTCGTCACGACATCCCAAAGTGCTCTACAGCCAATGAAGTACTTTTTGTAGTGCAGTCACTGTTGTAATGTATGCCAACACAGCAGCTAAGTTGCACACAGCAAGGTCCCATAAACAGTAAATGAGTGAATGAATGGCTAGCTAATCTGATTTTGGTTGAGGGAGGGGTGTTGCCAGAACTCCCTGCTGTTCTTCAAACAGTGCCATGGGATCTTTTGCATCCACCTGAACAGGCAGACATGACCTCGATTTAAAGTCTCGCCTAAAAGACAGCCCCTCCGACAACAGCGCATTCCCTCAGCACAGCACTGACGTGTCGACCTAGCTAACGTTCTCAGCCCTGGAGTAAGAAGAATAAAGGACTGAAATTTTTTTTTTTAAATCTTAATTTTGGCATCTGATTTAAATTCTAAACATTTTTGGGCACTTTGCTCTAAAACTTCACGGATGGCAATTGGTACCAAACTCAAGTAGCATTCTTCATGTTGAAGTCTAGATAACAGAGGTTGTCAAGCTACGGTGGGTATCATAGCCAAGTCTGATCCTCTTCTCACCCAAAATCCCTGTTCTCACCCAATACACATTTTGCAGCATAGTCACTGGCTAGTCATCGGGAGCAGAAAGTTTGGCTGACTGTTTTTTCTCTTCCTAGGAGATGTGCAAGGAGGCCAAATTTAGTGCCCACCCATCATGCTGCTTAAGATTAGTTACCTCAGCACAGGCTGGGACCTTGGTGGTCTGTTTGGTGCAGTACAAACCATACAAGGTGCTTAGCCACTTAGGCAACAGAATATTTTGTTGTTTAAAAAGACTGTGGAGTGTTTATTGCCGTACTGTATTTTTGATGGGGTTATTGTGCATGGGGATATTAATGAGCAGTGTGTGCAGTGACTGCTGTACTGTGGTAGTTTTACTGGTGGTAGCAGGAAGCTCTGAGGCTTAGTTTTTTATACGTAGGGACAGTGATTGACAATTGTTTTTTAACAGAGTACTGTTGTCAAGTGACAGCAGCTGCAGGCATCGCAAGATGGTGCCATGATTTTTTCTGTCAGGTATCCTGTGGTACGATTAGAGTTCCTGCTGTAATGTTTTCACACGGCAGTGATGGACCTTTTCTATCCAAACTAAGTGCAAGAACACTAATTTATCACAAGAAGAAAGACTTGCATTTATATAGCGCCTTTCACGACCTCAAGACGTCCCAAAGCGCTTTACAGCCAAAGAAGTACTTTTTTGAAGTGCAGTCAATATAGGAAATACGGCAGCCAATTTGCGCAGAGCAAGGTCCCACAAACAGCAAGGTGCTAATGACCAGATAATCTATTCTTTAGTGATGAAAGCAGAAAATGCTGGAAACACCGAAAGGACAGGAGCAGGATCTCACCTTTGGAGGACGCTGCTCTTGAAAGCCGCACCATCGGAAATGCAGAAAAGGAGGATTTCCCCCTTCGGAGTGGAAGGGGGAAGCATCATCCAATCAGGAGCAGTCTTGGAAATGTCTTGGTGGAGGTGCCTGAGTAAGTGACTGCAGGCTCCCAACTTGTAGGTTGTGCCAGCAGATCGAACCAACATTCAGCCCAACTGGTCTATGCCAGTGTTTATGCTCCACACAAGCCTCCCTACTTCATCCAGCCCTATCAACATACCCTTCTATTCGTTTCTCCCTCATGTGCTTATCTAGCTTCCCCTTAAATGCATCTATGCTATTTGCCTCAACTACTCCAGTGGTAGTGCTTTCCACATTCGTACCACTCTTTGGGCAAAGATGTTTCTCCTTAACTCTTTTTAGGATTTATTAGCGACTATTTTATATTTATGACCTCTAGTTTTGGACTCCCCTACAAATGGAAACATTTTCTCTACGTCTACCCTACCAAACCCTATCATTATCTTAAAGACCTCTATTAGGTCACTCCTCGGCCTTCTCTTTTCCAGAGAAAAGAGCCTCAGCCTGTTCAGCCTTTCCTGATAAATATATCCTCTCAGTTCTGGTATCAGCCTTGTGAATCTTTTTTGCACCCTCTATAATATGGAGACCAGAACTGTGCACAGTACTCCAAGTGTGGTCTAACCAAGGTTCTGTACAAGTTTAACATAACTTCTTTGCATTTCAATTCTATCCCTCTAGAAATGAACCCTAGTTCTTGATTTGTTTTTTTATGGCCTTATTAACCTGTGTCGCTACTTTTAGTGATTTGTGTATCTGTACCCCTAAATCCCTTTGCTCTTCTATCCTGTTTAGATTCTTATTATTGAAGCAGTATGTGGCCTCCTTATTCTTCCTACCAAAATGCACCACACTTATCCATATTGAAATTCATTTGCCAATACACACCAATTCTGCAAGTTTATTAATGTCCTCCTGCATTTTGACGCATTCTTCCTTTGTATTAACAACAATCCCCAATTTGGTGTCGTCCGCAAATTTTCAAATGGTACTTCCGATTCCTGAATCCAAGAATCTTGAGATGAGAAAGAAGCTGTTAGGGCTCAGGAAGATAGCCAAGGTAAGATTATTCACAATTTGCCTCCTTTTAGTATATGGCCTTAGTGTGGATGTCAACAAAAATTCACTCTCAACTTGATGCTACTT
This sequence comes from Heptranchias perlo, assembly GCF_035084215.1. Lineage (NCBI taxonomy): Eukaryota > Metazoa > Chordata > Chondrichthyes > Hexanchiformes > Hexanchidae > Heptranchias > Heptranchias perlo. The sequence goes on along the minus strand of NC_090339.1, from coordinate 54,778,773 downwards.
CACGGAAGCAGTCGCTCAGCTCTTTGGCACATGTACATGAGTTCCATAAGGCTCACTTTGTTACTGGCGCATACATTTTGCAAGTTAGGACCACCGGGTATGCTGTACATAAGCTACTTGTATAATGTATGTTCATGTACTCATACAAGGCGGGTAATTTTTACTTTGGGCGATAGTATAAAACGTGTGATATCAACTGGCCGCCCATTAAACATCTCTCCCCATTTTCGTTTAAAATGACTTCAATGGGAACAAAAATCGGGTGTGGTGTTTCAGCCGATATCACGCGTTTTACTGTATCGCCCAAAGTCAAAATTACCCCCAAGGTGCCATGTAGGGACACTGTCACTGCTCTTCCAATACCTTTTGCATCTGCCTACAGGAAAAGGTCACACTTAACAAGTGAAACAATGGCATACTTGAGGGGTCCTCCCACCTATCACCCAGTGACTCACTCTGAATGCTCTGACTGGGGCTATGGGCTCTTTGGGATCCAATATACCGGAGTCTCTTTGGTCTGTTTCAACCTGCCGAGGAATTGGATTGAGAGAGCCTGCCCAGTAGTCTCCTCCCACACAGATCACAGGGCATGCTGAGGGAGAAAGGATAATGGGACTGTCTCTCAGAGAAACACCATATTTGTCCCACTCATGCTCACCTCTCCAGCAGCTCGCCATATATCAGCTAGCATACAATACCAGGCAGCCACCAGAAGTTGCAGACCAACTCTCGTCTTCAGTGTGATCTCTTGTACTGGTTTTGATCGCCTGAGGGGGTTAGAATCATAGAATCATAGAAGTTTACAACATGGAAACAGCCCTTCGGCCCAACATGTCCATGTCGCCCAGTTTATACCACTAAGCTAGTCCCAATTGCCTGCACTTGGCCCATATCCCTCTATACCCATCTTACCCATGTAACTGTCCAAATGCTTTTTAAAAGACAAAATTGTACCCGCCTCTACTACTGCCTCTGGCAGCTCATTCCAGACACTCACCACCCTTTGAGTGAAAAAATTGCCCCTCTGGACCCTTTTGTATCTCTCCCCTCTCACCTTAAATCTATGCCCCCTCGTTATAGACTCCCCTACCTTTGGGAAAAGATTTTGACTATCTACCTTATCTATGCCCCTCATTATTTTATAGACTTCTATAAGATCACCCCTAAACCTCCTACTCTCCAGGGAAAAAAGTCTCAGTCTATCCAACCTCTCCCTATAAGTCAAACCATCAAGTCCCGGTAGCATCCTAGTAAATCTTTTCTGCACTCTTTCTAGTTTAATAATATCCTTTCTATAATAGGGTGACCAGAACTGTACACAGTATTCCAAGTGTGGCCTTACTAATGTCTTGTACAACTTCAATAGGACATCCCAACTCTTGTATTCAATGTTCTGACCAATGAAACCAAGCATGCTGAATGCCTTCTTCACCACCCTATCCACCTGTGACTCCACTTTCAAGGAGCTATGAACCTGTACTCCTAGATCTCTTTGTTCTATAACTCTCCCCAACGCCCTACCATTAACGGAGTAGGTCCTGGCCCGATTCGATCTACCAAAATGCATCACCTCACATTTATCTAAATTAAACTCCATCTGCCATTCATCGGCCCACTGGCCCAATTTATCAAGATCCCGTTGCAATCCTAGATAACCTTCTTCACTGTCCACAATGCCACCAATCTTGGTGTCATCTGCAAACTTACTAACCATGCCTCCTAAATTCTCATCCAAATCATTAATATAAATAACAAGTGGAGAGGAATTCTCCAGAGTTTTTTTCCCCTTATTGGCCCTGGGTTTTTTTCTGGCTTTTTTTGCCTCTCCCAGGAGATTAGGTGGCTGCGGGATGTTAGGAAGTGTCAAGTTACGATGCTCCAGGCAACACGAGCGTTGGGCAGGGTTGATGGACCCACTGGTCTTTTCCTGCCCGTTATTTTTCTATGTTCATTGCCCAACACAAGGAAGTACCGGACCATCTCCCTGCAAAGGGACATGCACTGACTCCAAGCAGCTGGCCACCACTCTACCTACTCTTGATGGGGAATCCCTAGGTTAGGTAGTAGAAGACATGCACCATTCAGAGACAAACGGGAAGCATCGGGTAAGACACTACTTTCTTGTTGGGCAGCAGGTGCTGGTAATGGTTCTGCTGTTACCGTTTACAGCTCCTCTGGACCTATCTTTTGTTTCTTTACTTGTCTCATTACCACCGTCCTTGCCTTGCACCATCATCCCTTTTGTCATTTAATCACTCTTGCCCTCCACCCTATCACAGACCTTCCCTTTTATTCTTTCTTCCCTTCCCCTCCCTCCCCCCCACTTCCCTGGCTCTGTCCTTGCTTAAAAACTTGAACTCTTTAACATCTTCCAGATCTGACGATAGGTCTTTGACCTGAAACGTTAACTCTGTTTCTTTCTCCACAGATGCTGCCTGACTTGCTGAGCTTTTATAGCATTTTCTGTTTTTATTGCACCTTACAGTATTAGGACGAATAAAATGGGTCTATTTTATGTCAGCTGTGTCCTGATATTTGGCTCCACAGCACTCCTGAGGGCCGCTGACAGCCTGCAATCACCCCCCTCGCCCCCCCCCACTCCCGTTCTTCTTCTCCCCCCCTCCCTCCCTCCCCGTCTTTGCAAGACTTACCTCAGGGCTGCTGCTGACGAGGCAAGCAGCCCAAATTGGATCAGGCCACAGGGGAGAGCTGCCGCTGGAGGTGCGGCATCGGCAGCTCACCCCCATTATTAAAATGAGGCCCGAGGCCCAATTTTTGACGAGCCTCAGGCCTCTCGGCTCGGGTGCCCGCTGGAAGCGCAGCATCAGTTTTGCACCCGAAAACAGGCCATTGTGAATTTTTACTCCAATGTCTCGATGATTGAACTCTGCCGTAAGAATCTTCCTGTTTGCAACTGGGGGCCAGAGGCATGTCCTCAGGCTTGATCTCAGTGTCGTCCTAATGGTCGTGGCTGGGACTCGTCTTCTACTGCTCCATGGTAATGTCTCTTTGTCTGATGAAGCTGAGCAACATGCAAGAGGCTACTATGATTTTGTTATGGGGATACTACTGAGGAGGTTACAGGGATAGGGAGTGGCCAAAGTAAATCCGTGGAGTACCAAGTAGATCTTTATGCCAATTCTTGGATATGGTGTCCTTCTGACAGCCGATGGACAAATGTGAATTCTTACTTTTATTTTCGAATACGTGAATACAAGTTCCTGGGGCAACAAAATTGGTGGAAATATAATAGAATTAGTTGAAAATAAGTTGAGACCAGTTGAGAAGGCTGTTAAAAAATCATATGGGATCCTGGGATTTACTAATAGAGGCAGAGAGTACAAAAGCAAGGAAGTTATGCTAAACCTTTATAAAACACTGGTTAGGCCTCAGCTGGAGTATCGTGTTCAATTCTGGGCACCACACTTTAGGAAGGATGTCAAGTCCTTAGAGAGAGTGCAGAAGAGATTTACTAGAATGGTACCAGGGATGAGGGACTTCAGTTATGTGGAGAGACTGGAGAAGCTGGGATTGTTCTCCTTGGAACAGAGATGGTTAAGGGGAGATTTGATAGAGGTGTTCAAAATCATGAACGGTTTTGATAGAGTAAATAAGGAGAAACTGTTTCCAGTGGCAGAAGGATTAATAACCAGAGGACACAGATTTAAGGTGATCGGCAAAAGAGCCGGAGGCATCGTGAGGAAACATTTTTTTACGCGGCGAGTTGTGATGATCTGGAATGCACGGCCTGAAAGGGCGGTGGACGCAAATTCAATAGTAACTTTCAAAAGGGAATTAGGTAAATACTTGAAGGTAAAAAGTTTGCAGGGCTATGGGGAAAGAGCAGGGGAATGGGACTAATTGGATAGCTCTTTCAAAGCCCTGGCACAGGCACAATTTGCCAAATGGCCTCTTCCAGTGCTGTACCTACTGTGATACTATGATGGTACTATATTGAGTTGGTGAGTGTGAATTGACAGATCCATTTTCAGGAAATGACTGTGCTGAACTAAACTGCAGCAAATTCACATTGCGCTGGATTTAAAAGTAATCCTCCTCTAACAGTATTAGCTGATCCCAGAGCTTCGCAGCGCTGCATCCTGTCAAACCTTGTAACGCTATAGTTTACAACTGGACTTTCACCAAATCCACTCGACTCTTACCGAGTTACCTGCAGTGTGCCTTCCTCAGTCTGGTGGCATTACTGCACTGTCGACTCACCCAGATTTATGAGACGCTGTGTTTGCCAATCATTTCAATCATTAACACGTTGTTATTTTTTCACGTTTGCATATAAATCACAATTAAAATGCAGGCACGCTCACCATTTATTTTATTGCAATGTAAGTGTCATTCAAAAGCACATTCACGGAGTCTTTTGTAACCACTGGACATGCTAGTGCAAACGGAGCTAAGCTCTGTGCGCAATGTGTGTGTGTTTGCGATGATTTATTAGAAAGATTTTTCTTTCATAGCAAAATTGAACAACAAGAAAGAAACCCCACAGGAATATAAAAGAAAACTATAGATGGAAGGAAAATCTGTGCAGCTTACAACTGATTCACTGCAATGTGTAAGAGAAGGGGAAAGTCAAAAGACAAGCAGATATATATCCATGCAGGTAACTAATGTCAGGCACTGCCAATTGATATGAAATACCACAAAGCCTTGCATAAAGACAAATAAAATGTCATGTTTGACATTGAGAGCTGAATGATAATTCAGGAGCAATGACTGATGGGCCTGAGGAGCCACAGAGGTTGCCAGAATTGTTTCCCAATTCCAGCTTGAACACCCTGTGAGAAGTGAGATGCTCATGGAGAGGAGAATATCTCACTGTTGTTTCCGTCCTTGAGGCAGGGAGGTTAGAGCATCAATTTATTGTCATGCCATTTTGAACTCTAGGGCCTAGAAATGGCTATTGGCGATATTAGCAGATTAGCGTTTTAATACGTATGTTTTCACTCCACTTTCATAGAATTACACAGAATTTGCAGCACAGAAACATGACATTCGGCCCAACTGGACTATGCTGACGTTTACACTCCCCACAAGCCTCTTCCCACCCTTCCTGATCTAACCCTATCAGTATATCCCACTATTCCTTTCTCCCTCATGTGCTTATCTAGCTTCCCCTTAAATGCATCTATGCTATTCACCTCAACTATTCCCTGTGGTAGCTATTCCACTATTATAAGAAGCATTAACTCGTTAACCCACTTAAAATGTGTCAATCCCTCTGTTAAAATAGCAGAGAGGGAATGTCATACGAATACGTTAAACATTCGCCTGCTAATATTGCCAACAGTAACTTTTAGACTTAAATTTCAGATTATACTTCTGATTGATGTAACCCTGTAGGAGATCTGTTTGAATGTGAAAATGTCAAACAATTCTTACTGCCATTTTCCCACAGGTGGATCAGTCTTTCGAGCATGAAGGATTGCCTTCGGGCCACTAACTGGCAAGTCAAGTGGAATTTCAACTTCTGTTTGATACCATGAGCAATGGAGATGCTTCCCAAGAGTTCCAGGGACATTGCCCATCAACTCTTTCAAATATTTTAGTACAGAAAGAGAGGAATTCTGCTTAGTCCCACGTGTAAACCCAGAGACTGCCATTCTTCCAACAGGTGATGTTATGGCTAAGGCAAGCACTTGTGGGAGACCTTTTGAACATGGCAATGCTTCCTGCTATTTTTCTACAGATGTAAGACAGGACTGATGGAGTCCCCTTAGGCCACTGTCAAGCAACCGACTGATAGAAGTTAGGTGAACTTTTAAAAACCTCAGGCCTCAAACTCCCGCTGTTTGTGGAGTGAAAGGATGTGTAAAACGTATTTTCCTTCAGTGCGGCCTCTAATGCCTGAGGAAATGCTGACTGCTTCCATTGTGATCATTAGTTGTGAGATCCAGCCTTGAAGAGAACTGCTGAGCATTGGAGTGAAGACTATCATGGAGAAGACTTTTGGAGTCCTCAGGCAATGTTTCCATGGCCTGAAATGGTCAGGGATGCTGTGCGCTGCACGACATCTCAAAGGGGAGAGGCATTTCCTTTGGTGAGGCAAGCCAGGTGGTGAACTCCTCCCCACTGCTGTGAACTCCTTGAAGCCACTGTGACAAGTGATTCTTGTACATTTTCATGTTCGTGTAGAATCCTCCTTTCAAAAATTGGGCCCAGAGATCCAAATTAGGAATCAACTCAGCCGGGACCATGGATACATTGGATCAGAGTCACCTCCCACAACCTGTGCCTCACGCTGTAGTGGCCTCCTGCTTCTCTCTTCCCTCTATCTAAATGAGTTGTGGTGTGGCTGGGGACTGGTGGCGCACAGTGCTGCTGAGTGATCACTTCCTGCTCCTTCACCACTTTGTTCCCCACTGAGTCCTGAGCCATTCTGTAACAAGAAAAATAAACATGGTGTAGGTAGGCACGACTTCATTGTTAGGCAATTGCCTGCAACGTTGTGGATAACATGCGAAATACGGTGAAAGCACAGTGATTGCTTCCGTTCAGTTCATGATTACTTTTGCAAGCAAAGGATATGGTGCGCTATCATACTGAGACTAACCAGCATCATGGACAGGACCTCCCAACTTCTGCTTCCCCACCCCCTCAATAGACTCCACACAGAGGATGCTCACAATGGCTTCCTTGTGGGGCGTGAGGGCTTTCTCCTGTACATTTTCACTGTCATAGAATCATAGAATCTTTCAGCACAGAAGGAGGCCATTCAGCCCATCATGCCAGTTCTGGCTCTTTGATAGAGCTACCCAATTAGTCCCACTCCCTTGCTTTTTCTGCAAAGCCCTGCAAATTCCTCCCCTTCAAGTATTTAATGCCCATGTACGATGCGCCATAAACAACAGCTTGCAGTTATATAGCACCTTTAACATAGAAAGACGTCCCAAGGTGTTTCACAGAGGTGTAAGGAAAACCAGACAAAGAAACAAAGAAGGAAAGATTATGAGAGTCGCCAAAAGCTTGGTCAATGAGGTGGGTTTTAAGGAGGGTCTTAAGAACAGGGATGATGGGGTTTAGGGAGGGAATTCCAGAGCATGGGGCATAGGGAGCAGAAAGAGCAGCTGCCAATGGTGGAGAGAAGGAAAGGGGGTGTAGTACGGAGGGTCAGAGGAGCAGAGGTTTCATGGGGGGGGCAGTGGTGGTGGGTGTAGTAGGGCTGGAGGAGATAGGGAGGGACAAGGCCATGGAGGGACTTAAACACAAGAATGAGGATTTTATATTTGAAGCATTGGGGGACCGGGAGCTGATGTAAGTCAATGAGGACAGGGGTGATGTGTGAGCGGGACTTGGTGCGGGTTAGGATATAGGCGGTAGAGTTTTGGATGAGCTGAAGTTTACGGAGGGTGGAGATTGGGAGACCAGCCAGGAGAGCATTGGAATAGTCGAATCTGGAGTCTGAAAAACGCCAAAAACGAGAGATAAAATGCATGACTGGCATGTTCCTTACCTCAGAACCTTTCTTGAGGTCAAAAAACTTTTCCTGCAGGCCTTGAATGTAACATTCGCTTCTTCTGCTATTTCCCCTCCCCTCCCCGCCCCCGCCATGCTAAAATACTGTTAAATAGTTAATTCTTCCAGTTCTGACAACCTGAAACGTTAATTTGCTCTCTCCACAGATGCCGCCTGGTCTGCTGAGTATTTCCAGCATTTTCTGTTTTTATTTCAGATTTCCAGCATCCGCAGTATTTGGCTTTTGTTGAGGAATTAATTGTTGCTTTTTTGAGGATCTCTCTACCCCAGAATGATATTTCTGTGATACTATACCCCCATCAATTATTGCCTGCGGAGCATCGTAATCGAAGTATGCTTTTGTCTGCCTTTATCTTCTTCCCACAATTGCTATTCACCAGAGCAGCGCAGCTTTCTTCACATATTGCTATTTACAACAACAACAACTTGCATTGATATAGCGCCTTTAACGTAGTAAAACGTCTCAAGGCATTTAAATAGTCTGTTATAGCCTCATTCAGGGGATTAAGGAGCTGATTGTTTTGAGTGCACTGAGATGTTTGTCCGCCAGCAACACGTGCTCAAAAAAAAAGGACCTTTAAAAGTCCAACAGCAGCTCTTTGTAACTAGCTGCTCAAGCCCGCGTTTCTTCAAATGAATGCAAGGTACGGGACAGAAAAAAGCATGAATTCAGCCATTTTCCTCAACGCTTCACCTGACAGCTACGGGAAACAACAACGACAAAAAAAAAATGCTTTAAGCAAGATATATACTGTACGCTAAACTGGATTTCAGGGCCTTCATGTGTATTTTATTGAAGTCAAGCAGATCAGGAGCCCGGCTTACTGATAATTTCACGAACCTTTTCCATGCATTTCCTAAGCTTTTTTCCCAATTTTCTCCTCTCCTCTCCTGAAGTTCCAGCAGCCTCATAGGTGGTGCCCCCTGTAACTCTCACAAGTCGACTTACTTCCATTAGTTAAATGGGAGGCCTATGTCAAGGTGGCTAGTTCTAAACCAAGAAACAGTTAAAGACATAAAGGCATTGAAGAGGGTGCAAAAAAGATTCACAAGGATGATATCCGAACTGAGAGGATATACTTATCAGGAAAGGCAGAACAGGCTGGGGCTCTTTTCTCTAGAAAAGAGAGGCTGAGGGGTGACCTGATAGAGGTCTTTAAGATTATGAAGGCATTTTGATAGGGTAGACGTAGAGAAAATGTTTCCACTTGTGGGGGGAGTCCAAAACTAGAGGTCATGAATGTAAAATAGTCGCTCATGAATCCAATAGGGAATTCAGGAGAAACTTCTTTACCCAAAGAGTGGTAAGAGTGTGTAACTTGTGTGTAACTTAATAGGACAAAGTCAGCATGGCTTTATGAAGGGGAAGTCATGTCTGACAAATTTGCTTGAGTTCTTCGAGGATATAACGTATAGGGTGGATAAAGGGGAACCAGTGGACGTAGTGTATTTAGACTTCCAGAAGGCATTCGACAAGGTGCCACATAAAAGATTATTACTTAAGATAAAAAATCACGGGATTGGGGGTAATATTCTGGCATGGGTGGAGGATTGGTTATCAAACAGGAAGCAGAGAGTTGGGATAAATGGTTCATTTTCGGACTGGCAACCAGTAACCAGTGGTGTTCCACAGGGGTCGGTGCTGGGTCCCCAACTCTTTACAATCTATATTAACGATTTGGAGGAGGGGACCGAGTGCAACATATCAAAATTTGCAGATGATACAAAGATGGGAGGGAAAGTAGAGAGTGAGGAGGACATAAAAAACCTGCAAGGGGATATAGACAGGCTGGGTGAGTGGGCGGAGATTTGGCAGATGCAATATAATATTGGAAAATGTGAGGTTATGCACTTTGGCAGGAAAAATCAGAGAGCAAGTTATTTTCTTAATGGCGAGAGACTGGAAAGTACTGCAGTACAAAGGGATCTGGGGGTCCTAGTGCAAGAAAATCAAAAAGTTGGTATGCAGGTGCAGCAGGTGATCAAGAAAGCCAACGGAATGTTGGCTTTTATTGCTAGGGGGATAGAATATAAAAACAAGGAGGTATTGCTGCAGTTATATAAGGTATTGGTGAGACCGCACCTGGAATACTGCATACAGTTTTGGTCTCCATACTTAAGAAAAGACATACTTGCTCTCGAGGCAGTACAAAGAAGGTTCACTCGGTTAATCCCGGGGATGAGGGGGCGGACATATGAGGAGAGGTTGAGTAGATTGGGACTCTACTCATTGGAGTTCAGAAGAATGAGAGGCGATCTTATTGAAACATATAAGATTGTGAAGGGTCTTGATCGGGTGGATGCAGTAAGGATGTTCCCAAAGATGGGTGAAACTAGAACTAGGGGGCATAATCTTAGAATAAGGGGCTGCTCTTTCAAAACTGAGATGAGGAGAAACTTCTTCACTCAGAGGGTGGTAGGTCTGTGGAATTTGCTGCCCCAGGAAGCTGTGGAAGCTACATCATTAGATAAATTTAAAACAGAAATAGACAGTTTCCTAGAAGTAAAGGGAATTAGGGGTTATGGGGAGCGGGCAGGAAATTGGACATGAAGCTGAGTTCGGATCGGTCAATGCCCTGTGGGTGGCGGAGAGGGCCCAGGGGCTATGTGGCCGGGTCCTGCTCCGACTTCTTGTGTTCTTTAGATTTGTGGTTGGGATCAGATCAGCCATGATCTTATTGAATGGCGGAGCAGGCTCGAGGGGCCGATTGGCCTACTCCTGCTCCAATTTCTTATGTTCTTATGTTCTTATGTACCACAAGGTGTAGATGAGGCAATCGGCATAAATGCATTTGAGGGAAGCTAGATAAGCACATGAGGGAGAAAGTAATAGAATGGTATCCTAGTAGGGTTAGATGAAGTAGGGAGGGAGGAGGCTCGTGTGGAGCATAAACGCCGGCATAGACCATTTGGGCCGAATGGCCTGTTTCTGTGCTGTACTTTTGATGTAACTCGATGTAAGCATGTAACATCTAACAATTCAAATGGATAGAACAATAACCAGAGCTTTTCAGCCACCAAGATAAGGATTCTGCACCCCAGAACACACAGTGCATCCTAGATATCAGGTGCTGAGTGACGATGGTCTCTCTGTAACTTATGTAAATGAGAATATCACATACTCAGTGTTAGGAGAGTGGGGGGAGGGGGAGGATATATTAGAAAAAAAGCATTGGTACAATACAGCTCTCAAAGAGTTCGAGGGCATGAATTGTTGGCATTTCCAATTAAGAAAGTGTCATGGTGATTTTCTGTTGAGGATGTCAAGGCACAGCAACAGAATGACCCAGTTTATTGCCAAAATAACGGAGAGTTTAAAGTGCACGCTGTTATTAATGTGTAAAAATTTTCAAGCTGAAGGATGAGGCAAAAAGTCTAACTAACGGGACACACTGGGAGATGCCCCACTCCAGCAAAATCTGGGCCAATAAGTGCCAGCAACATCTAATGGTAAGCAATGATCATTCGGTGTGAAAGGAGGACTTTGTGGCTCCTTTAATATTTGGCTGCTGCCTTTGTCTTAGTGGATTTTAGCAGCCTGAGTATTTCGACATGACTGGACTGGCCAACCCAGACTGGTACAACAAGGCTCATTTATCTGATTCCTTCACATTCATACCCTTACTGAACAAACACACATACCCACTAAAGAAAAATGACTGTGAAACCATAATAAAGCTCCTTGTTTTCACTTTTGGCATTTTGCCTCTACTCGTAATTAAGATGCATAAAATTAATGTGAGGTTTTCATGCTTTGATGTGATACTCCTCGGCAATCAAGGAAATTCAAACTTTAAAAGGGAGAAAATTAATATTAATGAAACTGGGGAACCACAACATTAAATAGTTTCACCATAATTTGCTTCCAGCATTATTAATTCTATCAATTACTTACGCTGTGATCACAGAGCATAAACTCCGGTAAGACTTTACAGATTACTGCAAATTACTGAAATGACTTGAATGAGGCAGTCGCTGGAATAGAAATGCATTACCACTGAGATCTGATGCCACAGTTCACTAGGTTTGCGTTACATGACAAATGAAACAAATTCAGACCTGCGTAATCTACATGAACCAGGACGAGTCCTGTCGTTGGTGGCCAATTCACACAGTGCCAACGTCAACCAGGATCCAGCTCATAAATACTTATTGATGGTAGTGGTGCCATCAGTGTATATCAGGTCAATGTATTGACATGTTCATGTGCCACTCCACAGACTTAAGCACTTAATCCAGGCCGACACTCCAGCACAGTACTGAGGGAGTGCTGCACTGTTGGAGGTGCAGTATTTCGGATGAGATGTTGAGCCGAGGCTCCCTTCTGTCCTCTCACCTGGATGCAAAAGATCCCGCGGCACTATATGAAGAAGAGCGGGGAAGTTTTCCCAGTGTCCTGGCCAACATTTATCCCTCAACCAACACCTAAAACAGATTATCTGGTCATTATCACATTGCTCTTTGTGGGATCTTGCTGTGCACAAATTGACTGCAGTGTTTCCTAAATTACAACAGTGACCACACTTCAAAAGTACTTCATTGGCTGTAAAGTGCTTTGGGACATCCTGAGGTCAGGAAAGGCACTACACAAAATGCAAGTCTTTCTTTTGGCACCTCTGACAGTGCAGCACTCCCTCAGTACTACACCGGAGTGTCAGCCTAGATGTTATGCTCAAGTCTCTGGAGTGGGACTTGAGCCCACTACCTTCTGACTCAGAGTTGAGAGTGCTACCACTGAGCCACATCTGACACTAAAAGATGAAGCCTTCTGCAGGGAGCTGGTGAAGTGCTCCTCTGTGCTGCTGAAGTGAGTGGAAACAGCATCTGAGTCACAGACACCAGCTTCTGCACTGGTACTGGAAACAGGATTTTAGTTACCAGCGATCAGTGGGAGAACGGACCTTGTGGAATCAGAAAGATCCTTAAATCCCCGAGTCAACCAAATATCCTTTAATCCCTCTGAGATGCTGGCTTGTATACTTTGCAATCTGGTTGACATTGACCTCTCCAGATGGTTCCACCATGACCTGCAGTCCTTCATACAGAGCCTTCACATTGAGTTGACTGACTTGCCTGCAATACTCATGAAGCCGGGGATGGATTGCAGATGCTCCTGCAGCTGCCTCTTTCTCCAGGCTGTCCTATAATGATTTGAACCCCTCTCGGATGTTGGTGCACAGCAGAGCGATAGGCTCCACTGCTATCCTAGCCATTTGCTGCGCATCCTGGAGAGTGGCTGAGCAGAACCTCCATATGTATTTGAAGCTCTGCCGGCATCCTTCCCTTCATAGCAGAGCCCCTGTGATCATCATCAATTTGCTTTGCAGTCAGCATCTGCACAACAACATCAGGCTGCACTGCCACATCTGCATCCTTTGGCTTCCTTGTGCTCTGTGTCTCACCACATGTCAATTCCTCGTCTACACCCTCTGTACCGCCACAGAGTGGGTGTTTCTGGGCTGTTAAATGTAAGGGAGAGGGTGAATGACGGGGTGGGTGAGCGGTCGCCACTGTTGCCAGAGGTAGAGGGGTCTGTAAGGTCCTGCTCCTCAGCAATCTTTTCCTCGGTCTCCTGGCTTGCAGCCTGTGGAGGGAAAAAAACACAGTACTGTTAGCTTTGGGGTGTTTGAGCAGCATTCTATCTTAATCAGCTAATTTATGGATCTCCAACGAGGAAAGTGGCAGCTGATAATGGTAACTCTTTACCCAGAGACTGGTGAGAATGTGGAACTCACTACCACATGGAGTGGTTGAGGCAAATAGCATAGATGCATTTAAGGGGAAGCTAGATAAGTACATGATGGAGAAAGGAATAGAAGGATATGTTGATAGGGTTAGATGAAGTACGGTGGGAAGAGGCTCGTGTGGAGCATAAACCCCAGCATAGACCTGTTGGGCCGAATTGCCTATTGCTGTGCTGTAAAATTCTATCTAATTCTATGATGAACCAACGTAGATTACATTGAAACGTTAAATAAGAAACGGTATACATTCTCACAAACCCACTGAAGACACAGAGATTCCCCATCTCCATCCCCAACTGCCAGGCCTGAGGTGAAACCAATTATTGCCATTGCTTCCTCTTCATGTGCTGTGAAATGCTGGATGCTAGCACACTCTCCCCCACAGGCCTGGCATTTCCTGGCATTGTGTGCTGTCTTCTCCTGCAGGAGAATTGCATTGTGTTAATTGGCTGCTGCAGCCTCCAGGTCCTGGAATGGGTGGTGGTAATGGTGGCTGTCGTGGTGAAAGTACCTAGGATGTGAAACATCAATGTGCTTACAGGGTGTGAGACACTTGACATGGGTGTTGCCGGGTGACTTTGCTCCTGGGACTAGAAACATGGTCCCACGTGATACCATAAGGGGCAATTTTTGACTATTCCTTCAGGGAATACCTGTGTGCTTCTCTGTGATTCAGATATCTGCCCTATTATTCATCAGGAAACACCGTTACCTTTGCTGACCCAGTGAGATCATTGAACTTCCAATACTGCAAGAGGGCTCTCGGGGGTTATGGAGGACCCACTTACAGCTACAGCCACCTCCTTGCACATGGCTCATGCTGCTGCATGTGACGGCTTCTTCCCTGGTAGTCCAGCTACTGCATCTCTCCTTTCTCTAATATGGGCCAACTGTACTTCCACATCAGCCTCAGAAAAGTTACTCATCTTTTCCCTCTTTGACACCAGCCATTTCAGTCCTTCTTCAAAGAGCCTGTTCAACCATAAAACCGCATTAAGTTCTTTTTTATGAAAGTTTGCTCCGCCCCCGGCTGGCAGGACTCCCGCCAGCAATATTTAAATTAGCTGAACCTGGGATCGAACAAAGTCAGGCTCCTCTGATTTCAGAGGCCATAAGTCCCACCCTGCCACGCTAATACAGCTGAATCAAGGACTCAGGAATTTCCAGGCCAATGTATTTAAACATATCATGAAATGCTGATGATTAAAGATCCTACTTTTGAACTACGTAGTAGTAAAACAGTGATAGACACAGAGCATGCAAAGAATCTACACTCAGCACCGTGATACAAAGGCACACAGTATTATACATTTCAGAAAGTATTACTGTATATTTCAATTAGTTGGACTAAGACAAGTCATTCATCTTCACTTCACACTACAACTAAAGCAGCAGAGCGAAATGGTTCTGGTTTCCCTTGGCACTGCAGTTATAATGTAAATACAGCTCGAATCCAGTGTCAGGGCCATAATGAAGTGGACTGAGACTTGCTGAAGGAGGAAACAAAGAACTTGCATTTATATTGCGCCTTTCATTACCCCAGGACGTCTAAAGGCACTTCACAGCCAATAAAATACTTTAGAAGTGCAATCATTGTTGTAATGTAGCAAATGCAACAGCCAATTTGTGCACAGCAAGGTCCCACAAACAGCGATGAGATAAATGACCAGATAATCTGTTTTAGTGATGTTGGTTGAGGGATAAACATTGACCAGGACAATGGGAGAACTCCCCTGCTCTTTGAATAGTGCCAATGAGATCGTTCAGGTCCACCTGAGAGGGCAGACGGAACCTTGGTTTAACATCTCACCCGAAAGATGTCACCTCCGACAATGCAGCACTCGCTAATTACTGCACCGGAGGTCAGCCTAGATTATGGGCTCAAGTATCTGGAATGGGACTTCGAACCCACAACCTTCTGACTCAGAGCGAGAGCACGACCACTGAACCACAGTTAAACACCTCACTCCCCTTCACTTTGGAGTCAGTTTGTGCCTTGACACCAGATTTACGCTGTAAGTATAGCTTCACATCAAACCTGAGCCGGAATATCCACGAGCTTCTCCTGCTCTGCCGCC
The DNA here is from genome assembly GCF_035084215.1 of Heptranchias perlo. Lineage (NCBI taxonomy): Eukaryota > Metazoa > Chordata > Chondrichthyes > Hexanchiformes > Hexanchidae > Heptranchias > Heptranchias perlo. The sequence goes on along the minus strand of NC_090339.1, from coordinate 54,763,457 downwards.
GTAAACTTCACCAGAAGTGTGGCAGAAACCCCATTTGCACATGGAAACGGAGTTTCCGCCGCGCTTCCAGTGAGTTACAATGGCGGAGCGGGAGCAGGAAATTCTCAGCCCTAAGCTTGTGGAGTGTGAATGCATTGTGGGCTCCTCAGTCAATACAAAGAAAAATTAGTTTCATCTCTTTCCTGCCTTGATGCCACACCAGGACAATGGGAGAATTCCCTTGCTCTTCTTCGAAATAGTGCCACAGGATCTTTCACGTCCACCTGAAAGGGCAGACGGGGCCTCGGATTAACGTCCCATCTCTAATTACTGCACTGAGGTGTCAGCCTAGATTATGGGCTAAAGTATCTGGAACCCTGATGCTTCAGTTATAGTGTGAAATAAAATTGTGGGGCTGCATGTCCTTGTCTTATTCCAGCTAGTTGAATTAGACAGTAACACTTTTCTGAAGTGTATAATATTGTATATGTTTGTATCACGGTGCATTACCCCTCGATTCAGGAGTCTATTTTTACTCTGAGTGCTTCAATTGAGTGCTGGTCTATCACAACTAGGAGTGAAGAAGTTACACCTTAATTCACATTTAGTTCAATAGCTAACTGACAATTATGTCTTTTACAGGCTCCATGTAGAACACAGTTCTGTTCACAATTCTACTAGGAACATGCCCCCATTAATCTTCTTCCATACATGTGATAATAATAATGCAACATACACAAGGCTGTACCTAACAACACAGAAGAAAATGCACCACAACCCATGAGCGAAGACCATGAGACCAGCGACTAAAGGAAGCCAGGCTGTTGGCCATAAATACACAGAAACACTTTGCTTGTCTGAGTCTATTTTATTAGTAGGCCAATTATTTAGCTGTTATACACAAGGAGGGGTTGAACAGTGATTTGTAGTAAATTGCTATTCGTGTCAGCTTTTTAAACTTATGATGAAATCCAAAATCACTCTCAAATTCCACCCCATCCAACTTAACCCAGATTTATTCAGGAAAATCCTAATTTTAGTCCAGTTGAGGTGATTTCAGACCTTTTCCCACTTCACTTGCTCTCAAATTTCAATCGTTTAAATGTAAATAAAAGTTGGATAACATGCCTGATCTCTATGATGGTCCAATAGCTGTAAATCCAAGGTGCCCATTATCCTGGTCATCCAGGTGACGGCTAAATGAACTATCTCTTTCCCCAGAGATCGAGAGATTATTATCCATCAGAGGCACCCAGTAATCTGATAGCTCAGGCCTGGAAACTACCCATTTCAAGCATCAGTTTTTGCACTGCATTCGATGTCATCTGTGGCTTAGTTGGTAGCACTCTCCCCTCTGAATCATGAAGGTTGTGGGTTCAAGTCCTATTTCAGGAAACTTGAGCACATAATCTAGGCTGATACTTCAGTGGAGTGCTGTCGTTAGATGTAAACAATTTTACAACACCAAGTTATAGTCCAACAATTTTATTTGAAATTCACAAGCTTTCGGAGGCTTCCTCCTTCCTCAGGTCACCTGAGGAAGGAGGAAGCCTCCGAAAGCTTGTGAATTTCAAATAAAATTGTTGGACTATAACTTGGTGTTGTAAAATTGTTTACAATTGTCAACCCCAGTCCATCACCGGCATCTCCACATCACGTCTTTAGATGAGACATTAAACCAAAGCCCTGTCTGTCCTCACACAAAGGATCCCATGGCACTATTTTGAAGAAGAGCAGGGGTGTCCTGGCCAATATTCATCCCTCAACCAACATCACTAAAAAACAGAATATCCAGTCATTATCTCTTTACTGTTTGTGGGACCTTGCTGGGTGCTAATTGCCTGCCGTGTTTCCTACATTACAACAGTGACCACACTTCAAATGTACTTTATTGGCTGTAAAGTGCTTTGAGATATCCTGAGGTCATGAAAGACGCTATAGAAATGCAAGTCTTTCTTTCTTTTTTTCACAGAAACCCCTCAAGTACTCTCAGTATTTTACATTCCCCCCAGCCCAGATTTTGGCTCAGAGTTAGAGTATTGAAATATCACAGCGAGTAGGAGGGAAAGGGCCCTAAACCAAACCTAGAATGATTTTTGCACTTCAAACTGCGTTACTGCCCCCGTGTTGGTTTCTTTTGACTGGGCTGTGAACTTAACTGTTCCACTGACACACTCAGTGTTCTAGTTTTTTGAAGTCGTTAATCCTCGCGTAATATTGCTCGAATCCCAACCTCCGCCTCCGCAGCCAGGCATCACATTTCATGATTCATATCAGTAGTAAATTTTTCTTAGTGGCTTCAATTGTCCAGCAAAAACAATTAGGATCAAAGCAAGACTGATGATCAGGATTACACAAGAAGAAAGAAAAGGAAATTGAATACTGGGGCGCTGATGCATCAGGTTAGATAGAACCTTGTTTGGAGATGTTTGCCAGTGGTTCAAATGCTGACTGGAAGACTTAGAAACCTCGGCATTGCTTTGTTCTGTGTTACCCGCCCACACGTGCAGAAGCTATCCCGTCTACAAATTTAAACAAACTGGGTACGAGTTATAACACGTGTTTTGGCAGCCACTGCTTGCCGCACAAGTTTATCAGTCCCCAGCTATTATTGAAAATGAATTAGAAGTGAACTGGATGATGCCGTGTATCAACTCACTTTCTTGACACCTCTTTTGATTTGGATTCAAATCCAGCTCAGACTATTCCATGAAAATCTTTTCCGCAAACTGTAAGGGCTTTATGTAAAAAGAGTTTGGTGCTGTCTCCTCCCAGCTTCTAGCGGGCATAGGTCTAAAGTGCAAACCTGAAAATGACCATGAAATTGAATATCTCACAGAGAACAACTGGCGTGAGAAGTGGAAAATGCAGTAAGAAGTTTTTGTTTTTTATATGGCATGTTTCATGTCCTCAGGATATCTCAAAGCAATTCACAACTAATGAATTATCTTTGCTGTTATGTAGGCAAAAGCGGCAGCAAATTTGCGCACAGCAAGGTCTCTCAAACAGCAAATGGAATAGCTGAAGTTTACAAAGGGTGGAGGATGGGAGGCTGGCCATGACAGCATTGGACAAGGGGTGCTAGAGAGCCAGCACAGGCACGCTGGGCCGAATGGCCTCCTTTTGTGCTCTATGATTCCATCAGGTCAGCAGGGGAAGGTATCACAGGCTCACGCTTGTGAAGTGTAAGTTCAGGATAGATGCAAGGAAGTATTTCTTCATGCAGAGGGTGACCAACAGCTAGAAAATGTTGCTCAGGAGATTGAACACTGGACATAATTAAGAAACAACTAGATTTGTTTTGTTCTCGGGATGTGACCAATACTGGCAAGGTCACATTTATTTCCCATTCTAGTTGCCCTGGGAAGGTGCTGGGGATGGGCCTTCACCTTGAACCGCTGCAGACGTTGTGTGATGGTATTCACACAATGCTGTTAGGTGGAGTATTCCAGCGCATTGATCCAGCAATGCTATTGAAGGAACGAGATGCTGTAATGGGAAGACGGTATAGTTGGTATTCAGGAAGAATGAGGCTAACTAGGCTGGAGAGCCTTCTTCATTTTAACCTACCTTCCCCCTTCCATTGCAATCCATATCCCCTCTTTGAGTGTCGTCCATTCCTCAATTTCCCCTCCCATTACTATCCATTCCCCACCACTCACTCAGTCCCGCTCCTACATGAGTCTGACGGCTGATGATCTCGACCTAGTCCCTCTCTTATCTCATTGCCACTCCCAGCAGTAATGGTAGAGATGTTCAGTACTGAGGGAGTGCTGCACTGTCGGAGGTGCCATCTTTCAGATGAGACGTTAAACCGAGGCCTCGTCTGCTCTCTCAGGTGGATGTAAGACATCCCATGGCACTATTTCGAAAAAGAGCAGGGGAGTTCTCCCCAGTGTCCTGGCCAATAATTATCCCTCAAACAACATCACTAAAACAGAGTATCTGGTCATTATCACATTGCTGTTTGTGGGAGTTTGCTGTGTGCAAACTGGCTGCTGCTTTTCCTACATTACAAAAGTGACTTCACTTCAAAAGCACTTCAATGGCTGTAAAGTGCTCTGGGACGTCCTGAGGTCATGAAAGACGCTATATAAATGCAAGTCTTTTTTAACATGTCACCGAGTCACTAGTTTTAGAGGTATAAGTTCTGAAAAAGGATTGAAGAAACCTGGGCCTTTGAAATGAAATATGTGAGAGGTGATCTTATAGAGTTATAAGATAGTTGATGGTATGGAAAGAGGTAAATCTGGAAAATTACTTTAAATTAAATTGTGAGAATAGGATAAGTAACCACAGGTTGAAACTAATAAAAGGTAAATTTAGGACCAATATCTGGAAGTTCTTCTTCACACAAAGAGTGTTGAATATATGGGATGGACTCCTGGGTAGAGCAGTGGAGGCAAAAACCCTGGAATCATTTAAAAAATAATTGAATGCTGCAATTGGGAGAGTGCAGGGTCTTTCTGGATAGATGAACTAAGATGGGCCGAATGGCCTCCCTCATCTGTAATTATCTTTGCGACTTTGTGATTGCGGCATATGTGAACTGTAGGGGAGAAACTGCAGTACTTGCAAAAGTTTCCGATGATAACATATGGGAGGCAGTAATCCCTGGGAGTGGGGCTGGGAGTGGGGCTGAGAGGAGAGAGCGACCAGGTCTGATGAATTAGCAGCTGGACTTGGGGAGGGAGGGGTGGGAGGGAGGGGTGGGAGGGCCCCTTCCACACTGATTCTTCTCAACAAACGCTGCATGTTGACCAGATTCCCAACACGATCTTGTAATTTGCTAAGTTAAACAACGGTTAAAGAGTAACCTCTTCATACTTCGGAATACGCAGTGGAGTGTGGAACAGACTGCCATCTAGTGCAGTGAATGCTGACTTGGTCGAAACATTAAAAGATGATGGATTCCTGATTCAACAGGAAGCACGACAACAGGAACACAGTGCAACGACAAGAGGGAGGCAGAAATGTTCTGTGCCTGTCTGGTTCTGTATATCAACCCAAACAACAGGGTCAGCCTTTTGCTTTTCCTATTGTCTTATTTTTTTTAATGAATATATCACGCCATCATTTCATGTTTTTATTACAACCTGACCTCTGTTGCTGACTCTGTTGTCAGACTACTCGAGCTTGTCTTCAACATTTGCATGACACAACTATATTGTGCATAATTTGTTGTGCTCAGTTGCATGCGTCTGAGGACTGTTATAATGAGAGTGGACTATATTTAAAGAGGCCTTATTACAAGGCTCCACCATACGCATAGACAAAGAACACAATAGATAATTAGTGACGCAATGACGTTATTGGGTCAGTAATATGCAAACAGCACTATGAAAGTTTACGCTTCAGCAGATTTAGTGACTGCTCCAAAACGACCTTGCCATGGCAACCAGTGTATTGGCCTCTGCAGCAGATGACTGGTTCAGGAATGGAGCTGAAGTAAAAACTCCCCAATGGTGAAGACGCAGCCCTCTGAATATGTTAACACACCACATTGTTATAATTCTACTTTACAAACAGTTTCAGTAGCACTGATGGCCTGCTGATGGCACTCATGGGCTTATAGAAGTCATTGGTCTCAGTTCCACCACCAGCTGGTATCTACTGGTATTGCAGCCTGGACGTACACTGCAAAGAACAGGGATGAGGAAAGGGATATCCACTGAAGCCCATCCCTATAGCTCTCCCATCACAGCATCTAATCAGGTGGTTTTGCCTCCATTACATTTTTTCATGCATTATTCTAAACATTTAACACTCAGTAAAGACAGTTTCCTAATTTGCATAGAATTACATAGAATTTACAGCTCAGAAACAGGCCATTCGGCCCAACTGGTTTATGCTCCACACGAGTCTCCTCCCACTCTACTTCATCTATAAGCCTATCAGCATATCCTTCTATTCCTTTCTCCCTCATGTACTTATCTAGCTTCTTCTTAAAGGCATCTGTAATATTCACTTCAACTACTTCATGTGGTAGCAAGTTCCACTCTTTGGGTAAATAAGTTTCTCCTGAATTCCTTATTTGATTTATTAATGACTATCTTATATACATCACCCCTAGTTTTGGACTTGAATTTGAAGTAATATTAATATTTTATTTTATTTATCTTATTTGCCCATCTTTTTTTAAAAAATAATTCTTATTAAAGAAATACAAAAATCCTAAAACTTATATGTAAGCATACTTTATGTAACCTACAGTATAGAGTAACAGAGAGGATCATCCAAACCTACCTTGTAATCTTATGGGAGGCAGGAGTTACAATGTGAGGGTCCTGAAGTACCAAACAAAGGCCCTCTGCTTCCCCACAGAGAGGGGAAACTCCTACCAATTAGCTCAAGAAAGGCACACGCAGAGGCCTGGGAATTATTTGCCTCCCTATCCACCCAGTCAGCAATGCCCTGGACCTCAGGGAGACCTAAAGAGAAGGGAAAGATTAAACATTTCTAAATTGGACGGGGTGCAGAATGAACAAGAAAAGCAGCTGGCTACAAGTGACTTCATATTCGTACAAACCATCAACATTTTACTTTCCAATCACTTCATGTTTTCTGACTATCCATTTCAATCAGGCTATAGAGAGCAAATTTGGAATTGTACACATTCCTTCCCAATGTTGTCTGACCGCATCCCCCCATGCCCATATCACACCAACATTTCATGTTTTTAAGATAGCCTGATCTCATTATAATGTGGTCAAATGGGGCATTTAAAGAAATGCCTCTGGATGCATGAAAACGTTTGAATTCTTACATAACAAATCCTGAATGTTAAAACTGGATAGCCATGTGGTGAAGGATATAATACTAGAGCCTGGTCTTTAGTTACTTCCAAGCCTTTATTCACAGAGTTTCCTGTTGCACACGCACACACCCTAGCTAAGCTTTCCTATAAAAAGGATCCAAGAGCGTCTCCAATCGATACCCACCACCTCCTGAATACAATTAACCCCAATTGATACAAATCATACAATTAACAATGTATTCTGGTTAATGATAAAAACTTTTTAACTTCACAATTCATAGAATTTAATCTAAAATAATTATAAGAAAATTAAATGACATTTAGGTTTATCATATTATCCAGGCCATCCAAATCATTGCTAACTCAACAGTCGATCCTTCTCCTTGACAAAAGCATTCCTTCCCTCCAAGAGATACCCGCTCCCCTTCAATCCTCCTTCCGGTTCACAAAGGCACCCTACTCCCTCCAACTCTCTCAATCACTGTTCACAGAGACATTCTCCCTCTTTCAACTCATCTTTTTCTTTTCACACCCCATCCCTCCTCCTGCCCCATCACTAACTCCCCCCCCCCCCCAACTCCCCAGGTATACAGAGACGTTCCACCTCCTTGATGTTCTTCTTCTGCTGCTGCTCCTACCTGTCGTTGCTGCTTCCTTCTGGGGATAGGCTCTGTTTTTCACAAAAAAAAATCAGGAATTCCCACCTGCAGAACAAAGTTTGGTCCCAGAGGGAAGCAGCTGCGTCAGGTTAAGAGCTGCAGCAAGTCCGGCAGGAAGAGGCACATCAGTGAATGGAGCGAAACGATTTACCTTTAGGGTCAGCAAATCATTTATTACAGTGTGAACCTGCATATCGACAGCTGATTTGCTGCCCCAGGAGATTAAAAGAAGTGTCTGTATTTGTACACACTGCAATAGAAAGAACTTGCATTTCTATGGCGCCTTTCACAACCTCAGGACGTCCCAAAGCGCTTTACAGCCAACAAAGTGTTTTTGAAGTTTCGTTGCTGTTATAATGTCGGAAACACAGCATCCAATTTGCGCACAGCAAGGTCCCAAAATGTGATAATAACCAGATAATCTGTTTTAGTGATGTTAGTTGAGGGATAAATATGGGCCAAGACACTGGGGAGAACTCCCCTGCTCTTCTTTGAAATAGTGCTGTTGGATCTTTCAGGTCCCACCAGGGCCTTGGTTTAATGTCTCATCTGAAAGACGGCACCTCCGACAGTGCAGCACTTCCTCAGTACTGCACTGGGAGTGCCGTCTAGATTTTGTGCTCAAGTCTCTGGAGTGGGACTCGAACCCACAACCTTCTAACTCAGAGGCGAGAGTGCTACCCACTGAGCAACAGCTTTGAACACAGCCAGCTACAACACTGATTTTATCAAACATTTTTTTTTCCTGCTAAATTAATAAAAGACTATTGAAATACAAGGACCAACCCTCAATTGCAAGTAGCTGCTTTTATTCTGTGCATTTTTACTCACCAACAGAATAAGGTTCGTACAAGAAAAAGGCTCATTTGCACCAAAGCCCTCCAGGAGTTAATGAAAGAGACGGTGGTGTTAGAATGGGGCTAACAAGCCAGCCATTGCCTTGCTTCCACTTGCTTCTTAGTCTCAGTTCATTGTTCAGCTTGGCACAAACCTCCAGCGTGTTCTGGCAGAAAGCTACTTTGAGTGCAATTTTCTGCTGGCTTCGATTCAAACTGCTTTCTGTGAAGACAGAAAAAAAGACAAGAGAAATATTGTGTCAGAGCCAGAATCTAATGTAAGGGATGAACTGCATGTTCAAGGCATGTCATTCCTTTCAGACAAGGACTGAAATTGTGGTTTTGGATGCAAAAAGTCCATCAATTTGGCTTCAGGTTGTTTTAGTCTTGTGCAGCCTCAATTTGAAACCCAAATGCAGTCACATGACGATTAACAGCTATCACTAGTACACCCAAATAACTTCCATATGGCAAGTCCTAACAGACAGACAATGGAGGCTACCAGCTGGTAGACTTTGAGTTTTCATATATAAGAGTGAGGAGTTTCAATAATATTCAGCCACTAATAAGCTGAAGATGTTCAGATTTGACAATGTTGGGTTTTTATTTTGGCCAGTTACTCCGAGTTATTCAAGTAATAGTGGCTCAGCTGTAGGGTTATCTCAATCTCCCTGTTGGAAAGTGTCTGGCTTCCATTCAGCGCCACTCCCTGACAGCATGGCTGAGATACGGACATCACCATGTGGGGAAATCACGTCTCACCAGATTATGGCCCAGTGCTTTGGCCGCACCCACCAGCTAGATCACCAGGTCAGCCTAGCTTTCTACCTATAGTAGATACCATCCCACTATGACACACTTTAATGTTTTTTCTGGACATATTTTTGTTGACGGCTCCCTCATTAATAGAGAAAGCCTCTGGTGTATCGCAGATTTTCTAAAGATCAGAAAGAACTATTGTACTCAAATGTAGACCACACTCTAAATATAAGAAAAGACTTGGACATATATTGCTGCTCCTTCATTGTCGCTGGATCAAAATCCTGGAACTCCCTTCCTAACAGCTCTGTGAGAGCACCTTCACCGCACGGGTTCAAAAAGAAGGCCCACCACCACCTTCTCAACGGCAATTAGGGACGGGCAATAAATGCCGGCCATGCCAGCGATGCCCACATTCCGAGAATGAATTTTTTTTAAAATCAGGGATGTGAGAATCCCATTCAGCCCATTAGTGCTCATCTGTCTAGTACTCTACACACTCTACGCACCAAAGTGGTTTCTGCTTCACTGCCATGTTAAAGTTGATGTGTAAACACGGAATTAGACTCATTTCCCGTTGTACCTGGAATTGAAAATGCAATCAAACTGCAGATCCCTTACTGCAGTGTAAGTGCAGTCACCATACCCAGAGCAAACTTGGGCTTGCAGTGAGCAACATATATACGCCACTAACCATCCCAATTTAGCTTCCAATTGTATATTGAATATCCTTACTGTTTTGAATATCCTTACTATTCTGCCTGGCAGATTATTCCAAACATTCATCACTCTAAGTCCTCTCACTATCTCAGTTTTAAATTGATATCCTTTGGTCCGACTCTCTTGACTTACTTTAAAGTAACAATCTGGGTTTGCCTCGTATGCGTCATTGAATATTTTGTGCACCCCGACGAGATTCCCCCTCAACAGTTTACTTTCTGGACTGTAGAGCTTTAGTTTCTCGAATCTTTCCTCTTAGCACATCACATGGTGTCAGTCCTGCTGATCTTCTCTGATGGTACACACTGTGCGCAGTGCCTGCAGGTATATTTAACAGGTAAATCCCTCTGTAACCAACCGACCTGCAGCATTTCTCCAAATGGTCTCCTATTGAGGACATTTGGAGTATAAGGAGTCAGGAAAACAAAATGGTGTCAAAGGAAGGCTAACAAACGCAATCATAACCTACTATTGTTCTACTGGTAGACATTTCACCTTCAGTGCACAACATGAAGCCTCCTTTATATTAATAGGCTACTCTGCGATTCCCATGCTAGTTCCTTCGTAACTTATATATAAAATCCCATACTCACCTGACGAAGGAGAAAGCCTCCGAAAGCTTGTGATTTTCAAATAAAACAGTTGGACTATAACCTGGTGTTGTAAGATTCCTTACATTTATATATAAAATGATTTAGAAGCATTTCTCCCTAAGATTTAACCATTTATTAATTGATTTGTTTTATGTTCTTATGATAGTTTGACATTATGCAATTAAAGGTGAAATGCGGTATAAAAACAATCTAAAGGCAGTTTGTTACTTTATTGGGGAATTTTTGGATAGGCTCAGTTCTGGATTAGCCAGCTCTGCAAATTCTGCTTAAGTGCTGCCTCATTAGTTACAAGGGTAAGTCTGTGCAATCCCAGATGCTACATTGCCTCAATCCCCTTTTGCTTCAATCTGGCAGTTCCATTTCCCCTGTGCATTCTTGTGGCCTCTTTCAGAGAGACTATTAATTCAGTGCCTATTAGTGACAAATTATGGGCATTTTTGTGTTATGGCCTTTCACCAACAAGCTACTGGATTGAGACCATCCCAAGCTCATTTCACTTAGGACTCTAACAACCATCAGAGAAAGAAGACCCACATCCATCAGTCTGAGCTGGATTTGAACTCAGGTCCTGTCAATGACAGAGCAGTGTGGTAATTCACTGTGCCATCCACTTCCTTTTCATATTTAAAATAACAGATTCTATCTATCACCAAGGTTGCTTAGCAACACTGCTCTCCTTTGCTCTTACCTCACTCCTACAGGGCTGGAATCCTCATCCATGCTTTCATTACCTCTAGATTTGACTTCTCCAACGCCCCTCTACGTTCTACCTTGCTACTTCGCTCCCTGTCTTCAAAACTCCAACTCATCCAAAAATCCACGGCCTACTACAATCTACAAGGCACAAGTCAGGAGTGTGATGGAATACTCTCCACTTGCCTGGATGAGTGCAGCTCCAACAACACTCAAGAAGCTCGACACCATCCAGAACAAAGCAGCCCGCTTGATTGGCACCCCACCCACCACCCTAAACATTCACTCCCTTCACCACCGGTGCACAGTGGCTACAGTGTGTATCATCCACAGGATGCACTGCAGCAACTCACCAAGGCTTCTTCAACAGCACCTCCAAAACCCGTGACCTCTACCACTGAGAAGGACAAGGGCAGCAGGCACATGGGAACAACACCACCTGCACGTTCCCCTCCAAGTCACACACCATCCCAACTTGGAAATATATCGCCGTTCCTTCATCGTCGCTGGGTCAAAATCCTGGAACTCCCTTCCTAACAGCACTGTGGGAGAACCGTCACCACACGGACTGCAGTGGTTCAAGAAGGCGGCTCACCACCACCTTCTCAAGGGCAATTAGGGATGGGCAATAAATGCTGGCCTCGCCAGCGCCGCCCACATCCCATGAACGAATAATAAAAAAAATCCACGGCCTGTGTCCTATCCTGCATCAAGTCCCACTCACCAATCACCCCTGCCCCACTGACCTCCATTAGCTCCCCATCTCAATGCATCAGATTCTAAATCTTCAGCTTATTTTCAAATCCCTCCATGACCTTGCCCCAAACTACCTCCGCAACCACCTCCAGTCCTATGTTCCATCTGGTTACTTCTCTCCCAATCTTTAAAAGCACCCTTCAAGCTTTTGATCACCTGCACTAACTCTTCCACTGCTCAGGGTCTGTTTCTGTTCTGCAAATTGTTCGGGCTTTTTCGACATTAAAAAAGTCCTTTATAAATTCAAGGTGCTGTTATTCAATTTAATTTAATCATCACCGCGTCTCAGCTGGCACCTCCCTTGCCTCTGATTCAGAAGGTTGTGGGTTCAAGCCCCGCTCCAGGACAGGGCACATCAAGTAAGATGACACTTCAATGCCGTACTGACGGTGTGCTGCATTGTCAAAGGTGCAGTCTTTCGATAACTGTCTCCCTGTTTAGGTGATCATGAAAGATTCCATGGCACTATTTAAGAGGCTCAGGGAGGATTTCCACTGTCCTGAGCAACATTTCTCCTTCAAAATCATGAACGGTTTTGACAGAGTAAGTAAGGAGAAATTGTTTCCAGTGGCAGAAGGGTCGGTAACCAGAGGACACAGATTTAAGGTGATCGGCAAAAGAGCCAGAGGCGACATGAGGAAAGATTTTTTTACGCAGCGCGTTGTAATGATCTGGAATGCACTGCCTGAAAGGGCGGTGGAAGCAGATTCAATAGTAACTTTCAAAAGGGAATTAGATAAATACTTGAGGGGAAAACATTCACTATGTAGAAAGAGCAAGGGAATGGGACTAATTGGATAGCTCTTTCAAAGAGCTGGCATAGGCACGATGGGCTGAATGGCCTCCTCCTGTGCTGTGCCTACTATGATACTACGAACCATCAAAAACAGTTGAATTAGTCAATCATCTCGCTGCTATTTGTGAAATCTTGCTGTGCACAAATAGACTGTTGTGTTTCCCTGCATAACAGCGGTGACTACAAATCAAAATAATCCTTTGGCTGTGAAGTGCCTCAGGATATTCTAAAGATGTGTTAAGGCACGATATCATAGAATCATAGAAAGTTACAGCACAAAAGGAGGCCATTCGGCCCACCGTGTCCATGCCAGCCGAAAAAGAGCTATCCAGCTTAATCCCACCTCCCAGCACTTGGTCCATATCCCTGTAGGTTACGGCACTTCAAGTGCACATCCAAATACTTTTTAAATGAGTTGAGGGTTTCTGCCTCTACCACCCTTTCAGGCAGTGAGTTCCCACCACGGTCTGGGTGAAAAAATTTCTCCTCAGCTCCCCTCTAATCCTTCTACTAATTACTTTAAATCTATCCCCCCTGGTCACTGACTCCTCTGCTAAGGGAAATAGGTCCTCCCTATCCACTCTATCTAGTCCTGTCATAATTTTATATACCTCAATTAAATCTCCCCTCAGCCTCCTTTGTTCCAAAGAAAACGACCCCAGCCTATCCAATCTTTTCTCATAGCTAAAATTCTCCAGCCCTGGCAACATCCTCGTAAATATCCTCTGTACCCTCTCTAGTGCAATCATATCTTTCCTGTAATGTGGTGACCAAAACTGTACGCAGTACTCAAGCTGTGGCCTAACTAATGTTTTATACAGTTCTAGCATAACCTCTCTGCTCTTATATTCCATGCCTCGGCTAATAAAGGAAAGTATCCCGTATGCCTTTTTAACCACCTTATCCACCTGTCTTGCCACCTTCAGGGATCTGTGGACATGCACTCCAAGGTCCTTTTGTTCCTCTACACCTCCCAGTATTTATTGTGTATTCCCTTGCCTTGTTTGCCCTCTCCCCAAATGCATTACCTCACACTTCTCTGGATTGAATTCCATTTGCCACTTTTCTGCGCACCATTGATATCTTCCTGCAGCCTACAGCTTTCCTCCTCACTATCAACCACACAGCCAATTTTTGTATCATTTGCAAACTTCTTGATCGAGCCCCCCACATTCAAGTCCAAATCATTAATACACACCACAAAAAGCAAAGGACCTAGTACTGAGCCTTGCAGAACCCCACTGGAAACAGCCTTCCAGTCGCAAAAACAACTGTCAACCATTGTAAATGTAAGTTCTCTCTAATTCAGCTATAATTTGAAAAATAAATAATTCTTTATGGTATTGGATATAGAAGGCAGCAAAGTGGTGGCGAATCAGCAACTGTATCACTGTCCACTCTGCTGCAAAGTAAGCAATGTAAATTATTCCATCAGGCTGAGCTGCCATCTTGTTTGACATTTGAAATCTGTGATTCATCAGGTTCCTCTCTTGTGACTGAAAGCCCTTAAGTTGCTTCTTTTCTGTCCCAGGGTGATGTTACTTAGACGATGTTCCAGATAGAAATGGGGCATTGTACCAAAATAGCCGGCATGACAACACCAGCCTGTAAAATTCATCATTGCCGGCAGTTCTAGGAATGTCACCTTTTGTGCGATCCAAAACTAAACAGGAGTATGGCCGTGGGACGTTTTACTACGTTAAAGGCGCTATATAAATGCAACTTGTTATTGTTGTTGTTGTATGGCAGTGTCAAGGATTAAGAATGGAGTCGATGACGACAATATAACACTTTTCCCTCCCCCCAATTTCTTCCTGTTTTTCTCCCTTGCTCTCCTCGAGGGGCTGATTATTGTTGGGGTACCGTACACCATGAGTCTTGGCTGCCCTCCAGTACATCGCTCAAGCAGGCAATCTTCACTCGAGATCCCAGACAGCGAGTGTTACTGGACTATTCGACTGCTACGGGAATCATTGCACAACGGTTTCCTATCCTCACTTGACACTCACCCAGATATTTCTTAACAGGAATCACTGGATAGCAAGCAATTAAGCATGGGAACCTGGCTGATTCTTTTTTCTTTCCTAGCCCAGACATCTTGAAGCCTATCACTAGACCTGCTGTATTTACGTAAATACTTACGTAAAACATTTAGTAACTAAAAAGAAATTTTGATGCAAATTTGGATAAAATAAATTAGGTGCTTATTTATAATTATCAGTTAGGTATGCCATGTGTTGTCCAAGCTAAACCTCAGTCTTAGCTCTGAGGTTGCACTCTTGCCTCTGAATCAAGGTGGTAGATGGTCGGAGGTGACATCTTTTGGATGAGATATTAAATCAAGGCTCTGTTTGCCCTTTCAGGTGTGCGTAAAAGATCCCATGACACTATTCGAAGAAGAGCAAGCGCATTCTCATGGTGTCCTGGCCAATAACCAATGGCATTAAAAGAAGAGATTGTCTGGTCATTTAATTCAGTGCTATTTGTGGGATCTTGCTGTGCACAAATTGGCTGTTGCATTTCCTGACATTAGAAAAGTGACTGCATTTCAAAAATACTTTGTTGGCTTTGGGTCATTCTGAGGTAGTGAAAGGCGCTATACAAATGCAAGTTCTTTCTTTAAAAATAGAACTATAGCAAGAATAAAGTGCTGTGCTTGTGTTCAGATCAAACCACATACTTAATACAGTGTTAAATTACAGTACTCAAACTGATCCCTGCTTATACACAAGAAAGATCACTAATTGTCAATCAATCACTAGGGTTGGCAGAAATGCTTTAAAACTGAAGCTTTTGTTGTCCAATTTGCATTTTAGAAATGTTTCAGACAGCACACTCAGAAACAGACTGTCTGGCCCAGAATTTTACAGGTCACAGCAATAGGCAGTTCAAATGAGTGCAAGATATAATATAGCCTGGACACCCAGCTAATTGCTAAACTTTCTCAGGGCACCGCCTCTGGTATTGCTGTCTATTGGTTTAACATTTTACTGACTGCTAAAGATTGACTACTTAGACCTAGATCAAAGAATATATTGTACAGGGCATCTGAAAGGAGAGGTCAGAGGGCTAAATGGCCTTTTCTCACTCCAAATTTTTATGTATTGCTTAGCGTGATAGGGCGGTTATGACACTGGCCCATGGACGTCTATGGTGTTGATTGGTTAGGCCTGTTGATGTTAAACCATCGATGTTTGTGTGATGGATTGGTTTGGGCTGGCACTTCCTGTTGAAGTTTCTAGGCTGCAGTTAGCTGTCAGGGTGGTTGAGTGAGTGTGTGTGTGAATAGATTCTGTATTCATTTTCAGTGCAGTAGATAGTCAGACTTTAACCTGAGATTCTGCTCTTTTTTTTCCCCAATCTAGTTGCAATGCGGCCAGTTCACAGAGGATATTTCTGCAGCCAAACCAGTGTTCCATGAGAAAGGTCAGCCTTGAGTTCCACTAAAGATTCTTCTTTCTTATTACACAGATTTCGCAAACAATCCCAGGGATAAACTTACACCATTTGTGGCCTGCAAATAATATTTTGCATTGACCAGGAATTGGACCTGAGCGTCCTGTGTAGCAAGTGAGAATTTTACCACTGAGCTACAATTCGCTGGAGTGGGGCATCTCATGTTGTGCCCCATTAGTTAGACTTGTTCCCTCGCCTTTCAGCTTGAAATTTTTTTGCACTGCAAGTTGCTGGAAGTGGGAGCTGGCAACAGTGCAGCGAGGCATCTGGGACCTTGGTGAATGACAGGACCAACAGTCTGTCTTCTTAAACAATGGGATTTAAGAATTGAGAAAGAAACAGAGGAACGACGGAGAAGGAAATAGGGTGAATTGGAGTCAAATCAGGTACAGAAAGAGAACCAAAGAAGGAAAGAAAGATTGGATTAAGAAAGAGTAAAAAGAGACAGAATGGAAAAGTGAGAAAAAAAATTTAAATTTTAAAAATCTCTAACAACAATTTACTATCTGCAGAAATGAGACTTCACGGTTTCAATTCTTCTCTTTCTGGGCCGGAGAGGTTGAGTGACATTGCAGGAACATAACTCTCGTCATTAAAAAGGTACTTACCTTGCTAAATACCAGCCCTAACTTTCTGTGGCGAGTTTAATGGGTAATTAATGCGCAAATCCAGCAACTTCTTGAAACTCACGGGGAGGTTGATGGCGAGGCTAACGGCAGAGCGGTGCAAATCGTCCAGAAGCTATAGCCGATTCACAATTCACGGGGTGTCTCATCCTCACCACAAGTTGCTGGAGGATTTACACACTAATAACAGTGAGCGCCATTAAACTCGCTGTTACTTTGGCAGCAAAATCTGGGCAAAAATTTTAAACCGATTTTTAAAAATATATCACATTACAAATATGCAACTTTATCCAAGTTAGGCATTTCTGTTTGTACTGAAAGTGTGTTAAACCTCATGGAGTTGATGTTTATTGTCTTAATACAGCTAATCTGTGGGAAGTATTGCATTTAAACTGTATTACAAGTGAGGGATGCCTAATCAAGGTTTATCTCCCAAGTGAAATATTGGGCCACAATTTGCTGTAGCAGGGCATCTGACAGCGTCTACTGTTAGTTAGACTTGCCCTTGCACGTTTAGGTTTTTTAATTTTTTGCATGGCAAGTTGCTGAAAGTGCGAGCTGAGGGAAACAGGGCATCTCGGACCTGAGTGAACAGGGCAAGTAACTGTGTATCTCCTTAACCAATCAGATTGAAGGATTGTGAAATTAACAGCGCAAGGACTGAGAAGGAAGTGTAAGTTAGAGAGGGTGAATTCAGTGCCAAATCCGGTACAGAAAAAGAAATAAAGAAAGGGAAAGAAAGATTGGATTAAGAGAGAGAGAAAGAAGAGACTGAAAGGAAAAGTTAAAAAAAAAAATTAAATTTCACATTTTTAATACAAGAAAGATTAAAACCTGAAGGAATGAGACTCCACATTTGTAGTAGTTAATTTTCAGTGCCAGAGGGGTTGACTGGTAATAATTAACACTACCTTGTTAAAAGGGTACGTAAACTGAAATGGACAAGACTTAAGTTTCTGTGGCGAGTTTAGTTCGTAACTACTGCACAAATACAACAACTTCACGCCATTCAATGCATTTCAGTGGTGAGGCAGGCAGCGAGATCCCGTTTTCGCGAAGCAAACAGCGGAGTGGCACACCTCGGACAGCAACTTTTGGATTTCCGTGTTTAACCGCGCATCTGCCCTCGCCTGAAGTTGCTGTAGCATTTGCGCATAAATAACGGCGAGTGCAATTAGCTTCACCGTTATTTTGACAGCAAATTCTGGCCCAATCTCTATTCCTCGGTCACCTGTTACAGTATCATATTTATACAGTAAATGGGATTTAAAAACATTGCAATTGCTTTGACTTGAGCTGGGGGCTGATTTCAGTGTCCAGTATGCCCTGAAATTGGGCACAAATGGGGTATATTGGATCATAAAATTAGGCAGACTTAACTTAACTTTTCTGGCTGGGTCTGGGGTGGGTATCGGAAGCTTCCACCTGAGGCATGCAGGAGATTCATTAGTGTATGCAAAAGGAGAAGTGGAAGGCTCCTGCTCCCGTCTACAACAGGGGTGCATGCTAGAAGTCTACAGCGTGCCTGGAAACCTGATGACCAGGGTTACTAGTTTCATTGCAATATGGAATGTGTTACCACGAGTGGCTGTTGATTCTGAATCAGTCGTGACATCAAAGAGGGAATTGGATAAACACTTGAAGAAAAACCTTTTAAGAGGTATGGGGAAAGAGCAGGGAAATGGGATTAGGGGTAGTTCCGGTGTGGAGCTAGCACCAGCACAGACAAGATGGGCTAGATACACTCATTCTGTGATGAAATTTCCAGGGTCAACAGCTGCAGAATGGCTGAGTGAGGTGCAAATTATAGACTGTTGCGAAACTCATTGGTGACTGCAACAAACACAACCAAGCATCAAACCGTTGGTTTTGTAAAAATCAGTTTTAAGAATTGGGAGGGGTGAGGTTGCTCATTGTATAACTGGTACATTATTTTGAGGGCAACTCGAAAGCTGCATTGAATCCTTACGCTGTGCTGAGTTTGTTTCTTCTATGGAGGATTAGACTGTGTGGTGCTGCATACGCACACACCCAATTAATGGTTTTAATGAGGCAGAAGGCAGTGAGACGTATTGAAAGGATAAATGAAAAGTGGGCACACAAATCTGACCTCCTCAGTTTCTAATTGGAAGTGTAATATAAATTGTATCTTAAACACAGACTCCACAACCTTCTATTTAGAGTTTTTATTTTTAATAAATCTACACCATCAGTTTTGCATGTTTGTGAAATAAGCATGTACGTCTCAAAGCTGAAAAAGTCTTTTAGTAACCTATAGGGTTAAGTCTCCTAATTAAGAATTTGGGGTCAAATCTTCCCTGGCCGAGACTATGATATTTGTTTGTATTTTTTTTTATGCAGAGTCGGGTCTGAAATAGGTTTATTGGAGCTGGCCCTTTTGAAGGGGTTGACAAACCCTCCAATGAGAGTTGGGTGCCTGTCATTCCGGCAGCCATTTGCAGGTCTGATCTTGAGCAGTGTGAAGACAGTGGAGACCCGCTGGAGACCTCTGCTGGCTGAGTTGCGGAACTGCACCCTGGCCATTCACATAGCACACAAGGATTGGGAGGACTTAGAATGGAGAGACATCCTGACCCACGCACTGGGAATGAACCAGTCCCAAGTACAGAGCCTGCTGGACGAAGGGGAGAAGTTTGGCAGAGGAGTCATCGTAGGTAAGGCCAGGGGACCCAGAAGGATTTCTGTTTAATTTAAAATTGAGATCAATTATGTGTAAATCCAGGGGACTCGCAGCAGCCTGTGTGATGAAAGATGAACTACACCTCTCACAAATTGTACGTACCCGACTACTCGGATATTACCCAAGACTTTGCTAACTCAAGAACTGCTAGTTTGAGTTGCCATACAGGGCATCATGTTAAATAACATCAGTGTTTCAAGACCTTTCTAATTGTTCGATGTCATTTCCTCTTGTGTTATCTATTGCTTATCATGCTGTCAACTATTTATAGAAAGACTTGCATTACTGTTGTAATGCAGGAAACACGGCGGCTAATTTGCGCACAGCAAGATCCCATTAACAGCAATGTGATAATGATCAGATAATCTGTTTTAGTGATACTGGTTAAGGGATAAATGTTGGCCAGGACACCCGAGAGAACTCCCCTGCTCTTCTTCGAAACATTGCCGTGGGATCTTTTACGTCCGCCTGAGAGGGCAGACAGAGCCTCGATTTAACATCTCATCCGAAAGACAGCGCCTCAAACAGTGCAGGACTCACTCAGTACTGCACTGACGTGTCAGCCTAGATTTTGTGCTCAAGTCTCTGGAGTGGGACTTGAACCCACAACCTTCTGACTCAGAGGCGAGAGTGCTAGCCACCGAGCCACGGCTGACTCTATGTCACAATAATATATTACCTATTGCAAACATGCCTTTTCACAATCGTATGTGCGCAGATTTGACAGCAGATAAAGAAAAAAAGAACTTGCATTTATATAACATGTTTCATGACCTCAGGATGTCCCAAAGCGTTTCACAGTCAGTGAAGTACTTTTGAAGTGTAGTTTCTTATTGTAATGTAGGAAACGCAGCAGCCGATCTGCGCACAGCAAATTATATATCATTATTAGTAATAATAAAGGTAGCTGAGGATGGATGGGGGCGGGGGGGGGGGGGGGGGGGAGTCACTTTTTTTATTTTCTTCCCATTTTCCTCTCTCCTCCTGAAAGTGAAATGTTGTGCTGGGGCACAGTTCTGCAGGTGCCAGCAGTCCGTCGTCTGTACCTCACAATTCTTCTTGGCTCATTTTTTTTCATTTTACCCAGGGATGCTGAAGCCAATTATAGCTCTCCTATTCTTATCGCAACTGAGACCAACTAACGTTCCAGGGATTGCGCATGTGACCTTATCCATGCCTTTATCACATCCAGACTCGACTATTCCAATGCTCTCCTGGCCGGCCTCCTATCCTCCACCCTCCATAAACCTCAGCACACATCCAAACTCTGCTTGCCGTATCCTATCCTGTACCCATTACTCCCATCCTTACTGACCTGCATTGGCTGCCAGTCCCCCAGCACCTCCAGTTTGAAATTCTCATCCTCCTGTTTAAATCCCTTCACGGCCCTTAATCTTCTAAACTCAAGGAAATGCAAGCCTAGTCTATGCAATCTGTCCTCATAATTTAACCCTACACTTTGTGGCTGTCAATTGTCTTTAGTGCAGAGGTGAGGCAGACCATCCACTCGTCTGTGCTGGGGGCATAGTTTGATCTGTGTAGGGCAAGCATGGCTGGGGGACGGGAAAGAATTTAGAACTAAATCAGATGTTGGACTAGAAGGGTTGAGTGATTTCATTGAGTATATCTAAGTTTCTGTTTGAAGATTGCACTGGTTAAACTCTTCATATTTTGTGCTGTTGAAAAGATTGTGACAGCTTAGGAAAATATGCCATTCTTGTTTATGATCCATCCTCCCCAACAGAAACTCATTTTAAACGGTGTAATGATGAACATGTCAAATTATCTTCACCATTGTACAGAATAAGATTAATCTCTGTATGTACTATAGGATTAGTCGATGTTGGAGACACCTGGCAATGCCCTTATGATTCGGGCCCTGAGGAATTGAGGAAGTTGGAGAAACAAGCTGTTCTCCGTGGGCTAGAACAGAAATATCTCACCACTTTGTCCAATCCAAGATGGCTGCTAGAGCCAATCCCAGCCAGAGGACACAAAGATGTATGGATGGTGGATATCCCTGAGGAACTGATTCCTTAACGACCACTGGCAGTGGAACTAAAATTGTGATGTAGAAAACAGGAGAAAGGAACCGCATGCTGACTGAGATACCCTGAAAAGAATGCCCTTAATTTCCTAGTATTGTAATGTTGCTTTTTGTGTATTGCTGTTTTTAGAAATGTGGAAAGTAATAAATTGCAGAACACCAAGTCACATGCATTCAAAAAAAAGTGTTCTTGTATGTGTTAAAATGAACATATAGAATTTTATGTGCAGTTAGTTTGCAATTAATAAGGATGACAACAATTGCTTGATCAATTTCTGAGAGATGGAAGATGGATTTTAATGTGGGTAGGGTCATTCATACTGGAACAAAACCAAATTCCATGGGGACACATCACGTGGGGCCTCCCTTTACACAGGTAAACAGTCAAATAACATGACTTGGACCTATTCTGCATAGAGCTGGTGGAATATAGATTGAGCTAAGCTACCCCCCTAAAAGAGAGAGCACTAGAGCGAGGGCTGGCTAACCAAATTGATTTGAAAAAAAATAATTAATTAAATGGTGAGATTAGGAGAAATTGAAACAGGGTATTAGATGGTGCCCAATGTTCTTGGGAGACAGCCAGTGAGCTGATAGACTCTGCATGTTGATGTTCAGGAGTCATCCAAGCCTTAACTACACCTTCAATAAGCACGCAGTTGGATAATACTGGAGTCCTTTTGTGATGGGCTGTCGGATTAAGCAAGGCCCATGCTCCTCAAAGGGAGACAAAACTAAATGTTTAGGGAGGGGCATTCCCTCAAATAGCAAAATTAAATTCTAAACAGTAAAATTAGGGGGAATGAGAACAGAGGTATCTTGTGGCGCCCACTGGTCACAGAAGTAGTCCTAGTGGACAGTGTGTCTTAGTTCTAAAAGGGGCACCTATAGTTTGAAATTCTATGCAAGCAGTTGAATGCCATGAATTTGGCATTATGCTAATAGGATTGGGGACAATCCAACCCAAAGACTATATCAAGTGCCACAGCCAAAGGCTGAAAAGGATTTGGGAGTGATCATCGATCAGACCCTAAAACACCTCATTGGCGTGAAGTAATTAGCAATAAGTTAAATCAAGTTTCTGAATTATCTGGAAGGCATAGGATTACAAATCAGAACAAGTTATACTGGCATTGTACAGTTCAATGGTGAGTGTAAATTCTAGGCTAAAGCAAGCAGTTTTGATCACCCTATCTTAAAAAGGATTATAGATGCATTGGAAAGGGTTCAGAGAAAAGTGAACAGGAAGACCCCAGACCTTTGGAGACTAAATTAAGAAGATAGGCTCAAGCAACTGAACTTATTTTTTACTGAAGAAGACCGAGGGGATACATGACAAAGACCTTTTTAAATAATGAAAGGTACACATACTGTTGAAGTAAACAAACTAGTTAATTTGGATAATCAGCAGACAAGCACAGGACAAGTACAAAATTCACAAGCCTTGAGCAAGGTTAGAGACCAGTGAAGATGTGGAACATACTTGCAGAAAAGAGAGTTCAGTTATGCCAATCAGTATCTTTTAAGAGAGAACTGGATTGATGTCTGTTGATAAGGATGATTGATGTCAATGGAGATTTTAGTACCACTGTTTAAATTTTTTTAAGGAGAGATAGGGGAAGGAGCTTAGTGCCCCTTAAAGTATGGGATCAACAGATGATGGTGGTGGTGGTGGTGGTGGGGATGGATGTCCGTGGTAGAACGTGGACTCTGAATGGAGCAGCTTTGATGGGCTGAATGGCCTTTTCTCACTCTGGACTTAATTTGAAATTGTGGTTTAGGAACACAACATCATTTTTTAAAAATAGTACATTTCAATACCTACTAATGCAATCCATTGGTTCTGAAGACTGCTGCTCGGGATGGGATTATACAAGGAAGGGAGGGTAATTTCTCTCAGGAGGCTCACTTGGAATTAAGTTATGCACCATAGCAATGGTTTACGTCCAATAACATTTCTAAATTGTGTTGGGTTGCACCTCATCTAAAACAAAATGAAAATACTAAAAGCACAGACATTTTTCCAACTCTCTAGGTATCCGTTTCTAAGGATTAAGCTGTATCACGCTCAGAGCAATTACTAATGCTCTTTCCCTGGTGTGGCCTTACACAGTAAGTCACTTTGATGAGGGAGATGACATAAAAGCAGGAGGTCCAAATCAATAAATGGGTGCCTGGTAATAGAAATGGACAAACTTGAGTGTATTTACATCAATCATTGAAGAATAAAGGATTTGTTCCCAATAAGATACGTGCCTAATCAAAAGAGGTGACTAAACCCCAGATGAGATTCCATTTAGACAGAAACCAGTGACACAAGAAGTACATGAATAATTAGAACTGTTGTACACCGACAAAGCAAAAGGAAGCAAGTGATGTAAAATTAAACAAGGAAAATGTGAGAGAAAGGTAAGGTACAAAGGGTGATTTAAATTAAATGGAAAGTGGGGATCTTTTAGAAAGGGAAATAATGCTTCTGAACATTCAGTGTTGAAAGGGGAGGAGGAGGTCACTGTTAATATGGTATTTACCAGTTAACGTGAGGTAATGAAGTACTCAAATGTTGAACATAATATTAAAAGGTTTAATCTTGTGGTATGGGCTGAGGAAACAGAGTAAAAAGAATGAACTGGGAGAATAAAATTGGAAATAAAACCGGGGGAGAGAATGCTAAATAACTTTACACATAACTGAAAAGATGCAAAATGAGATTTGTAGCACAAAAAGTACATGGAATATAAAAAGGTACGTGGGAATATAGAGGATCAGAAAAGACTATTATAGTCCATTAACTAGTGTCTAGGAAATATCATATCCCACAATACCTCTCATATCCCTCTATCAAATTTTTGTCCAGGTACACGGCTGTCTCTTGAATTTGCTGATCCAATCAGTCTCACTACCTCCCATACATTCACCACCCTCTGTGTACAGTAGTTAAATCTAAACTCCATCTTCTAAGTTGGAGGCTAGGTCTCAAATGGAATTAAATGGATAAATAGGGAGGTGAGACTAAATAAACTGTAGCAAATTAGCAGAGGCTGGAAAAAAAGACAGTCCAAGATCATTCTGAAAAGAGACCAATTACACTGGCACCAGTATTTGGAAATAGTACATACTCCAAAAAGGTCCCTATGGTTACACTAACCAGCATTCTGTAGTAAGCTACTGAAACAAAGATTTATATAGGGTCCCTGTAGAGGAACCCTGACGATAGGAATATTTGAAGAAGTAAAATGTTTGAATGCTAATTTTGTGAGATTCAAGCGGGATGGTACGCTGCAAAGAATTGTTCCACTGATATCAGTGACTGGCACATTGGGAGTCATACAGACCAGCATCTTTTTCTGACTTGGTGAATGGAAGGGAAAATTCACTGCTGGCTAATTGCCAATTGTCTCTCAGTTGGTCCACAGGACAAGAAGGGATGTCAGTTTACAGTCTCGTAGTTCACTCACTTGTGCAATTCCCTGCTGAGTGTGCAGACCCAGCTTCCAATGGAGATGGTAAAGAACAGTAAAACTAGAAATATCTGTTGCTACGTAGGAAATGTGAGAGTATAGTTTACAATCCTGGTGCAAAAGTTGTGATGGGCTGGCGTCACCGGATGTCACAAGCACGACTTCATTGGGTACATGTAGCGAGCTCCACTCCATTGGGCCTGTCGTTGGGAACTTGCTGTCAGGTGTGGGAAATAGTGTGCAGCTACAGCTTTTAAAGACTGCAGCTGCTATTTAAAGGGGTCTCAAGTCTGGCTGTGCAGAAACCTGGAAATAGCTAGGCAAGGGGCAAGGAAAAGGGCACAGTGCACAGGGCAACTCAATTTTCTGATCCTACTGGAATAAGGGAAGAAGAGTTGCCCTAGTTAGGGCCCCAGGGTACCCTTCTCATGGAGCATTCTACTTTACTTGAGGTGGCGAACAGTCAGTGCCATATCCTAACAGCTGAAGGATGTGGGAGCAGATGGCAGAAAAGTTTAACAGTCTGGGGAAGTCTGATAAGGAAAGGCAGTATTTCACTATATCAAGTGGATGGGCAAATTATAAATGCCACAATGACTTTCCTTTCACTATGTTAAGCTACCTAAAAGCTGCAAGCTACCTACGCCTCCAGCAAATAAGCTCTGTCCACGTTTCACATTCAGCAGGACAGATGTTATTACTGCCACACAAAACTGGAACTATAGTCACATTACCAAAAGCAAGCTCAGAAAATAACCTCACAACACAACCTGCCTGTATGGTGCATGATTACAACACATATGCTGGGATGCAGGGTGGACACTTGGGTGACACTCTTTTTGGGTTCTCCTAATTTCCAACGTCTCAACACTATTCTACTTGCAGGACTTGGTGGCACACAAACAAGAGAGATCAATCCCAAGAAGGGGCAGTGGTCCCAAATTTTCGACCTCTGAATCAGTTTGAACAGGCCATGCTCACTATCCTGAGGCCTGGGACATAGAGGAAATGGACCACATTGAAGCTGGAGGCTTGCCTGAAGCTCAAGGCTAATACAGTCCATTTCCTGTTATTCTTCCTCCGCTCACTGACTGACTCACTCATATGCACACATTCCAACACAACAAATTGCAACACTATTAGCTATGCACAAGCTCCATCTGAAGGATGTACTACACTTGTGTTTTTTATTTTCCACAGTTTTTTGACATTACTTGCAGGGAGAGAGCACTTTATGTTGAATGTACTCCTCTGTACACTTACCTGCTCCTCTTAGAAGTAGCTATCCACAATTTATGGACACTCTTGTACAACTCCCAACAGCCTGAATAGAGGGGCTTTGGAAGCAGATTGCCTTTCCATTATCTCAGCTGCAGTCAGTGCTTAAATCAGGGCAGAAGAACTGGGAGAAAAAATTAGGGAATTTTACTTACCAAAAGGAAAGATTTAAAGGTTAAAAGATATTTCTGAATACTGTCACAGTTTTTACTTGAGACCATCGTGATATTTTTCTTTTGCAACAAGTGGCTTGATCAACACAATGAACCCATTATTTGTTTTGATAGAGTAAATGAGGAGAAACTGTTTCCACTGGCGGGTGGGTCGGTAACCAGAGGACACAGATCATTGGTAAAAGAACCAGAGAGGCGATGAGGAGAACAAATTTTACACAGCGAGTTTTTATGATCTGAAATGCACTGCCTGAAAGGGGGTGGAAGCAGATTCAATAAAAACTTTCAAAGAGAATTGGATAAATACTTGAAAAGGAAAAATTTGCAGGACTACGGGAAAAAAAGCAGGTCAATGGGACTAATTGGATAGCTCTTAGAATCATAGAATGGTCACAGCATGTAAGGAGGCCATTCGGCCCGTTGAGTCCGTGCCGGCTCTATGCAAGAGCAATCCAGCCAGTCCCACTCTCCCGCTCTATCCCCGTAGTCCTCCAAATTTTTTCCTTTCAAGTACTTATCCAGTTCCCTTTTGAAAGCCACGATTGAATCTGCCTCCACACATCCAAACCACTCGCTGTGTAAAAACGTTTTTCCTCATGTCACCTTTGGTTCTTTTGCCAATCACCTTAAATCTATGTCCTCAGGTTTTTGACCCTTCCACCAATGGGAACAGTTTTCTCTATCTACTCTGTCTAGACCCTTCATGATTTTGAATACCTCTCTCAAATCTCTTCGCAACCATCTCTGTTCCAAGGAGAACAACCCGAGCTTCTCCAGTCTATCCACGTAACTAAAGTCCCTCATCCCTGGAATCATTCTAGTAAATCTTTTCTGTACTCTCTCTAAGGTCTTCATATCTTTCCTAAAGTGCGGTGCCCAGAGCTGGACACAATACTCCAGTTGTGGTCAAACCAGTGTTTTATAAAGGTTCTTCATGACTTCTTTACTTTTGTACGCAATGCCTCTATTTATAAAGCCCAGGATCGCGCCTGCCTTCTTAACCGCTTTCTCAACCTGCCCTGCCACCTTCAATGATTTGTGCACTTATACCCCCAGATCTCTCTGTTCCTGTACCCCTTTTAGAATTATGCCCTCTAGTTTATATTGCCTCTCCTCGTTCTTCCTACCAAAATGTATCACTTCACATTTTTCTGCATTAAATTTCATTTGCCACGTATCCGCCCATTTCACCCGCCTGCCTATATCTTCTTGAAGTCTATCACTATCTTCCTCACTGTTCACTACCCTTCCAAATTATGTGTCATCTGCAAATTTGGAAATTGTGCTCTGTACACCCAAGTCCAAGTCATTAATATGTATCAAAAAAAAAGCAGTGGTCCCAGTACCGACCCCTGGGGAACACCACTGTACACCTCCCTCCAGTCCGAAAAACAACCCTTCACCACTACTCTCTGCTTCCTGTTATTTAGCCAATTTTGTATCCATGTTACTACTGCTCCCTTTATTAAATGGGCTTCAATCTTGATGACAAGCCTATTATGCGGCACTTTATCAAACACCTTTTGAAAGTCCATATACACTGCATCAACCGCACTGCCCTCATCTACCCTTTCTGTTACCTCATCAAAAAACTCTATCAAGTTAGTAAACACAATTTGCCTTTAACAATCCGTGCTGGCTTTCCCTATTCAATCCACACTTGTCCAAGTGACCGCTAATTCTGTCCCGGATTATCATTTCTAAAAGTTTCCCCACCCCCGAGGTTAAACTGACTGCCCTGTAGTTGCTGGTTTTACCCTTACACACTTTTTTGAAAAAGGGTGTAACATTTGCAGAAACATTCTTTCAAAAAGCCGGCACAGGCATGATGGGCCAAATGGCCTCCTTCTGTGCTGTATGATTCTATGATTTGATATCTAGTGTGCTGTACTTGTAACATTGTCTTATTCCCTCTCCTGCAATGCATGCTGAGGAGGTTGTCATCACTTGGGCTAACTTATGCACTGCAGCTGTGCTTTATTTGGCGTATAACTAAAAATCAATTGCTATGAGACACAATTCTGGACAAAGCTATCCAGAACAAGTCTGCCAGAATCATATTATATTTCACAACCAACATTTTGTTAGAAAATAAAATAACGGTGCCCCCAACCAGTGTTCAAAAAATAAACAATGTTACAGGCTGTCAATGAATCACTGTAATCATTAAAAAAAGAAAGACCTGCATTTCTGTAACGCCTTTCACAACCTCGGGACGTCCCAAAGCGCTTTACAGCCAAATTAAGTACTTTTGAAGCGTAGTCACTGTTGTAATGTAGGAAACGCGGCAGCCGATTTGCGCACAGCAAGGTCCCACAAACAGCATTGTGATAATGACCAGATGATCCGTTTTAGTTTATCATTCCAAATACAAGCCTAAGGAAAGTGTGAGTAAATATTAAGATTCACCAATTTGTGACCTTTATGGAAACATAGAAACATAGAAAGTAGGAGCAAGAGTAGGCCATTTGGCCCTTCGGGCCTGCTCCGCCATTCAAAATGATCATGGCTGATCGTCTAACTCAGTACCCTGTTCCCGCTTTTTCCCCATATCCCGTGATCCCTTTAGCATTAAGAAATATATCTATCTCCTTCTTGAATACATCTAATGACTTGGCCTCCACTGCCTTCTGTGGTAGAGAATTCCACAGGTTCACCACGCTCTGAGTGAAGAAATTTCTCCTCATCTCGGTTCTAAATGGCATACCCCGTATCCTGAGACTGTGACCCCTGGTTCTGGACTCCCCAGCCATCAGGAACATCCTCCCTGCATCTAGTCTGTCTAGTCCTGTTAGAATTTTATATGTTTCGATGAGATCATCTCTCATTCTTCTAAACTCTAGTGAATATAGGCCTAGTCGACCCAATTTCTCCTCATACGTCAGTCCTGCCATCCCAGGAATCAGTCTGGTAAACCTTTGTTGTACTCCCTCCATGGCAAGCACATCCTTCCTCAGATAAGGAGACCAAAACTGCACACAATACTCCAGATGTGGTCTCACCAAGGCCCTGTATAACTGCAGTAAGACATCCCTGCTCCTGTACTCAAATCCTCTTGCAATGAAGGCCAACATACCATTTGCCTTTCTCACTGCTTGCTGCACCTGAATGCTCACTTTCAGCGACTGGTGTACAAGGACACCCAGGTCTCGTTGCACCTCCCTTTTTCCCAATCTATCACCATTCAGGTAATAATCTGCCTTTCTGTTTTTACAACCAAAGTGGATAACCTCATATTTATCCACGTTTTACTGCATCTGCCATGTTCTTGCCCACTCACCGAACTTGTCTAAATCACATTGGAGCCTCTTTGCATCCTCCTCACAGCTCACATTCCACCCCAGCTTTGTGTCATCTGAAAACTTGGAAATGTTACATTTAGTTCCCTCATCCAAATCATTGACATATATTGTGAATAGCTGGGGCCCAAGCACTGATCATTGCGGTACCCCACTAGTCACTGCCTGCCACCCGGAAAAAGACCCGTTTATTCCTACTCTCTGTTTCCTGTCTGTCAACCAATTCTCAATCCATGCTAGTATATTCCCCCCAATCCCATGTGCTTTAATTTTGCACACTAACCTCTTGTGTGGGACCTTATCAAAAGCCTTCTGAAAATCCAAATACACCACATCCACTGGTTCTCCCCTATCTATTCTACTAGTTACATCCTCAAAAATCTCCAGCAGATTTGTTAAGCATGATTTCCCTTTCATAAACCTATGCTGACTTTGTCCAATCCCGTTAATGACCTCCAAGTGTTCTGTTATCACATCTTTTATAATAGACTCTAGCATTTTCCCCACTACTGATGTTAGGCTAGCTGGTCTGTAATTCCCTGTGTTTTCTCTCCCTCCTTTTTTAAATAGTGGGGTTACATTTGCCACCCTCCAATCTGTAGGAACTGTTCCAGAGTCTAAAGAATTTTGGAAGATGACCACCAATGCATCCACTATTTCCAGGGCCACTTCCTTTAGTACTCTGGGATGTAAATTATCAGGCCCTGGGGATTTGTCAGCCTTTAGCCTCATTATTTTCCCTAGCACTTTTTTTTTAACTAATACTGGTTTCCTTCAGTTCCTCCCTCTTACTAGACCCTTGGTTCCCTAACATTTCTGGCAGGTTATTTGTGTCCTCCTTTGTGAAGACAGAACCAAAGTATGTGTTTAATTGTTCTGCCATTTCTTTGTTCCCCATTATAATTTCCCCCATTTCTGACTGTAAGGGACCTACATTTGTCTTCACTAATCTTTTTCTCTTGACATAGTTATAGAAGCTTTTACAGTCAGTTTTTATGTTCCCTGCTAGTTTACTCTCACACTCTATTTTTCCCCTCTTAATCAATCTCTTTGTCTTCCTTTGCTGAATTCTGAACTGCTCCCAATCCTCAGGCTTGCCACTGTTTCTGGCAATTTTATATGTCTCCTCTTTGGATCTAATACTATCCCTAATTTCTTTTGTAAGCCACGGTTGAGCCACCTTGCCTGTTTTATTTTTTGCGCCAGACAGGAATGAATAATTGTTGTAATTCCTGCACACGTTCTTTAAATATTAGCCATTGCCTATCCACCGTCATCCCTTTTAGTAAAGTTCCCCAATCTATCATAACCAACTCGCACCTCATACTTACGTAATTTCCTTTATTTAGATTCAGGACCCTAGTTTCGGATTCAACTACTTCGCTCTCCATCTTAATGAGGAATTCTATTATGTTATGGTCACTCTTCCCTAAGGGACCCCGCACAACAAGATTGTTAATTAATCCTTTCTCATTGCGCAATACCCAGTCTAGGATCGCCTGTTCTCTAGTTGGTTCCTCAACGTAATGGTCTAGAAAACCATCACGTACACACTCCAGGAATTCCTCCCCCACAGTATTATTGCTAATTTGGTTTGACCAATCTAAATGTAGATTCAAGTCACCCATGATTTTCTTGTTGACAGTCTGGATCTGCATTTCAATAAAAAACTTATGAATCATAGAGATTTTAGCACAGAAGGAAGCCATTGTCCTACTGTACCTGTGCTAGTTCCATATAGAATCTATCTATTCTAAGCTTATTTCTTTGCTCTTTCTGTATATCCTTTAATATTATCAAGTGTTTATCTGATTCTCTCTTAAATGTTGTGATTGACTAAGCTTCAATAGCTACTTGCGATAATGCAATCCACTTTCTATTAAACCTATGCATGAAAAGAATCCTTCTGTGTTCCTCTATGTCTCCAGTACCAACCCTGAGTTTATGAGTAAGAGTAAATTCACCTTTACTAATGACTTTGAGGTAGAAGCAACCCATTCTGCACTAAGATTCATTGATGCAAGAATACATAGCAGCAATTTAAAAATACTTGCTGAGAATGTTTATCTCATGGTAAATACCTTGATCCCTTAGTTACAGTGATTCCTTGTTGTATCATCGGGCAAAGCTCTGCCACATTTTGACAATATACTGAGGACCCCTCTGTCCCCCACTGAAATCCACTCTTAACAACAGCTCCACAATGACAAGATTTAAACAATGACAGCGAAAGGTTACAAAACAATGTACAGTGTAGTGCATTATACTGAGGATGGAGGATTGGAACACGACCTGTTTCTCTGGTTTGTTAAAGGATGAATGGAAAGTCAGGGCAGTTGTACAACAGGGAAACAAGCTAATTTTGAGGGGCTAAGCAAGAATTTATGCTATTAGGTAGTCTGCTAGGACATTCAAGTTATATGGAATGAGCAAAAGTGTCATATCTATTTGTATTTCACTGCTGAAAATCATGTCAAGTCATGTTAACACTATTGTGAATGAGTTTTACAGTGAACCCGCAACAGTGAAATATAACGTTCTACTTATATACCATACGAACATAAAAATGCAATATAAATTGTGACTTCTTTTAAAATTAACTTCATTATCAGTTATTTTAATCCAAAGCACTGGTCTGCAGGAAAGATTACTCATCATCCATTGTCAAAATAGTCTGCCAACATTCACCGTCTAAACTCACACATGAAGGCTGTCAGTGTCTGGGATCTGTATCCCAAAAAAGAATCAACATTTTCAGGAGAGGCAAAAGAAAAAAAACTGGCCATAAGCAAAACAAAAAATTATTCCTGATGTTTGAATGGCTTTATTGCCGTGCACTAGCTGTAAACATACAAAACTTGTCAGCCCAAGGAGACAGGAATTTCC
This sequence comes from Heptranchias perlo, assembly GCF_035084215.1. Taxonomy (NCBI): domain Eukaryota; kingdom Metazoa; phylum Chordata; class Chondrichthyes; order Hexanchiformes; family Hexanchidae; genus Heptranchias; species Heptranchias perlo. The sequence continues at coordinate 54,730,961 of NC_090339.1, read as the reverse complement.
CTTAACATACCAGCAGGCTAAGGATTAAACATTGAGAGGCATTGAAATGTCACACTGAAGCTACCATAACATCAGGACAATTACTGTGATGTAATTAAGACTGCAAACAATAAACTATTAGTCTATATGTTTCAATAATAAACGGTTATATTTATGCATGAAGTTGCTATAAAACCACTGTGTATTCTCAATAATATAATATAATACTCAATAATACTTAACTGATTAAATAAAATTGCCTTACCAAGATTGCATTGGGACATACAAGTTCCTTTGTAGAAATGCTCCAATGAACTGCAAAATAAACACTTGTTACTTAAGAGGGAGCCTGTTTTAAAGGAGCAGCTCTATTTCATTTCATTGAAATTGTCAAAGAATAAAATGCGTACACAAAAATTGAGGTTACCTATGAATTCGGAGTGTTGGCGAGGTAGTGGGTAGTGCTCTATCCTTCGATTCTTGAATCCAACCCAGACTAATGGGATGAAAGTCTGCTCTGCTGGCCGTATAGGTCCATTGTGAAGTTAATCTGGGATTTCTCAACCCATTTCCCTGGTGTTCATATGCTCGTAACAAAAAAACAGCTTACAATTTGGCATAATTTGACTGTCTCACCCAAGAGAGGACCATAAGGATAACAAATGTAGGACTAATGTAGGAATCTCACACCAATGTAAATTGAAGAGTTCTGCCACAGCTCATGATGTCACTGGAGCAGAACTTCATGATGTCACTTTGGTGGGGTCTTTTATGCAAAATGGCTGTGCATAAAGTTGCCTTTACTCAATGATTTGAAAGCATATAACACAATAACAAAGAGTGACTGAAAGACCTCGGAGGATGCACTGTTCATCATTTTTGTAACATTTATTGTTATTAGGCATTTCAGGTGAAAATGTATCCCCTTTATAGAAGCAATATGAAGGTTACTGCAAAAACAAACATAACAGACATTCTACCATGGATGCCCATCACTGAAGAATTATAACACATTATTCAACAGAAAGAAAAACAGAAACTACAAAGAATTCTAAGCATTTGTTGTATTTGATGTATATTACATACAGACACTGTAGGAAATCAAAGAGGCACAATGTAGGCTAAACTGGTAGACACAGTTTCAGGCAATGTGTGAAGACCTTGAGTGATGACGGTCTTTTCTCACGAGTGGGATTAAGTTCTGTATCCCACTATGTACTCTGTTCGTACAACTGATAACAGCTTAGGCACAAAACTAATTCTTTCAATTATTAAAATTCATGATAATAATAAAGCCTTTAAAATTTGGTCAATCAAAAATGCCAAAGAGAGGAGGAGGTGGGGATTTGAAGACGGTCATCCATGAGTCACTCTCACAGAGCTACATAGCAGCTGCTCGAGAAGAGTATTGTTAGTGAGCTTGGATGAAGTCACCTACCCATCCTCAGAAAGTGCTTGGCCTGGGAACACCATAAGGTAAAGAAACACATGGCAAAAAAAATTATAATTCTGGGGTCTAAAATTAAACTCTACATGAAGCTAAACTGCTTTAGGAAGGCATGAGGAAACAACTTAAGACACCAAATCAGTTATTGTGACATAATAAGAAACATATCAACAATGGAACACATCTAATTTTATCATGTTGCTAACATTTATCATAATCTACACTTGCAGTATAAAAGTACAACACACAGAGACATTGTGCTACACAGCACCCAACAAGAATTAAAATAGCAACTCAGCATTCATATTTAAAATGTTTTACAGGATACCCAACAAAATCATTTAAAACTTAAAAACAGGACCGTTGGCAAACATTTTCAAAAAGGAAACTAAATAATTGTTTTTGTTTTTACATACTTTTGACAGATACAATACATTATCTCTCTATCATTGCAAGTGCAGATAATCTGATAAACCTAATAATATAAATACTACTTAAATTTACTGATAACACCAAATTGCGGGGGTTGTAACAAATTGTAACAAGCGTTATGAATGACTAAAGGAAGACATAGATGGGAAGATAAGTAGCAGTTGCAGTCCAATATAGAAAAATGTAAAGTAGTGCATTTTGGAAACAAGAATAGGAGAAGAAAGTACACCTTAAATGGTAAGACCTTAAATGGAATAGTAGAGCTGAGGGACCTTGGTGTGCAAATACACAGTTCATTAAAGGTGGCAGCATAGTTAGATATGGCCATTAAAAAGACAAACAGAATCCTTGCTTTTGTATCTAGAGGCATGGAATACAAAAGCAAAGAGGCAATGTTGAACTTGTACAAGATATTAGTTAGGCCTTAGTTGGAGTATTGTGTACAGTTTTGGGTGCCCTATTATAAGAGGCGTATGAAAATTATTGGAAAAGCTGCAGCATAGACTCTCTAGGATGTTACCAGAAGGTTTATTCCACTAACACTAAGGTTGAGGGATGATCTGCTAAAGATCTTCAAGATTATGAAGGGTTATTATAGGGGTAAATATAATAGATTGTTTCCATTGCTTTGTTAAGGCAGTTACGTGAAAGGCACAAATTTAAGATAATCACAAAAAGAATTAAAGGGGAGATTAGAAAAAAATTCTTTACATAGAGTGGTTAGAATGTGGAATTCTCTGCTACAACCCATTGTTGAAGTAGAGTCCATAAATCTTTTTTAGAAAGGAATTAGTTGGTTGAAAAAGAGGAACGTTAAAGGATATAAGGAGTGAGCTGGAGAGTGGAAGTAGGATAGGTTACTTGTGAAGAAAAACACCAGACTTGATGGACCAAACGGCCTGCTTCGGTGCTGTAACATTCAGAGATACTATGTACTCTCACAAAGACCTCAAATTGAAATAAATTGCTACATTTTAGAAATCATTTCCGTTCCAGTCATTTTTTTGCACATATGGTGTTTGATGTAAATTTCTAACCTCGGACAATGATTTCACCTCAAACATTAATTTCTCCATTACAAGTGTAATTTACTAAAGAATGTTTGAGCAAGTGGTAGTAGGGGAGAACAGAGGAACTCTGCATCAACATCTTGGGATACTCCTTGCCTTGTGCCGCCATTTAAAAGGACAAGCTAATTCTTCAGAATTGCCACATCATCCTAAATCCAAGAGAGTTGCAATCACTTACTAATGTTTGGTATAAAACTGTTCCTCAGTCTTGTGAGCAAGTTTTTTTTTGTAGAAAGTTCCAATGCACTGAAATCATGAATGGGCTGTGCTCTTCTTAGCCCAGAGTCTACAGTGCAACTAGTCACTGCAGGGAAACTCTCTATATGAAATGTCTACTCAAAGCAGGCCTCAGGGGAGTAGTTTTAGCACTGACTAACACTGGTCACCAGTGTTAGGTCTAACCATATGTCCAATGGATGGCTGATGTCCAATTAGACTGCAAAGATGTCCAAATTGGACAATCTGTAAATAAGCATAAAGATAAAGGTTTGTGATATATTGATGCTCTGTTACCAGATGACTATCACATCTAATACATTTCTATGGTCCACTAAATATACTTAGGGGAAGAACATTGTTTCCGGGACCACTTCTTGTGGAAATATTTCTCCACTTTGACTCAGTCAATCCAACATTGAGCTCCTGAATGTTAGACATGGCAATCTGAATCTGACATAATAATGTCAGCAACTTTAGCTATACCTCTCCTTTTAACATTTAGGATTATGTGGGCAATTGGGGAGAACTAAGCTCTTTGAAGATTGTTGGGTTAGGTGAAGTTCCGAAAGGTTTTTTTTTTAACAGCAACTGGAGTGGTGAGTGAGTTTACTTTATCAATTTAAATGTAGATTCAATTGTCAAATCATTACAGCTTTTTCTTTCTTAGTATTTTATTTTTTTTCTTATTCTTACAGCTTGCAGACCCTTCCAGAGGGGCAACAGGTTGCAACAGATATACAAATCAGGAATACAGTTTTTAACAACATTTTAATGTTCATAAAAAATAAACCAAAGTTGTCGGTTATATTTCAGTCTAAGCTCAGCCTAGTACTGTGTCAATTTTAATAATTAAACAGTAATGCTTCTTTACAGTTACCATATTTCCATTTCACGATGCACACCCTTTTTGGTAGGAAAATAATTAATGATTTTTATGGCAAGCACCAACAATTAAAGAAACTTCTCAAAAGTCAGGTAAGGAGACTAAAAAACAGAGCAAAGGAAGAGAACAGGGAAAAAAATCACAGGCAAATACACCAATGTTAATAAGAACATTTGTTCAGGAGTTTATTTTAACATGTTCTTTAGATATCATTTCTGGGTAAGATGTCTTCATAATTTTAATTACTCTTATCTGTGTGGCCCTGCCATATAATCACTGTTTCTGGGACCGCTTCTTGTGGACGATCCACTACCTCCTTGACAGTTGCAGTTGGGGCAGTGGTGATGGTGTGGAGGAGGCCGGTGATGATGAACCGAAGACCCCGATGACATGGAAATAGCAGAAGCAGCCGCCATCATGGGCATGGAGAACCACGGATTGCAAAATGGCAACAAGCTAGCCAGGTGTGCTTGGGCAGCGGCCGCAGCAAGGTCAGGGTACATGCCTTGGAAACCTGGCATCCCCATCATAGGTCCAAAACCAGCAGCCATAGGGGGCATGAGATGGTAAACAGAGGTAGCTGAAGTGGTGCTGCTGGTCTCCACAGCATGATTACCAGCCCGGATCAGGCCGCCATGTTGTGACGGATGAAATTGAGTCATTTGGTTTACTTTGGCACTTTGCTCTGTAGCTATATGGTCGGCTGGTCTCACTGCTAGGGCAGGGGGAGCCGGATTGCCAGAACCATTTGTGTTCCCAGTATTGGTGACTCGTTGATTGCTGAGATTATTTTCAAATGCAAATTTTTGCTCATTTTCCCTCGTAGGTGACACTAAGTTGTTCTGCTGCACAGCTAATGTCTGTATTAGTTGTCTCGGGCCGCCTGGTGTCCCCCCACTGACAGGGAAGTCACTATTGGAATCCCCTTCTGTGCAGTTAAGATTAGGAATCGCACTTTTAATCCCAACTCTTCGCTTCATTCTGGGCAGCAGGTGAGGGTAATCTCTTCTGAAATTCAGGTTATGGTAAAACTGAAACTGAAATAAAAATACCATCATTTTATTAATCACTGAATGGATATAACTGACTTAACCTTTTCAATCCTGAATTCTTTTGGACTTGTACTGTAACTGGGGCATTTCTGCACCACAAAACTGTCTCTTGGCCTTAAGGGAGTTAAAGGAGTGTGACCATCGATATTGTGATCATTTTTTAAAGTATCTGTAATATAGAGTTGCCAACTCTGGTTGGACGTATTCCTGGAGGCGTCATCACATGACCTCCCGCCTCCAACTGCCCCGCCCCCACACTCCTGCCATTGGTCGCCCAACACGTCCATACTTGCGGCGTACTGCCTTCCCACGGCCAATTGGAAAGCGAACAGACTCTTCATTACTTGATTGGATGATTCTTGACTGTCAGTCAAACAGCCTTTTAACCAATTCCAATATTTTTATAACTAATAGACAAAAATGTTCAAAGAAAATGTTTTAAAAACACAATTTTTTTAATGCCCATATGATTTTTCTCCTGGGTCGCTTGCAGCAGTATCCTGGAGATTAGTCTTTAATTCCTGGAGGCTCCAGGGCAATCCTGGAGGGTTGGCAACCCTAGTAATATACGTTGTGGAGTCAAGGCCTCTGGTAATGGCTTCCCTACACTTTTCAATCACCTTACCCAATCCCATCTACTGTGATTTCCACAAGCAGCCCATTTCAGTAAAACAAAATTCCTGCCAGTTGTTTTTAATTTTTCAATAAATTAGATAAAATATGATCAAATTCAAACTTGGGCCTTTCATAGTTTACAATTCACCTTCCTCACCGTCTCATTGTTATGCAGCCAGTTAACCTGGATGGAGCAGCTTTTTGTTTACATGTTTTTGGGATGTGAATGACATTGGCACGGCAGTACTTATTGCCCATCCCTAGTTGCCCTGAGGGCATTAACAGGCAACCACATAGTGTGTGGGATTGGAGTCACACGTAGCCAAACCAAGGTAAGGTATATAGCAAATTCCCTTCCCCGAACAACATTAGTGAACCAGTTGGGTTTTTAGAACAATCCAGCAGCTTTCACAGTCATTATCTGTACATAATGAGGAGAATAAACTCGAGTGAGAGAATGAAACAAGAAGAAATAGTAAGCAATATAAATGCTAAATGTAATCTTTGACAAGTATTTTTGTTGTTGGCATTCGCATGATGACAAGTACAAGAAAAGCTCAGAAAAAGTTTCAGCAATTCACATTTTTTCCCCAGTCCGTCCATGCCCACAATAAGTCTGGAAGCAAAACACACGGAAAATGCAAGGAAAAACATAGAAGTTTATTAGACAAATCTAGTCATGATTGGGAGTACTGAATATTTGTCCATCAAATCTGATGCAATGTCAGATCAAAATAAGCCTGTGTTGCATTATCCTAACCCATGTGATATCATCCACTGGATATGGCTGAGAGAATTATTTAAACAACTAGTGGATCTCCCATGGCATTGCCCACTGAAAGACAGAACAAAGTGAATTCCCCACTGAAAGTCAGAACGAAGCGAATTCCCCTCAGGGTGTTTTGGTGTTGCCACAGATATAGGTGATGGGGATCTGGAATGTGTTATAATCTATCCAGTGGTAGAATCATGGAGCTGCAGGCATGGATATGTTTCACAGAATAGCAATGCTCAAATAAGGAGTGTCCAACATACATAACAAATTTTATATATATTATAGTTATGTTTGCCTCATTTGGATATAACATCAGATGAAGTTTTCAAGCTTAGACTACTACTGAAATGTATGATATGCTAATCCACAATGCATTGTCTCCAACATTTCTAACCACTCTAGCAGTAGTTCCTTCATTTCTTTTCTCTTCTGATTTTTTCCCCTCTGCTTCCAGAAGGTGGTGATTTACACTAGGGCACAATTCAATAGGTGTCAAATGACCTCCACTACCTCACCCAAGAGGCCATTCATTCTTCATGTGTGAGCCTAGACAGTGAGCATTAGTGGGTTATGTGGTCATGGGAAGCATCGCCCAACATCAACACACATACCTTTCAGCACCAGTCACTCAATAGTGATCAGGAAAAGGGACCCAGGCTGAACCCCAAAGATGTTTTACTCATTGGCACCATCTCATGTTGTCTGGAAGCAGCTAATTCAGCATTGATAAAGGATTGAACCTCAGTCCTTCCTGGCTTGTATGGATCAGCACCATACTACATTATGTATTTACACACTGAGCCAACACAGAAGATGTTTATTCTTTGTTTTTAAAATCATGAATACATTGCATATATTTATCGCACATGGAGATCTTTCTTGTATGCTGGTTAAGAACAGGGCAGGTCCATCTTTACAAATCCATGAAATAAAATGCACTGGATGTATTTATTCAACAAAGTATCTGTTGTATGTTATTTGATGAGATCCACTGTTGGATTAATTGCACAGGCATGAATCCCCAACACGTATTCTCTATGTAACAAGTTTGTTAATCACAGAGGTCCAGCCTCCAATTCATTCTGACATCATAGATAATATAATTAGCATAGCAACAGGGAATGACCTATTATGGCATCATCGCCTTAGCAACCATATCAGTCACTCTTGCAGGTCAGCCTGGTAAAAATGTACAGAGGATACAGGTCAGGAGGCTGTGCTGCACTGCATTTATTCCATGAGTGACTCCAACCTGGTCATAATCTATGAGCATTGTGATGGTCAAGGTTATAAGTTAAATAAAATAGCATAGACGATCAGCTCTTGGCATTTATTCCAATTATATACTACAAAAGACTTTAATTACCTTTATTGGTTTTAAGCACTCTATGGAGGGAATTTGGTTGGTCAGATGATAGACTGGTTGGTCATGCAAGTTGCCCTGTTGGGAACCAATTCTTTCAGTATGCTGCTGTAACTTGGTTCCCCGGATCACAATTTAGAGACCATTTATAATAATTATAGAAAAATGCACAATTTCATTATAGATCTATACGTCTCCTATTGCACAATACTATTTCCTTTGCTATAGGCTTAAATAACTTATTTAGTGATGCATCAGAATCAAAACTTTCACAAGTGTATTTTATAAAGGTTTTGCTATTTGCTCACATCAATTGACAGGGGGTATTGTTAAATGCATTTTTTTTGTTGGAAATGGAATTATTATAAATAATAAATAAATACGAGGCAATAAACCACTTTCCAGATAAGCAGTTTCATAAATTTTGAGAAACTGATGCCACAGACCGAGGTAACTCTACCTTACTAATGGATTCCTTCCTTCTGTGTCTCTAATAAACTGTGATGTTTGACAACAGAAGGGATAGGTTTGGGTTTTGGGAGGGGGGGCGGGGTTTGATGTGCTTCCATGAAATATTAGCGACAACAATCGTTTGTTACTCTATACTTGCTTTTCTACCTTGGTCATTGAAACTGCTCCTTTTTCTTCAGCAATGAATTCAGAAAGAGAGGCAGATCGTTGAAAATCTTGGCGAATTTTGCTAAAACCATACAGATTCAGCTGCCGAATGAAACTTTTCATGCAGTCAGTTTCAAAAATCCTAGAGGGACCACGCCGCTCCAGCACCTCTTTCTTAAAGGACTCCTCATCTATAACTACACAGTTCCCACCATCGTCCCACCGGATGGATGCAAACTGATCGCTCTCAACGATTTTCCAGAGTTTTTTCGGGAAGGTAAGTGACATAAGGTCAGTGTCACCTACCTCCTCGTAGTAGACCAGCCTGGGTCTTTTTAAAACCGATTCCTCAGTCAGAGCTTGGAGAGCATTTTCTTCTAACATTGTCCTCAGTTCCGAGTCCCCTGCTGCTGTTTGGTCACACGCTGATCCGGCTGAAGACCTTTCATGTATCTTCTCACAAGACTGAGTGACTTCTTTTTGATCAGATGAGCTCGAGTCCGCGGCTGTGGAATTTAAGTCACCTTCCGTGTCGCTGTCCTTTTCCACTTTTATGGTTTTCTGGAGTGCAGACATTTTTTTTTTAAATTTTTGGGAGGGCTGAAGGTGTCTCTGTTGTGCCAAAGCAAAGTCAAAGGTAACGACACGGATTGATTTTGATCTACACAGAAGCTGGCGCTGAACAGAATAAGTTGAGTGATGTGTGGTTAAAATAACGTGAGGAGTTCCAGATCGTCATAAAACAAACCGCCAACGCGCTCACAGCCGTCACAATAGAGTTTGCCACAATCCACAGCCCGTCACAATGAGGAAACCTTCACACTGTCCACTGGAGAAATGAGACAGCAGCTATCATCCTGCTTTTAACATCAACTCTGTTTTAGTTTGGTCGGCTGCCTTGCACAAAATTAGCCACGGTCACTCGTGTGGCATTTTTAAAGATTTTTTGGATTGTGAAAATAGGAACCAATTCAGATCCCCCCTCCCCCCCCCCCCCCCCAAATCTGGTCCATTTTCAGGTGTCCAGTCACTGGACCAAGGAAAACAAAACATAGAAAGAGTTGGTGCGGTTAAAAGGGTAGTCTATCCTTGGATGGCTTTCCATGTCATGTGCAAATTTATATGATCTAATGTGTTGGTAACATCTCGTAACAGAACATCCACACTGCACCTGCCCTTTTATTATCCTGACCAGTTTTGGACATTTTATTTCAATGGTGTCTTAACCAAAACAATCCACATGGAGATTTGCCACATAGTTAAGACTTTAACTGCATCAATGCAACTATTTCCGAATATGTAAATCCCTCTTACAATCACTTTTAACAAATACTGTGCCCTTGCACTGTAATTTAGTACTGTCTATTAACAAAGTGTTGGTTACTTTGCAAGATTCTCTGGTCATTGCTTCTCTTTAGAACTGTAAAAATAATTGAATCAAACCCTCCTGGGTCACATGACCATATTCTGCAGTGACATCACAATAGCATCCTGGTCTTCAATGAGTACAGCTTAAGCCCTAGTTTGATCTATCACTTGCTCTGCATTAATGTCAGAGCCAGTTACACATTGTAGATTTTACACTGTATAAGATTGTAATTTGATCCTGGGCTCAGAGGACAGCTACAGACAGAGCTTCGCACTTATGGCTTATAATGTCATCTTCGTTCTTTGAATGAAACATTAACCTGAGGCCCCGCTGCCTCTTCTGTTGATGATGTTGAACATTAAAGATCTCATGGCACTGTTGGAAGAAGCGTTCGCCTGGAATTCATTCCTCCCTCAGCCATAATCACCAAAACTGATTAACTGGTTGGGCAACTCATTGTCTGGTACAGAACTCTTCTGCATTTCTAAAAAATAATTCATTGTGTGAAGCACTTTGAGATGTTTTAACATGATAAGACACCATATAAATGCAAGTATTATCTGAACTACTAAAATAAAGTGTTATTTCTCACCGCCAGCTCAATGGGACTGCCTTCACTTGGTTCTACTCTTATTTATACCATCACGACCAGAGCATCTCTAACAATGGCTTTTCTTTCCAGCCCAGAATTATCACCTTGGAAGTCCCCACAAGTAAACTGATGATACCTAGCTCCACATTTCTCAACCCCCTCTACTACCTCTGTCCTGTCAAACTGCTTATCTGACATCTGGTGCTGGATGAGCTGCAATTTCCTGCAGCCAAATGTTGGGGAAGACTGAAGCCATCCTCTTTGGCCCATGCCAGAAATTCCATGCTCTTGCCACGGAATTCATTCTCTTTCCCAGCCACCGTCTAAAGCTGAACCAGACTGTTCACAACCTCAGCATCCTATTCCACCCTAAGCCAACCTCATATCCTGTCCATCTCCATAACATCATCCACCTCCACTCTCACCTCAGCCCATCTGTCACTGAAACCCTCATCCACACCTTTGTCACCTCCACATTCTGCTATTCCAATGCTCTCCTGGCTGGCCTTTCATCTTCAGTCCTCTGTAAAATTCAGCTCATGTAAAACTCTGCGGCCCATATCCTATCCCGCACTGGGTCCCACCTACCATCACCCCTGTCCTTGCTCTCTTACATTGGGACCTAACATCTTAAATTTAACATTCTCATCTTTCTGTTTAAAACCATCCATGGCTTCACCCCTCCCCAAGTCTGTAACCTTCTCCACTACTACAACCTCCCTGAATTCTCAGTTTCTCTGATTCCAACCTCCTCTGCATACCCCCTTTATTCGCTCCACCATTAACGGCCTAGGCCCTATGCTTCGGAATTCCCTCCCTAAATCCCTCTGTCTCTCCACCTTCCTCTCCTCCTTCAAGGCCCTCCTCATTGACCCCTCTTACTATCTCCTTCTTTGGCTCAAATCCAAATTTTCCCCTTAGATGTCTGTAAAGCACCTCGGGGTGTTTTCTACATAAACGACACTAGACAAGTGCAAGTTGCCAATAATTTACAATTCTATATAATTGTTTTGGTGAGCGTGAGGGTTCAAGATTCTTTGTATAGCCAACAAATCTAGTGTGCTTCTTAAATACAAACACGTACACGATTCTTAAATACAAACACGACATGTAGAAAATTCTACTGCATGAAGTTTTGCCATCAGGAGTTCAGTAAATAAAGCCCAGCTTCATCTCACTTCAAAATATAAAAGTCCTGTATTTACATTTTTAAAATTAATATTTTTGGCGAGACTAATGTATTGCAAATTTGATATGGATTTCAGCCAGTTGCATTTCCAGGATAGGTTATACTTGAAGTGGCTTGGCTAATGCATAGTCAGGCATAGCCTTTGAACTCTAGTAAACCAAATTATGTATTCTTTGAAGGATACAATAAGAGAATGGATATCTTATTTGTAGATTCCAAAAAAGACAAATATGCTAAGCGATATATATCTACAGATGTCATTATCTCAAATGGTCAAACCATCAGAAATATGTTTTGTTCTGCAGGACGCAGATCAGGTGCTTTGATTTGCAAATCAGTCAGGACGCAGCGAGTCTGTCCCTGAGCTAATTCAATAGAGAAAAAAAATATATCAGGTGCGGTGTAAAACAGGCTGCCGATTTGCAAATGAGCCCATTCCACGATACTGGCAAAGACCAATTTCACCTCCTTAGTTCAATAATTTTGGTTTAATATAGATTTAGCCTTTGCTCTGTGCTGAATTACCTGAGAGCTCCGTTTCAGGGGGAAAAAAAAACACAGCCAACGGTTCTTTCCCTGGTCCCTACCCGGTGACCTCTGCTAGAAAGTGCATGTTTGGCAAGGACAGGATGGGTTTAATATTATGCCCTGCAAGACAAAAATCACTATCTAGGATCAGAAATTAAGACTAGTTACGGAGGCAAGGTTATACAGGAATGATGGTCCCCATTGGAACTGTACCCCAGAAAGAATCAGCGCTTTGATGGTAGAAAAATAGCAACAAAAAAAGCCCAGTATTTTGACCAGATTAATCTCATTCTCAATGCACTCACTGATTTCATCAGATTTCTGTAGAAGATTTTCTGCTGCTCCTAGCATGAAAATAACAGATCCAAGACAGACCGGTGGAATTATTGACCCTGACCTTATAGACAGAAGTGGTAAAAGGACACATTAACCAAACTATAATTGAATTCCAAGAAGAATGATAGTGAATTGTAACTCAACTCTAAAGGAGCTTCTAATAAATGCTGAACTGCTGGAGATTCCTCGGGGAGATCTCACTTTGGAGCGCCAAATAAAGAGTTAGAAATCTTGTCTGAAACCATTCATGGAGGAATCATATTTCTTGACATTGCACAGTAAATTGTTCAGATAGGCTCTTGGAGTAGCTGTACCACTATCACATAATGGGAAATAAGGCAGATGACTGAAGGGGGAGGAAAAAAAAAGCCTGGTAGAAAAGATTTTTACTTAGTGCTGTAAACTGCACCATTTTCGAACGAATACAGTATCACGTTGAGTTAAATCAAAACTACAGCACAGAAACAGGCCATGCGACCCAACTAGTCTATGCCGGCATTTATGCTCCACATGCGCCTCCTCCCTCCCTATTTCATCTAATCCTATCAGCATACCCTTCTATTCCCTACTCCCTAATGTGCTTATCTAACTTCCCCTTAAATGCATCTATGCTATTTGCCTCAGCTGCTCCTTGTGGTAGCACGTTCCACATTCTTACCACTCTTTGGGTAAAGAGGTTTCACCTGAATTCCCTATTGGATTTATTTCCACATTGGAATGTTTTACTACGTTAAATGCACCATATAAATGCTGCTTATCCCACTCTTTTTGTTTTAAACGCTTCTCCTTTCAGCAGCAAAAATTATTTTTTTAATCTTTGATTTTGAAAATGACAAACTCCGATAATATAGCACTGCCAGGTTTCAGAAAATATTTCATTTTTTCAGGTCTATGGATTTTGCCTGAAGTGTTCCAACTAATTATACACGGTGTCTGAGAATTGTAATTGTCGAGAGGAAAGAGACTTTTCAGATTTTCTGCAGATTTTACCATGAGTTAATTGCTTTCTGCTGATATATTGTGCAAACCTATTTGTAAAGCCTGCTAGAGACATCTAATAATGGTATTGAAGGGGACTGTAACTGCTGACATGGGTTTTGCTTTCGGAAGCCCTGCCATGTTGCCAGATGATTATTTTCAGACTTTTTGAGTGAGTTAATCAAATTATAGGCAAACAATATTACAAAGAAAGCTAAGAAGAAATTTAATAGAGGTATTTAAAATTGTGAAAGATTTTGATAGTGACTACTTGCACCGGTTGGAAGTCAGTGGCAAGGAGCCACCGATTTAAATTCTTCATTGAGAAGAACAAATTCTTTACTCCGAGGATTGCTGGAGCATGGAATGCTTTGTCACAGGCAATTACATAGTTACATAGGTTTACATATAGTCTGCAGCACAGAAACAGGCCATTCAGCCCAACTGGTCTATGCCGGCGTTTATGCTCCACACGAGCCTCCTCCCTCCCTATTTCATCTAACCCTATCAGCATATCCCGATGTATATCTTACCACTCCTTGGGTTAAGACATTTCTCCTAATATTTATATTTATGATCTCTAGTTTTGGACTCCCCCACAAGTGGAAACATTTTCTCTACGTCTACCCTATCAAACCCTTTCATTATTTTAAAGACCTTTATCAGGTCACCCTCAGCCTTCTCTTTTTTTTAAAAAAGATAAGAGCCCGAGCCTTTCCTGATAAGCATATCCTCTCAGTTCTGGTATCATCCTTGTTAATCTTTTTTGCACCTTCTCCAATACTCTGTATTCTTTTTATAATATGGAGACTAGAACTGTGCACAATACTCCAAGTGTGGTCTAACCGAGGTTCCATACAAGTTTTACATAACTTCTCTGCTTTTCAATTCTGTCTCTCTAGAAATGACCCAGTGCTCGGTTTGCTTTTTAACCTGCATCGCTACTTTTAGTGATTTGTGTATCTGTACCCCTAAATCCCTTTGTTCCTCTATCCCATTCAGACTCTCCTTATCCGAGCAGTATGTGGCCTCCTTATTCTTCCAACAAAATGCACCACCTCACCCTTATCTATTTTGAAATTCATTTGCCAATTACATGCTTATTCTGCAAGTTTATTAATGTCTTCTTGTATTTTGTCACATTCTTCCATTGTATTAACTACATCCCCCAATTTGGTGTCATCCAAAAATTTGGAAATTGCACATCCAATTCCCGAGTCCAAATCATTAAATGTAAATTGTCAACAACAACGGTCCCGGCATTGATCCCTGTGGAACGCCACTTCCCACCTTTTGCCAGTCTGAGTAGCTACCCTTAACCCCTACTCTCCATTTTTACAAGATAAGAGACAATTGCATCTTTTAAGGGAAAAGTGGATAAATGTTTGAAGCAGAGGGCCCCTTGCTCTCTGGAACTTGCTCCCCAAAATCACTTCACCTTAACATACCTTTCAAATCTTCCTAAAAATCACTTCTCCTCGATCGTGCCTTTGCTTCGTCCCAAATTCTTACTTTTCCATCTTGTTTTCTTTACATAATAAGCACTATAGAAATGCAAGTCCCAAAAAAAAAATCAGTAAAACAAAAAGATTTGTATATTTCTACGGCAAACTATTATGACCATTATAGGAGTGAGTGTTTTTATAAACACAGAAACAATCACAGATTTTCGTATGTGGCAGCTTATTAAGATACCAAACTGTGCAGTTACTATTGAACAAGTTTTGCGGAAACAATATTTCAGTGAGCGAGTGGTCAATCTATGGAACAAACTCCCTAGGGAGATGGTGGAAGCAGTTAGTATTGATTCATTCAAATGCAAATTAGATAGATTTCTTTCAGAAAATAACATGTTGGGACACAGTATATGAGTAATTTGAGATGAGTAATGTGGTAAGTGTAGCATGCGCGGGAGGAAAAAGTTGACTTTGGACCTATGGTTCCCAAAGCTCTCCACCACTAGGGTTTTCCTCGTGTCATTTCTGGGTCTGTTGTAGATTAATTGATAGAGATTGAATGCTATGATTAGTCAACAACTCCATCATGCGACTACCAGGATGGTACAAGGCGAACTAGATGGGGCCGGGTCTTTTTTCATCTAGCAATTCCTATGGTAAGTTCTGAATAATTCTCAGCCAGTTTGTCCATAACGCAATTTAAAAGATTAGGTGTTAGCAGTTGAACAACAGAGTGTTGTTTTTGCAACCTCCCCGTGCCCACTCAGTGGTAAACCCACCTTCTATTCATGGGCAGTACAAGGTGGGAAATGTGTCAAGATCACTGGAAGCAGTTCTGAGAATATTATTAATTTATTGATTTTGCAGTTTTGAGCTTTCAGGATTACCTGAATCGCCCTCCATGTTCCTTCGCCAAAGTCCTCACAACCTTTCAAATTATGCCCTCTGTTGCCTCCCCCCACCTCTCATCTGCCCAGCCCTCTCCGTGAAGGTACTGCTGCAGGCCCATGCTAAGTGGTTGCTCCGCCCTATTTCCCGCCCTTGCAAAACAGCGAGCTGCCCGTCAGTGCTCGGGTCATGCGGGCACCTTGTCAACTGCATATAAATTGAGGCCCGATGATCAAAATTGATTGGGGTCTCGCCGACATCGGACATGCGTTGTGATTGCTCCACCCACCTGATGTTCGCTAAAGGCCAAAATCAGGGCCAGTTTGTGCACAGAGATGGCTTCTGATAAAGAAACAGAATTCAGAAACATTTCGTTATTCGATTTACTGAACAAAAAGCAGCATGTACACAATACACATTTACAGATATTACACAAAGATAATTTCACAAAAGAAAAAAAACACAAAATGCCAACCTCTGTTTGGTCCAACAATAAGCAATTGCTATAGTACACAAAAAAATGATTGCACTTCTTCCTCTCAGGCCTGCTGAGAGTTCCTACTTTGCTCTCTCTCCTTCTTGATCAGCACGCAAATCTGCTTTGCTTAGAAATCTTTGGGTTTGAAATACTTAACACATCATACCCGTTTATATAACCACTCAATGTAGCATAATATAAAAAGCATCCCCGCCCCTCCCACCCACCCCAGCAGTTTAAGTTTTGGTAAAAACTATATACAGAACATTCATAAAATTAATTTAGTAACACAATTTATTAAGAGGATTAGAAGTTATTCAGGATCCTTGCCATCATTTGTGTTGAATTTTTGTGGTGCTCTAGGACAGTTAATCTAGGTACAGGTGGCTCGTCAAATGTTCCATCCCAGCAATTTAACAATTTAAAATGGCAAATTAAATTCACAGGAAAAATAAAGCCTCAATAGAACAGCAGCAATATCCCAGTTTGAAATACTGTCTGCAAATTTGGCTAATTTAAGACAGACACCAAAATGAAAGAATAGTTGAGGTCAACACTGCCTTTAGAGGTGGGGTCCCAAAGCTCAAAACTTTTGATACTTGTGCACAGAAACAATAATTTCACAACACCATAAAGTTATAAACATTTTGGTCAGTGATTGACAATCAAAAATATGTAGGGGTAATGTTCATCTTCGACGCCTGGGCATCCCCACCTCCACTCCATTGTAGAACCTGCCCAATTTTTCATCCCACTGAAATCAATGAGCTGAAGATCAGGCAATTTTTACAACGGCTGGACAATTCGCTCCATTAGGTTACTGTTCAGATGGCAGAAGCTGAAAATGACCCCTTCAGTACTTTTATGCTGTAACATCAGCAGTACAGCCTGCACGCACCCATGAATCAATACACCAGAAGGGAAGACATGAAGGAGAGACTGTGGGATCCTCGTACTTCTTTTAACGATAAACTATTATAGGTGAAAAACACGGGGACCTCCAAATGCATGCCTTGACAGGTGCTCAAAACCATCTCATCTTTTAATCCAGTCGGATATAAGTTTCAACATGATATTAAATTACAGTGAACACTAAAAGGCAGTCTGCAACTGCCTCAACTGGTGTATTACTTTTTTTGTGAACATTCCAAACTCTAAACCAACTTCATCAATTCAGTCAGTCAACTGATAATCTCATGGTTTGGACTGTCTAGGAAAGAGCATCAGTCAGTAGACTAATGTAGTTACATAATTTTGAAAATTTAGCCAGATTGGGTTGATACAAATTAAATAGATATATTTTTCCTTAATTTCACTACAAAGCTATAAACAGCTCAAGAAAATGGATGTTGTAGCTTTAGATATTGGTGCTGCAAGCTTTAAGTAATACAACACAAGTCACTTTAAAGGGCATTATCTACACTGAACTTTTGTTTTACATTTACACTACAATTTTGCAGGAGAATCATAAAATTGATAGGGATAATATTTCACAACGTTAGCTTCGGTTTTAGACTGAAATCAGCACTACCGAGTGGGTCACTCTCAAGATTACATGACAATGATTTAAAACAGTTAACTTCAGTAGTTAAACAGGAAATTGAGCAATTCTGTGAACCTCAGTTGTAGGCTGTGAAATAAAAGCAACAAAACACAGTACACAAATTTCATAAAATGTAGACATGTAAAATTACAAGAACACACAGACACTTTTTAACTGGTTCTTGACCTTCGATGCAATGCTAAAGAGACTCACATTTTGACTGTTTCTTTTGTAGCATCAATAATACTGTGCAAATCCCCACAAAGCTCAATAAGCTACAGTACATTCTTACATACTCTAAACCACCAGAGCATGTGTAAATATCTCAAACCCCATGATAATGTCATCTTCATTGATGATGCTTTATAACAGCCATAACCCAATTACTTTCTGTTTACAAATCCAAGCAAGCAGATGCCTCGATCTACATTCAAAGAACACACACCATTAGAATGATGAGAGAGCATTGTAGGCTTTGATATACAACTGCAGTATCTTACATTACATCCAGCACCTAACCAGGGCCAAACGTCCTTTGACAAGGGCAGGTGTTAATTTAACAGGTATTTAGGCTACTCAAACACATGACATGCTTTTCACTGGGTTTAAACTGGCTGAACAGCCAATGGTGTTAGGTAATGCATTTTAATGTCACACAACAAAATAGTTGTTCAAATTTCTGTTCATGCATTGAATAATTATTTAATTTCTACACATGTATTATTAAACTGCATGTCTTTGTCAGGAATAAGACTAAGAACAATGCAATGCATTGGGCATAAGGAGGGAATATATTCTTCTCCCTGGATAAGCAAGAAGCTATCGTAAGCCTCTTTTCAAGCAGATTTTTGTTAAAATTCTATTCAGGGAGGTTATTACACACATGGGTGGTTGCAAACATGTAGAAATCCAAGCACTATGAAGGTCTTTCTTTTAAATTATGGGTCCAGATCTATAATATCTGAATTGTTTTCCTTCTGAGAGAGAGGAAGTATTCAAACAATGTCCTGCAGCTGTCAGGCTGTGATGAATAGACCTGAATATGGTCTCTGTAAGGACCCAGGAAAAAAGAGGATCACTCTGAACCAATATTAAAGAAAATCTGCTTCTGCGTTTACTATGAATCACTGTCTTAGGGTTTTGTCCTAGATGTGTACAAGTACAGCAATTGAAATAGAACTTTAACTAAAGCCGTAACATGCACAGTGTAAAGTGACTGCCTGGGTAGTACCAGTGTACTGCATGGGTTATCTGATGGTGAAACAAAATGCAGAAGTTTGCCTTTAATTTACTATTGGCAATATGCAAACATTTTGCACCTTGAGGGGAGGAAGGTGGAGGAATATTTCCAGTTCCTCATGTCTGAAAAATCATAATTGTTGTTCCCAATCGTCACTGCAGTAGGCTGTAAATGTAATTTGAGAGTACGGCAAGTTTTTCCCATCACTGTGCTGATCTTTCATCCATTTTGCTGCACATAAACCAGCACTTAAGTACCGTCAAATCCTCTTAATTCAAAGTTGCTCAATTCTAATTATCAGATCATTCAAATTTCATTTAGCACTAAATTCCCAATTTGCAGTGCTATTTACATTGCTTAGTTAAAATTATTGGATCATCAATTTTTTTAACGCAAAAAACAAACCCAACTTTGAATTATCAGGAATAGACTATGTTAAAATTTGAATTCAGCACACCATGTTTCAACATCAGTACATCTGCCAATGGGGGGGTGGGGAATACCAGCATCGTCTTTTTCTTCTTCCTAGTTGTAACCTTGGATGAAAACTGCCGGCACGGCAGTTCCGTTCACCCTTAAACTAAAAAAAAAGCCCACAGCAAATAAGAGACTGACTTGATGGATTAAATTTTACATATTTGGCAGCAGAGTTCCATGTGCCAGATAGAGTCCCATTTATACAACAGCTAGTGCATGTGTAACATAAATGTACCATATCCAGACAGTACTATTTCATTCACAAGTCCATCACTCTCTCCAAATAATCTTAATCAGGCATGTCGATGTTGAGTTTTTGAGGAGGGACAAAATACTTCCCAGGACTCTGGGTGATTACTACTCCAGTCTTTTTATGGAACATAGGGGCTATTTTAGCAGGTTCTGGTACCGGCATTTCCTCAGACTCCTCACTGTCGTCATGATGGAGCTCATATGAAATGTTTCCGTATTCCCTCAAGAAGGGAAAGATCTCCAGAAGGAACTGACAGAAGTCTTTGCGGATTCCAAACCACCCTACAAAAATAACATAATTGGTGGTGATGAGGAGAAAATAATTTCTGTTTCAAAAGTCATTCTCATTGCTGGACTGTCTAGAGCCAACAGCCCTAATGAGAGTCATGTCCGTTACATTAATACAGCTGGCTTTGTCAACTCGAGGCTTGAGTTTAGAGTATAAAATGTTGACAGATTTTAAGTATCCAAGTGCAACAATTCAAGTGGGTGAATTCTGGACTCACAAAGTTGAGTGTTTAAGTGCCAGAGTGCCAAAATTTGTCCAACGTGGCTTCATCAGAATTCAACCGAGTCAGTATATAAACGAAGCAGCATCCAACCCAAGACATTCTTCCGGGAGGAAAAGAGCCCATTTCG